>NC_133333.1:148496709-148820771 GCF_042186555.1 Aquarana catesbeiana
CTACAAGTGTGCCGAGTTTGGTGTTCCAAACCCCAACAGCCAAGGAAATATCAGCCCCCCAAGTTGACTGAGTTTCCCATAGACTACAATGTTAAACGTGCGGTTTCTACCGGTTGATCTTTTGGGGTGCCCCCGACCGCCAAACGTTCCCTGGACCCCAAACTTGGCCAGTGAGTACCTGAAGAGCATCCCCGCAGCCTCCCGGTGTCTGTGTATTTTTAAGACCCATAGAACCGGAGAGCGCCACGCACGTCTTTGCCGGTGTTGGGTTAACAGACCCCGGTTTGGTGTGGGGGTACCCATAAAGTGTCTCTACATCACCCCCAAGCTTTGTAATTTTGTAACCCATGGTCAGGGAGCACCGGTACCGTGAAGATGGTCAACATTGTGGCCCCGGTAAATCCCCGGTAAAAGGTCCCTGAACCTCCACATTTTTATAAGGTGTAGCTGTGATATCTGGGAAAAAGGGGTGCAAGTTTGGTGTCACTAGCCCATTTAGTCGTCGAATGGTTGAGCGATAAGTGAAATCCGTCACAATTTTGCCTGGTTTCCCCATAGACTCCCATGTTAAGTGAGGGGCCTACTTTGGGGAGTCGGTACCGGCCTTCCTTCGGATCCCTGGACCCAAAATTTCTTGCACGTATATCCATGTCTCTCCCCTATAAGTGTGCCTAATTTGGTGGGATTTGACCCAGTGGGTCCCCAGAAACCAGAGCTCAAAGTCGCCCGTTTTTTCCCCCAGGCAGAAAAATGAAGCGAGTGGCCCACTTTGGGGATTCGGTACCGGCTGCCCTTTGGTTCCCTGGACCCGAAATTTTTTCCACCTGCAGCCAAGGGTCTTCCCTATAAGTGTGCCAAGTTTGGTGGGTTTTCATGGAGCGGGTCCCCAGATACAGGAGCTCAAATTATCTCCCGAGCCTCTCCTACACTCCTACACTGTTTTCTCTTCCTGTAAGCGGAAAAATGAAGCAAGCGGCTCACTTTCGGGAGTCGGTACCGGCTGCCGTTCGGTTCTCTGGACCCGAAATTTTTTCCAGATACAGCCAGCGGTGTTCCCTAAAAGTGTGCCAAGTTTGGTGGGTTTTCACAAAGTGGGTCCCCGGGAATCGGAGCTCAAAGTATCTCCTCTAGCCTGTCCTACACGGTGCCTCTCCACTGTGTTCTGTGACTCCCGTCGGAAAATGCATCCGACGAACTGCGCATGTGCAGTCTTACGTCATGCCAGCTGATAGGGGAATCAGCTGGTGTGACGTAGTGGATGCATTATTCGACGGGAGGCACTAATCGACAAGACACCGGTGTCTTGTCAAATAGAGTCCCCTATCATATAGTGTCCTCCCTGTACTGCGCAGGCGCAGTACGGAGGACAAACGAGACGCCGAAAGTCTCCGAAGTTTAACAGCTGATCATCAGCTGTACACGGCGCCTGCGCTGTTATTCTCACCCTATGTCCAGGATCATTCCCTACTATCCAAGTGGACATAGAGTGAGAATATATAGTTGCCGAGCGCAGCGAGGCCGTGCCCGAAGCGTGGCGAGCGAAGCGAGCCCGCGAGAGGCCCTCTTACACTGCCATCGCTAAGAACTGCCGAAGCGCCGTGTACAGCTGATGGTCAGCTGATCAACTTCGGACATTTTCGGCATCTCCTTCTGCTCCGTACTGCGCAAGCGCTGCGCCTGCGCAGTACGGAGCGGACACTATCCGATAGGAGGACACTATATGGCAGAACACCGGCTCCCTTCCCTTGTTACGCAACACGGGCGGGACGTCGGAGGTGCCGCGTGACGCGGCTGTGATGTCACAGGTGTCACTTAATCCGGACATGTGATCGCCCTTGGTCTCTGGCTTCCTTTGTGGGAGGGGGGTCGGAACCTGGGCGGATCACTGTACGCAATGCAGGCTCTGGATAACAGATACACTGCAGCACAGCCACCGACATGGACAGAGCAGTCCATGCCTATAGGCTGACACAGCCATCCAGTCCCTAGCATTCAACTTGTTGTTCCTGCTCCAGACCGGACGTCATATCAATTGTTTGACACGTGTACTCTGAGGTTTGAAGGTACTGGTTCCTTGCAGGCCCACTGATTGGGTGCTGGGCCTGTTTGTTCTTTAGGATGATACCATTGGCCTCTTTATGCAAGGTTTGTCGTTACCTGATCATCTGACATTCATTTGTCTAATTACATTCAATCACGCCTTCCTGTTTGCGATTGGTTTCCTTTTACATGTATCATTTATAAATATTGGCAACTCAGAGATGGTGGCTTATGCCCCAGTAGAAGACCTATGGGTCGAAACATGTTGGGCTTTTTTACCTTCTCTCAGGTTGCCCCCAATCTTTTTATTTAGTGATCACTTTGTTTTAATGTATCTTGTTTTATTACAATAAAAAGATACCACCGTTTTTATATGCACTGTGGAGAAGCTCTTCTTTTCTTTTTACATATTATCGGGAGAGGAGTAATATACCCCATCTTTGCCACATATTACACACTCCAGTCACCAGAACTCCGTTCATATCCATTACAAGGATTCGTCTGATGACCCCGTGAAGTCCTGGGGAACCGACATCTGTGACCCTTGACGATCCGGATATCGATATACATGCCCGGAGTGGCGAAATGCTTATATGACTCCATGTCATATGACAGGGGAGTCCACAGGATCTGGTAAGAATCCAAGCCTACTTCTGTCTTGATTTGTTGCAGTTATAGGGGGAAGCCACATCCATGTGTTGACCAACCTAGTCTTCAGTCTATACTACGAACACTTTCACAGCCAGCGATTCCTCTTGTGCACATTTGCTTAGAGACTTTTATGTGTTTCCAGTTTATTTATATGGACTTCACCTTTACCCCCACTCACCATATACAGTGGGGACGGAAAGTATTCAGACCCCCTTAAATTTTTCACTCTTTGTTATATTGCAGCCATTTGCTAAAATCATTTAAATTCATTTTTTTCCTCATTAATGTACACACAGTACCCCATATTGACAGAAAAACAGAGAATTGTTGACATTTTTGCAGATTTATTAAAAAAGGAAAACAGAAACTTCACATGGTCCTAAGCATTCAGACCCTTTGCTCAGTATTTAGTAGAAGCACTCTTTTGATCTAATACAGCCATGAGTCCTTTTGGGAAAGATGCAACAAGTTTTTCACACCTGGATTTGGGGATCCTCTGCCATTCCTCCTTGCAGATCCTCTCCAGTTCTGTCAGGTTGGATGGTAAACGTTGGTGGACAGCCATTTTTAGGTCTCTTCAGAGATGCTCAATTGGGTTTAAGTCAGGGCTCTGGCTGGGCCATTCAAGAACAGTCACAGAGTTGTTCTGAAGCCACTCCTTTGTTATTTTAGCTGTGTGCTTAGGGTATTGTCTTGTTGGAAGGTAAACCTTTGGCCGAGTCTGAGGTCCTGAGCACTCTGGAGAAGGTTTTGGTCCAGGATATCCCTGTACTTGGCCGCATTCATCTTTCCCTCGATTGCAACCAGTGGTCCTGTCCCTGCAGTTGAAAAACACCCCCACATCATGATGCTGCCACCACCATGCTTCACTGTTGGGACTGTATTGGACAGGTGATGAGCAGTGCCTGGTTTTCTCCACACATACCGCTTAGAATTAAGGCCAAAAAGTTCTATCTTGGTCTCATCAGACCAGAGAATCTTATTTCTCACCATCTTGGAGTCCTTTAGGTGTTTTTTAGCAAACTCCATGCAGGCTTTCATGTGTCTTGCACTGAGGAGAGGCTTCCGTCAGGACACTCTGCCATAAAGCCCCGACTGGTGGAGGGCTGCAGTGATGGTTGACTTTCTACAACTTTCTCCCATCTCCCAACTCCATCTCTGGAGCTCAGCCACAGTGATCTTTGGGTTCTTCTTTACCTCTCTCACCAAGGCTCTTCTCCCCCGATAGCTCAGTTTGGCCAGATGGCCAGCTCTAGGAAGGGTTCTGGTCATCCCAAACATCTTCCATTTAAGGATTATGGAGGCCACTGTGCTCTTAGGAACCTTAATACAGCAGAAATTTTTTGTAACCTTGGCCAGGTCTGTGCCTTGCCACAATTTTGTCTCTGAGCTCTTCAGGCAGTTCCTTTGACCTCATGATTCTCATTTGCTCTGATATGCACTGTGAGCTGTAAGGTCTTACATAGACAAGTGTGCGGCTTTCCTAATCAAGTCCAGTCAGTATAATCAAACACAGCTGGACTCAAATGAAGGTGTAGAACCATCTCAAGGATGATCAGAAGAAATGGACAGCACCTGAGTTAAATATATGAGTATAAAATGTAGCGCTTAAACGTGGTAAGTATTCTTCACAGAACACCTCAAAGGTGAGGACCAAGTATAGTGAATACCAAAAAAGGGGGAGTGGGGATAAAGGTGAAGTCCATATAAATAAACTGGAAACACATAAAAGTCTCTAAGCAAATGTGCACAAGAGGAATCACTGGCTGTAAAAGTGTTCGTAGTATAGACTAAAGACTAGGTTGGTCAACACATGGATGCGGCTTCCCCCTATAACTGCAACAAATCAAGACAGAAGTAGGCTTGGACTCTTACCAGATCCTGTGGACTCCCCTGTCATATGACATGGAGTCATATAAGCATTTTGCCACTCCAGGCATGTATATCGATATCCGGATCGTCAAGGGTCACAGATGTCGGTTCCCCAGGACTTCACTGGGTCACTGGCTCAAATGAAGGTGTAGAACCATCTCAAGGATGATCAGAAGAAATGGACAGCACCTGAGTTAAATATATGAGTGTCACAGCAAAGGGTCTGAATACTTAGGACCATGTGATATTTAAGGTTTTCTTTTTTAATAAATAAATAAATCTGAAAAAATGTCAACAATTCTGTGTTTTTCTGTCAATATGGGGTGCTGTGTGTACAATAATGAGGAAAAAAAATAACTTAAATGATTTTAGCAAATGGCTGCAATATAACAAAGAGTGAAAAATTTAAGGGGGTCTGAATACTTTCCGTCCCTACTGTACATACATACATACACACATATATATTTACTTAGTTATCACATGTCTGAAAAATGTAATTACATGTTCTTTTAAACTTTAGTTTCCCTTTTTGGCTGCACCGTAATCTCACAATATCTCACAAGATTACAGGCAGCCCACCCACTTTTACACTGATCTCAGCCGTTTTCAGAGGAAACACTTCTCCTCTGTTCTCCCTCTGTGAACTGAAGTTCTCAGCTTCTTAAACCGGCTGCAGAGGAGATCATTTTCCTATGAGAACTGCCGAGACCTGAACTGAGAAAAAACTTCTCAGTTTAATAAATGTACACCTTGGTGTGCACCTTTGTGACTACCACCACTGTATAATCAGCCCTCTCCTTTGATAATTGACCTATATGGTTTATTTTAATAAATTGAAGTGATTTCAATAGAAAGCAGTATGGAGTTATTGTCTGTTTTGCTTTGAGCTGCACTGCCCCCTAGAGGTGAATTGTGGAGAGAAGCATGAGCTTTTTACTCCCTTAAAGGGAGTAAAGATAAGAAGATCCAATAAGATAATAGTATTGATTGCACAGTGATGGTAGTCACAAAGGTGCACACTTATGCCCTGTACACACGGTCGGACTTTGTTCGGACATTCCGACAACAAAATCCTAAGATTTTTTCCGACGGATGTTGGCTCAAACTTGTTTTGCGTACACATGGTCACACAAAGTTGTCGGAATTTCCAATCGCCAACAACGCAGTGACGTCAAGCACGTACGACGAGACTAGAAAAGGCCAGTTTAGAACCAAGCGCGGCACCCTTTGGGCTCCTTTTGCTAATCTCGTGTTAGTAAAAGTTTGGTGAGAGACGATTTGCGCTTTTTCAGACTCGTGACTTTCAGATCGTTTTCTGCGGTTCAGTTTGTGCTTGTGGGTTTGTATCTGCTCTTCAGTGCGTGCAAGCAAGTTCCGCGTGACTTTAAGTAGTCATTGTGTTCTTGTTCGTTCGTTACTGTTTTTCAGGTCGCTCTTCACAGGCCTTGCTGTTCTTCAGTGCGTTCTGTTACTTCATTCTGAGCAGCCGACCGTTTTCTAGCCATGTTGCGTATACGTACTCCTCGTAGAGTTCGTGCTGTGCGGGGCTTGGTGTTGGGGTCCTGACCTTGACACAAGTCCAGTCCATGAACAGGGTGGGGAGGAGTTCATGGACCAAGAATTGGTTGCTTCAGCGTGACCAGTTCTCTCATATGCCTTTGCTCCGTGAGATCTGTGAGAATAATCCTGATGATTTCAGGAACTTTCTCAGGATGACGGACCCCGTGTTTCGCCGTCTGTTGGCTTCGCTGACCCCTTATATTAGCAGGCAGGATACCTGCATGAGGCAAGCCATCACTCCGGAGCAGAGGCTCATCGCTACCCTGCGGTATTTGGCGACAGGGAGAAGTCTGCAGGACTTGAAGTTCTTGACAGGCATCTCCCCCCAGGCTCTGGGGATCATTATCCCAGAGGCCTGTTCTGCCATCATACAGGTCCTGCAGAAGGAGTATATGAAGGTAAGATTTTTTATCCTTTAATATCACATTTTATTGTATTGAATGTTTGATAATATATTGTATTTCTTTCCTCATTCCCTAATTACCATGATTGGAATCTGCTGTGAATGTCCCCTTTGTTCTCATGCATGCTGGATTTTTATGTCATTTTTTTTTAGGTCCTTCATACAGATTGGCCTTCAATAACCTCCCCAACATGTTCTCTCCTGGCCCTATATTCACCTCATGTAGTCAATTAACAATGTATTTTATCAGCTCCATAGTAGTGCTTTACCCCAAACACCCCCTAAAATGTTTAGAAATGCTATTTTAGCTTTAAATTCAGGCAGAGTGCCAGAGGCTTTTTTTTTGTGGTGTCCCTAAATCATTTTTAGTAACCCTCCCTCCCCCAACTGGTAAGTCAGCTGATCCCAATTCTCTATCTCTCCTCAATCATCTATCTGCTGACTTTGCCAAACCCATACACACTATACCCATCTGTTTTTTGCTCTGATTTATGGATGAATTACCCAAAGCATGTAGTGCAAGGGCCTGCCTGTATACTTTCCAATGGTACTGTTTTAAGTTTTTGTATCCTATTATTATCTTGACAGGTAATAGCATAATGTCCAAATGTCCTCAAATGTGTACAGTGTGTATTTATATCTTTGTATTATGACACTTCTTACCTGTCCAGTGGGCTGCCAATAGTGTAACTAAGGAGGAGCTGTTCCAAGTAATACCCTGTATTTAGGCATTCATCTCTCAATGAAGTGAAGAGGGTTACCTGTCCAAGATTTCCACACACCCCATAATGTTAGAAATGGCCCATGAGAGGGGCGAGGGGGAATATGATAGGTGTACCTTATACTTTGGCGTTGTTAAATTCCCCTTAATAAATGCTATCTGGAGGTTGCCCCATAATGTTTGTGCCTAATCTGCTTGCCATGTTTCTGAGCAAAAATAGTAATTATTTTTTTTTTCCCTCAACAGTTTCCTTCCACGCCACAGGAATGGCAGACTGTGGCCTCCCACTTTGCCCAGCGGTGGGACTTTCCTAACTGCGGAGGGGCAATTGATGGGAAACACGTCCACATCGTCCCGCCACCCAACTTGGGGTCGTACTATTTCAACTATAAGGGGTTCAATAGTATTGTGATGTTGGCGGTGGTGTCGGCTAATTACGACTTCTTGTATGTGGACGTGGGGAAGAATGACCGGATGTCCGATGGTGGAGTCATCACCCAGACGGAGTTCTACAGGCGTCTCCAGAATGGCAGCTTGGACTTGCCAGCTCCAGAGGACAATGTGGAAGGACTCCCATTTGTGTTCATGGCTGATGAAGCGTTTGCGCTGGGGGACCACCTGATGCGGCCATTCCCGATAAGGACACTCATCCCGGAACAGAGGGTTTTTAATTACCGGCTGGCCAGAGCCCGAAGAGTGGTGGAGAACACATTTGAGATCCTGGCCAGCCGGTTCCGCCTATTTATGACACCTATCCATATGGCGGAGTATAAACTGAACCATATTATACTGGCGTGCTGTATTCTCCATAACTTTTTAAGGAAACATTCGGCCAACTATGCTGGCTCAGTTGGGCCTGAGGCCGGAATGATACATGAAACCACACTGACGGCGCTTGAAAGCGGCCGTCCTGGCTTGCCCTCCCTGAGTGCCCGTGATGTCCGGTTACAATACCTGGAGTTCTTTGCGGGTAGGGGGGCCATCAATATGCCAGCAAATATGTGAAGCCTTTTTATAATAAAAAAACAAAAAAAAAACATTCTTTGTGGACATTTACTGCTTGTGTTTGTTTTAGCTGACCCTGACAGAAATGTGTTTATTCCAGAAAATGGCGTGATTGTGTAACCTTATACAAAGCACTGTTGGCTGTTATTTACTAAATGCAAAGACACATTTCACTACAAGTGCACTTGCAACTGCACTGAAACTGCACTTGTAGTGCCAAGAGGATTTGCCCTTAGTAAACAACCCCCATTTTCTCTGAAAACAGCAATGACATCACCCAAAAAGTGTTGTAGTGTTGAGACAATAATCCACACATTCTTGATTAACAAACGTTTTTATACCTGCACAATCACATGTGCATTTACCAAAGGTTTTTCAAACAAACCAACATGTTTGTTGTATACCAATTTTTGGGGTAGCATTATCAAAAATAGAAATGTCCATTTACGATAAAACAGGCCTGTGTAAAACCAACAAGAAAGACACAAATCTTGAACTTACAAACTGTAGAACTTGAAGGCAATATCACACATGAGTATTTAGGAACTGTGTTTGATATTGCATTCAGATGGTGTGAAGTCACCCCAGGAAAAGCCAAATTTGGAAGATGCACAGCAATTTACGAATTTCAACATGTGCTAGCCGCCATCACGGGGGATCAAGGGACGTGTTTGGGATGAGGAACCCCTTCCTCTCAGCTACTTTATTATTGAGGAAGGGGTTGCAGCCCCAAAACGCGTCCATTGATCTCCCATGATGGCAGATAGCACATGTTGACACACTTTGTGCATCCTCCAAATTTGGCTTTTGGAAAAATCACAAAAACATTTTGCACATTGTAGCACACCAAAAAACAAAGGGATTTGGAGGGGCTTTAAACTCGCCCCAAAACATCCATGATGTTTTTAGTTTTTCCAATAACATCATTGATGTTTTTCTTGATGTTTTCCAATTGTAAATTACACCCCATGATCTCCCCAATCAGGATCTGGGCACTTTCGGATGTGAAAGGATCTGGATCCACAACATCACGATCACCTAAAAAGAGAGGAACCCCCCAAAAAATTTAGGTCTCAAAAATCTGACAGCATCCATCTCTTACCTGATGCTGTGGTCGCAGACACTCACCTGTTGTGGTGACTAGTTCCACCACGTCTTCTTCCTCCTGCTCAGCTTGTGTTGGGGGGATTTCCCCTTCTTCCAGAGGGGGGTGGGCTCTGGTCTCCTTGGATGAGGGGTGTCCTCCGAGTCTTTTCTCCCCTATGTAAAACAAAAAGGTATAATTCGCACACAGATATTTGATGGCAGAACTATAAACAGAAAACATTGCTTGGAAGTGGGGTACAATGGGCAAGTTTAGCAGAGTTCCAAAATGTAGCATTTTCAGTGTCCTTTGTCAAGCTGCAATACTTTACCTGTTTGGTACAAGCTTCACAGATGTAGCACCCCCCTATAGTATACACTGGAGCACCTGTGTGGCCCCCTAATAAAAATGGTGTTCTTGTGTCCCACACTAGTGCTCCAGTGTCCAGATGTGAAAACAGCTGCTGAGTGTCCTCTCCTTATACAGAATCTAGTTTGCATTTCATTCTAGTAACAAAGCCATCTACACAACCAAATTCTTTTAAGACAAGTATAGGGTGTAAAAATGGTGGCCAACTGCATATGGCCTAAACAATGGTGTTTTATAGTCCTAAAGAAAAATGTTTGATACGAACGAATAATGTGCCCATGAACATGAAAGTTGCCATTTTAAACTGTACAACAGTTCCTAAAAGCACGTGGAGCAGCACGAACGTAATAAACATCAAAAGAATAGGAACACAGCACAACTTACTTTTTTGCAGCACTCTCCGGATCTTTCTGTACTGCTCATGTTCTCTTAATTTGAGGTCCCACCACCGCTTCCTGAGCTGATCTTTCGATCGTCGTACCCCGAATTTCTGGTGCAGACTCCTGACCACTTTCGCCATGATCTTGGCGTTTCTGACATTGGGGTTGGGGTAAGGCCCATACTTTCCATCATAGTCGGCCCTCTTCAGGATGTCCACCATCTCCAACATCTCCCCAAAGGACATATTTGAGGCCTTAAATCTCCTTCTGGATCGGGACGTCTCCGGATGCGGGCTTTCCTCCCCCTCCCTTAGATAAGGACTCCTCAGGCCACCAATTTAGCTTGAAAATTAGTGATGTCTGCCCTGGGGGTCCAAGGCTTCACCCACTTCTGCTGTTTCTCCAGCGTTGCCTCCCTCTTTGTTTAGTTGTGACCCCTTTTAATAAAATTTTTTTAGGGAAATTCTACTCTCCTGTGTGTGTTTTAATCCAAAAAGGACAGTTTGTTGGTGACGATTCAGATACATTTCTAACATAAAATGTGAAATTAACAAGGGACGCCAACACCAAACAATCTCCTACAGATTAAATAGAACAACATATCAATGGTGTTGCGGTAATTTGACAAAAAAAACACACACAAACATTTTCGGGAGTACAAATAAAAATCCCAAAAAAAAATAACACCCTTCAAAAAAATACAAACACAAAAAAAGAATCTACATTAAAGCCTAACCAAAAAAAAAAAAAATACAACAAAATTATGTTGTCAGATGTGAGAAATCAAAATATATTGAGGGAATCCCGATAAATAGTAAAGAAATAAATTTGTGAGAAGTGTGTGTGAATATGAGCAGCAAAACGACTTAATTCTTGTCACATTATAAAGAAGAAGAGAGTGCACTGTATTAAACCATTTTTAACATTGCAGCGTGACGAAATTGCTGTATCCATTGCGAACGCTAAGTTTACCAGAACGAGCTGTTCCGTGTCGGAATTTCTTCTGAGCATGCGTGGCACTTTGTGCGTCGGAACAGGCCACACACGGTCGGAATTGACGCAATCGGATTTTGTTGTCGGAAAATTTTA
Organism: Aquarana catesbeiana; assembly: GCF_042186555.1. Classification (NCBI taxonomy): domain Eukaryota; kingdom Metazoa; phylum Chordata; class Amphibia; order Anura; family Ranidae; genus Aquarana; species Aquarana catesbeiana. Next base: position 148,507,884 of record NC_133333.1, read on the forward strand.
TCTCCTGCTCTCCAACTTTGTGTGTCGGAAAATCCGATGGAAAATGTCCGATGGAGCCCACACACGGTCGGAATTTCCGACAACGCGCTCCGATCGGACATTTTCCATCGGAAAATCCGACCGTGTGTATGGGGCATTAGAGATCAACTCACTTCAAGTCGCTATGTCCCCCACAAAAATTCTAGCTCCCTCCTACATGGGACTTACCGGTGTGGCAATTGCCCAGGTTGCCCATGGGTGCTGTAGCGCCAGGGTATTCCTTTAATGGCACAAATCACACACCTTTTTGAATTGCTCCACACATGGTGTCATATATATTATGAAATGCAGGTGTAGAGCTTTCTATATTCGAAAAACCAAGCGCCATTTTGGCCAGAGGACGGACGACCATACCTATTATTCCGGTGGGGGCAAAATTATCACACCTGTCACAAGACATGTTGGTCTCCATCATAAATACCACACAGAGATGGTTTCCTTTTTCGTTTTGGAGGTTATTCCTCCAGATCCTAGAGGAGGAAACTGGGACAAGCGTATACTCCAACGTGAAACTTTATGAATCGATTGTCTCAATGCCATAACTCCGCCTGGCATTAATGAGGTTAACTCATATATGCCCTTTCTCCGAGCCTTCCTGGTTCTGTGGACGCAGGGATGCATGTGCGTGCATCTGTGCGCATCGTGCATGCATGCGTGCCTTTCGACTGTCTTTGGCCATAACTGACTATGTTTCTTCAGAATTCTCTTCTCCCCTTTTCTTTCCTTTCTTCTAATACTCAATCCGTGCTACCCTGATGCATTTTTTAATCGCTGTTTCATGAGTACTAGTAACTGGGTTTTGACATAAACCATTAACGGTCTATGATGTTCATTATAAAATAATTGTTTATATGAATTCAACTCTAAATTATGTATATTTAGGTTATGTGTTCTTTCTATGTATTTTATTAACTTGTGGCTTTTATGGTGTCCTTTCCCTTAGGTGTTTCCATGGCTTATCCACATTTCCTGTTTTGGAACACACCTGGAGATTTGCTATGCAATGTTTGCATTAGCCACTAGGTGTCACCGTCTTTCATTCTGGCTGGACCTGCCCTTATCCAACATTGCCACCATGGATTCTGCCCATTCCTGGGGTGATTTCCTGGGTTGTGGTCCTTTGATTTTGTCTGTCTGGGCAGGCATGCGGCTCCGCAGGGAGAGCTGGGTGGCGGGAATGCTGCCCTCGTTCTCGCTGTTTGAATGGCAACGCACTGCACCAATGTCATCCGTATACGTGTGATTGGCTGTTTTGGAGACACTGCACATGCGCGATCTTTGCACATGCGCTCTGCGGGGCCAGGTCTGATGACGTCACTCATCAATTGGCGTGAGGACGGCACCAGCCAGGAGCCCTCTACAGATAAGGAAGGGTTGCTGTGTACACAGTACATGCTGCTGCAACATGGCTGGGTCTCTCTTTTTTCCTTCCAAGATGACTGATAAGTACCGGCTGCATGTGTCTTTTACTATCTAGCTTTGGAGGCATTGGGCACAATATACATGGTATATATGTGATCTTTCATCTAGGGACTTCCCTGTGGACACAATGACTATTTACTGAATGCTTGATGCAAGTATTCCTCAGTATCAAATTACAAGGTGAGCTAGCTGGACCGTAATGATGCTTATCTTGTTAGCTGTGTTGCTATCCATATTTACTGGTGCTTTATATGCTTTATACACTATTTAACAGATCTTTATGGAATGGCTTGACAGCTGGTTCATTCGGTCTAATATCTATCCGTGGACCTGACACAGCTGAGAGAGTTCACCTCTCTGCTTTGTATGACTGCCTCCGTTTTGCTACTGACATACGGTATTTGGTTGGAATTTAAGGTAGAGTTGACACTCTGCTCTTCCTGTGCTATCTACAGTGGAGACAGAAAATATTCAGACCCCCCCTTTATTTTTTCACTCTTTGTTGCAGCCATTTGCCAAAATCATTTAAGTTCATTTTTTCCTCATTAATGTACACACAGCACCCCATATTGACAGAAAAACACAGAATTGTTGACATTTTTGCAGATTTATTAAAAAAGAAAAATTGAAATATCACATGGTCCTAAGTATTCAGACCCTTTGCTGTGACACTCATATATTTAACTCAGGTGCTGTCCATTTCTTCTGATCATCCTTGAGATGGTTCTACACCTTCATTTGAGTCCAGCTGTCTTTGATTATACTGATTGGACTTGATTAGGAAAGCCACACACCTGTCTATATAAGACCTTACAGCTCACAGTGCATGTCAGAGCAAATGAGAATCACAAGGTCAAAGGAACTACCTGAATAGCTCAGAGACAGAATTGTGGCAAGGCACAGATCTGGCCAAGGTTAAAAAAAATTTCTGCTGCACTTAAGGTTCCTAAGAGCACAGCGGCCTCCATAATGCTTAAATGGAAGACGTTTGGGGCGACCAGAACCCTTCCTAGAACTGGCCGTCCAGCCAAACTGAGCTATCGGGGGAGAAGAGCCTTCGTGAGAGAGGTAAAGAAGAACCCAAAGATCACTAACGTTGAGCTCCAGAGATGCAGTTGGGAGATGGGAGAAAGTTGTAGAAAGTCAACCATCACTGCAGCCCTCCACCAGTCGGGGCTTCATGGCAGAGTGGCCCGACGGAAGCCTCTCCTCAGTGCAAGACACATGAAAGCCCGCATGGAGTTGAAAAACACCTGAAGGACTCCAAGATGGTGAGAAATAAGATTCTTTGGTCTGATGAGACCAAGATAGAACTTTTTGGCCTTAATTCTAAGCAGTATGTGTGGAGAAAACCAGGCACTGCTCATGACCTGTCCAATACAGTACCAACAGTGAAGCATGGTGGTAGCAGCATCATGCTGTGGGGGTGTTTTTCAGCTACAGGGACAGGACGACTGGTTGCAAGGAAACGATGAATGCAGCCAAGTACAGGGACCTCAGACTGGGCGGAAGGTTTAACTTCCAACAAGACAATGACCCTAAGCACACAGCTAAAATAATGAAGGAGTGGCTTCACAACAACTCCGTGACTGTTCTTAAATGGCCCAGCCAGAGCCCTGACTTAAACCCAATTGAGCACCTCTGGAGAGACCTAAAAATGGCTGTCTACCAATGTTTAACATCCAACCTGACAGAACTGGAGAGGATCTGCGAGGAGGAATGGCAGAGGATCCCCAAATCCAGGTGTGAAAAACTTGTTGCATCTTTCCCAAAAAGACTCATGGCCGTATTAGATCAAAAGGGTGCTTCTACTAAATACTGAGCAAAGGGTCTGAATACTTAGGACCATGTGATATTTTAGTTTTTCTTTTTTAATAAATCTGCAAAAATGTCAACAATTCTGTGTTTTTCTGTCAATATGGGGTGCTATGTGTACATTAATGAGAAAAAAAATGAACTTAAATGATTTTAGCAAATGGCTGCAATATAACAAAGAGTGACAAATTTAAGGGGGGTCTGAATACTTTCCGTCCCCACTGTATATGTATACAGTATCTCTCAAAAGTGAGTACACCCCTCACATTTTTGTAAATATTTTATTATATCTTTTCATCTGACAACACTGAAGAAATGACACTTTGCTACAATATAAAGTAGTGAGTGTACAGCTTGTATAACAGTGTAAATTTGCTGTCCCCTCAAAATAACTCAATACACAGCCATTAATGTCTAAACTGTTGGCAACAAAAGTGAGTAAACCCCTAAGTCAGTGGTTCTCAACTCCTGTCCTCAGGGCCCACTAACAGGCCAGGTTTGCAAGATAACTGAAATACATCACAGGTGACATAATTTGCTGCTCAGTGAATGCAGTATTCTAGTCTGCATCTCCCCAAGGTAATACTTAAACTCTGGCCTGTTAGTGGGTCCTAAGGACAGGAGTTGAGAACCACTGCCCTAAGTGAAAATGTCCAAATTGGGCCCAATTAACCATTTTCCCTCCTGGGTGTCATGTGACTCAGTGTTACAAGGTCTCCGGTATGAATGGGGAGCAGGTATGTTAAATTTGGTGTGATCGCTCTCACTCTCTCATACTGGTCACTGGAAGTTCACAATGGCACCTCATGGCAAAGAACTCTCTGAGGATCTGAAAAAAATAATTTTTGCTCTACATAAAGATGGCCTAAGCTATAAGAAGATTGACCCTTAAACTGAGCTGCAGCATGGTTACCAAGACCATATAGCGGTTTAACAGGACAGGTTCCACTCAGAACAGGCCTCCCCATGGTCGACCAAAGAAGTTGAGTGCACATGCTCAGCGTCATATCCAGAGGTTGTCTTTGGGAAATAGATATATGAGTGCTGCCAGCATTGCTGCAAAGGTTGAAGGGGTGGGGGGTCAACCTGTCAGTGCTCAGACCATACGCCGCACACTGCATCAAATTGGTCTCCATGGCTGTCATCCCAGAAGGAAGCCTCTTCTAAAGATGATGCACAAGAAAGCCTGCAGTTTGCTGAAAACAAGCAGACTAAGGACATGGATTACTGGAACCATGTCCTGTGGTCTGATGAGAGCAAGATACACTTATTTGGTTCAGATGGTATCAAGCATGTGTGGCGACAACCAGGTGAGGAGTACAAAGACAAGTGTGTCTTGCCTACAGTCAAGCATTGTGGTGGGAGTGTCATGGACTGGGGCTGCATGAGTGCTGCCGCCACTGGGGTGCTACAGTTCATTGAGGGAACCATGAATGCCAACATGTACTGTGACATACTGAAGCAGAGCATGATCCCCTCCCTTCGGAGACTGGGCCACAAGGCAGTATTCCAACATGAGAAAGACCCCAAACACACGTCCAAGATGACCACTGCCTTGCTAAAGAAGCTGAGGTTAGAGGTGATGGACTGGCCAAGCATGTCTCCAGACCTAAACCCTATTGAGCATCTGTGGGGCATCCTCAAACGGAAGGTGGAGGAGCGCAAGGTCTCTAACATCCATCAGCTCCGTGATGTCATCATGGAGGAGTGGAAGAGGACTCCAGTGGCAACCTGTGAAGCTCTGGTGAATGCCATGCCCAAGAGGGTTAAGGCAGTGCTGGAAAATAATGGTGGCCACAGAAAATATTGACACTTTGGGCCCAATTTGGACATTTTCACTTAGGGGTGTACTCACTTTTGTTGCCAGTGGTTTAGACATTAATGGCTGTGTGTTGAGTTATTTTGAGGGGACAGAAAATTTACTTTGTTATACAAGCTGTACACTCATTACTTTATATTGTAGCAAAGTGTCATTTCTTCAGTGTTGTCACATGAAAAGATATAATAAAATATTTACAAAAATGTGAGGGGTGTACTTACTTTTGTGAGATACTGTATATCCCTAGAGACTAGCATTATTATCCATATGGATTGAGACACATTTTTGCCCCCTCTGCTTTCTTTATAGCATATGCTGGCTACGCTATCAGAGCAATCTTTGGCTGTCTATTGAAGCTACACATTTGGTATGACGACCCCTTACTCTGATGTGTTTATGGCTATTGTTATATTATATATAGAAAATAGCCCCAGATCAGACTTATAATATTATCTTTTGTACTTTCTAATAGATTCCCGGCTGCTTCTGTTCCTGACTTGCGAGGGGCTCCCGTGTCCGCCGGGGTGGACCCACTCTTTTCGGCCTGTGTTGCTGTCCTTGGTAAGGGTCTTGAAAACTTTTTTGGAGGGACACCATATTTGCCACCATTATGTTGCTATTATCTGGTTATGTGATGTTCTATCATGTACATTATGATTAACTTAAAGCTCCTGAGCAAGTGGTGAACATCCATGAAACATGGCAAGCATGTCGATTTAACTGACACAGGGTGAACTGGCACTGCAATCTTTTTCAGTTGTATCCCCCTTGATTGAATAGACAGAGATATTTTTTTTTAATATGTATGTTTTAACATGTTGATGTTAATTTAATAAAAATCTACTTGTTTTATACTCTTTTGTATCTTAAATTGTTACAGTACCATTAAAGTCCATTAGCCTCAACCACAAATTTTTCCAATGTTACTATGATTATATTGCCCTGGTCACAGTGTGTTAAAAAAAAAAAAATTGCAAAAAAAATGTAATAAAAAAAATGTAAAATATATTATTATTTTTTTCCTACTACTGATCAGGGACACTGACTACTAGTCAATGTCCCTGATCACCTCCACACCGGTTATATGATGATGCTGTACTGCACTAGTGACAGTATGTAAATAAAATAAAAAATGTTAATTTATTTATTTATTTATTTTTTTGCTATTTCTTCATTTTCCAAAAAACTATAACAAAAAATTACTTCAAAAAACGCGCCATGCCTCCTAATAAATACTGTATACTTTCCATAAAGGGGTAATTTGCGGGGAATTTGTACTGTCCTGGCACTTTAGGGCCTCATGAAAGGTCATCAGTACATCAGTATTCATTAATTTTCAGATATATACCATAGATTGTGAACTCTATAACTCTCCTACGGACTAAATAATATAAATTGATTTGGTTTATTTTCACCAAAGAAATGTAATTAAAAAAAATAAATAATTGCCCTAAATTCACGAAGAACAATTTTTTATTAGCAAAATTTTATAACAGAAATGAAGAAATGCGTGTTTTCTTTCAAAATTATTTTGTTTATTTAGAAAAGAAAAACAAAACTCAGTGGCGATTAAATACCACCAAAAGAAAGCTCTAGTTGTGTGAACAAAATGACTCCTTTTGTTCAACAATTGAAGGGGTTAAAAAAATGGCTTTGAGGTTCCCCTCCTACTTCATTAACACTGAATTAAAAGGAAAAATCTAAAAACCAGCAGTTAGCATACCGATACAAAAAATGGTAAGATCAAATAAACTGAAGGGCAACGCTCATAAAACAAAACAAAATTAATGTGTATCTATAATACAATATCTATGCAAAAAAAAGAACTTCACCATGAATTATACAGTAGGTGAGAAAATCTTCATATACTGTAAATCACCAGATAATAGTGTAGAAAACTCCTCCAGGATAAAAAAAAACACATTCAGTATTCCCACACTAGTGCCCAGATCAAAGGGTTACCAGAACAGTATCACCCTCAGAATAAGAAGTCATATAACACTTAAAGGTGATTAGCTCAAATCCTGGATACAGGGGGTCCCCTAGTTACAAACATCCGACTTACAAACGACTCCTACTTACAAACGGATGGAGACAACAGGAAGTGAGAGGAAATATACCCCGGGAAGGGAAATTCACTCCTGTAAGAGCTATTATGGGGAAAAGGTACCTCCACTGATGCTTTATCACCAAAGCTTGTTTCCACAACAACCCAAAATTTTCAAAATCCAATTGTCATTGGGACAGAAAGTAAGGTGAAGTCTTCTACACAGGGGCACACACAGCAAAACAAATGTTACAGGGGTGATAACCCTTCCCTATGCTATCCAAAAAGCTTAAAAATAGTTTTTTTTGCTGGAGCTACACTTAAAAAATGTACCTGTTCCGACTTTCAAACAGATTCAACTTAAGAACAAACCTACAGTCCCTAACTTGTTTGTAACCCGGGGACCTCCTGTATATGATTTTGCTACTTCATTCTACCACATATATTGGCAGCCACTCTGTGGAATGTGCATGGAAAATGAGAACGTTCCACATTGTGTAAAATCAATGGTATCAAATATTTATTAAAAAAAACTGTGCTAATTACATATATAAAAAAAACATAGCGCTGAACAAATCAAACTTCCCAAGGGAATACGAAGATCGCTTCTGGATTCCATAATACTTGATGATGTCACAAGTGTTGGCTCTGTTCTAATATTTCATAAAAAATTACATCTTTCTCTGTTTTTGTATATGTGAGTAGTACAGTTTATTATTTTATTTAATACCATTGATTTTACACTATGTGGAGCATTTCCATTTTCCATGCACTGCATGGGGTTTTACACACACACTCCAATGCATGTTTTTTTGACAAGTCTGCTCTTAGCTAGAAGCGATCCACTGTACAATAACTTCCGTGGACCCCAGGTAGTGCGCCTCCCTTCCATTATGGGAAGTGCTGCCTGGTAGATGAGAATTAGAACAGCGAAGATTCAATTGCTGATTTCCCCTAGCTAGAATGAACACTAAAGCCACATGTGTTATGTGACCTCTAGATCCATCCTGCACTCTGTTACCTTCAGTGGAAGACATGTGAGACATCAGGGGTCTAATAGACTCCTGATGTCTCATTAAAGAGAACCTGTCATTGCAAATAGCTATCATAATGGGGGACTTTAAATATAGGGAACAATTTAACTAAAAAAAAGTGTAAAACTTTAAAGTTACACTTAAGCACCCTTAAAACCCTCTTCCCAAACAAAGTGGAGCCTGACCCATCCTTATCTACAAATAAAAACACACACATCGGGAGCACCTATGTACAAAAATGTTGACTGTGCTACACTGTCCAGTTCAGTCATATCCAACTGGACTTTTGTAAAGTTGAAAGTAAAGTGTTATTAAACTCAAAACCAAACATTTAATATTGCCGCTTATCAATAATTAGATGCGGTGGCTGCACTAGATTTCTGTTTTTTAGGCTCTTTTCCCTCTGTTGTCACCTGGTGATCCAGCCAGTAACACACGTCTTACATTATACAGACACCATTCTGAATGAATTAGCACAGAGGGCAGAATTGTCAGTCGGGGGGGGTTAGATCTCCTAGCAGATTTAAATGCACTAACAAACTGAAACCAAATTCCAGCTAATACTTTATAATCAGTTACAGTAAACAGTTTTTCCCCTTTTGAGATAAAGGTTTTACATAAATAAATAAAAGGTGATCATTGTAATCACCCCTGTCAGCGTTAAATAGTTTCTATCATCCCTGTAAATGCAAGAGAGCTTGTTCTTTCGAAAAACATCAGCCATATGGGCTGGATCACAAGATGAAAATAAAGAAAAGAGAGCTTGAAAAAGAAAACAAATGCAGCCATTACTATCTAAAAACTGGTATGCTGCAAAATAATAAATGTTTGCTTTTGGGTTTAATATTGCTTTAAAATATTCTTTGCCACTCATTCAAATAGTTTCTTCAGTTATGGGGTCAGAAACTTACCCCAGGATTTATAGCCATACGGGTGGAAGGAAAGAAGATTGCTTGATTCCCCTATCAACACAGTCAGTGTTGATGGGGGGAATGTCTCCTGCAGTGTTATTGTATTCTGTTGGTGGGGAGGCATGAAGAACCTTCCTGGTCAGCAGAACACAATGATTACTCCTAGAAGCTATAGCCATCGGCATTAATTGTATTTAAAATATCCGACAGGTTGCTTGTACCCAAGTCAAAAAGGAAGAGGAATTAGCGCAAATGTAGGCACTGGGTATGGGTCCTAGGCTAGAAGAGAAGGGGGCAATCATAAATGTGAAGGAAAATAAAAACAATTAGTCCATATATAATGAAAGGTCAGTTGAGTCCATAAAGTTCCATATGGACCACACCAAGCAGGCAGCTATGTGTGGGAGCAAGAAGACAACTCTGGAGGAGAACACGGGAAGAAAACACAAGTGCTTACTGAGTGTAGCTTTGTAGAACATTCCTCCTTTTTTACCTATAAAAGTTCTACAAAGCTACACTCAGTAGGCGATTGTGTTCTCTTCCAGTGTTCCAGTTGTACCCAAATCGATCAGTTGATCAACTTCAGTACATTCAGTCTGCCCATACATGGATCGAATCTCGGCCAGCCCCTGCTAAAGGGTGGAAAATTAGATAAAAATAGTAATAAATGGGAAAAATGGCAAACTTGTTACACTGTGCTTTAGCTAAATAAACTAAATGTCATTCACTTAGGGATTAGGTCTACTTTAAAAAACAAAACAAGAAAACTGATTTTTTTAAAAGTATCATCAATGTCCCTGTCTTATATTTTCTATTCATCAGAGCTGTTCTTTAGGCTTTTGTTAATGCCAGACTCTTTAGGGGTGCTTTGTGGCTATGTTCCAGCATGAAATCCGGTCTTGTAGCATTTGTGATCTGCATAACATGAAAGTTGGCATCTGTGCTAAAATTGAGCCCTCAACTTCTCACTTGGGCATTTCAATGGGATAATGTGCTATGTGTAGTAACAAACTGCTAATAATCACATGTTAAGCCAACACTGACAGCTCTCCCCAGGTGTGGAACATAACAAGCACAAACTAAGTGCGTTCACAGATAATAGGGCAGAAAGACCACAAGCCGCCCTGAGCGCTGATCGCCTCAGATCTATGAAGTACAAAATTTGCTATCTTCACTGAAGAAACAGTTTTCTGCCTGCCATCTGTGTTTGAAGTCACTGCTGCATTAGCATATATTTTATGTGTCCTCTAAAACAGGATTAGGACAAAATAGTTTCCAATGAAAACTCATCTTTGTGAGTATGAAGCAGAAGGAGGCATACATCTTCCTTTACACGCAGACAGGTTGGCAGTGCAGCAGCCGGCTCTGATCCTGCAGTGCACATATTGACCGCAGGCCACGCTGATTATGTCTGTATTTATTATCTACACAGTGGGTTATTTTCTTGGTTGGATGGGTTTAAATGGCTTTTGCCTCAATGGTACCCGACAGTGCATGCTGAGGGTAACTGTGATTTCTGCAAGCCTGTCTGGTGTGTGCATGTGTTAGTGTCTGAGCATGTTTGTCTTTGTCAAGGCAGAAAGTCATTTGTAGTCTCTGTACAGCTCTGCACTGCATTGCTTTATGGAGCTGTACATATGCATGTCATTTCATTTAGACTAGGAAGAACAGATTACCTTATTAGTACGGGAAATGACCACTGCTTGGCTGTATTAGATAATTTTGATTTTTATTTCAGATTTTCAAATCTATTCTAAATATAGCACAGTGATTTGCATAAATATCCATCCTAGACAACGATATATATATGTATATATATATATATATATATATATATATATATATATATATATATATATATATATATATATATATATACATATATATATATATACAGTTGGGACGGAAAGTATTCAGACCACCTTAAATTTTTCACTCTTTGTTATATTGCAGCCATTTGCTAAAATCATTTAAGTTCATTTTGTTTCCTCATTAATGTACACACAGCACCCCATATTGACAAAAAAACACAGAATTGTTGATATTTTTGCAGATTTATTAAAAGAGAAAAACTGAAATATCACATTTTGCCCCAATAACAGACTCAGCCCCTGGCACACCTGGTAATAATTTAAGTGCAAGAACCAATGAGAAACACACACATTATGATAAAACACAGAAATTGTCTTTACTGCAATATTTCTGTGGGAAAGTAACAAACAGTAACAGTATATATATTCAAGTAATCAACTGGAGAGCAATAACTGAAATTAAGAGCAATATAGCTCAATACTATTCAGAGGATTCCAAACCTGAGAATAACCCCAAGAGCAGAGGCAAACATTTCAATAACAATACAGTATCCCACAAAAGTGAGTACACTCCTTACATTTTTGTAAATATGTTATTTTATCTTTTCTCACGTGACAACACTGAAGAAATGACACTTTGCTACAATGTAAATTTGTGTGTGTACAGCTTGTATAACAGTGTAAAGTCGCGTCAATATTTAGTGTGGCCACCATTATTTTCCAGCACTGCCTTAACCCTCTTGGAAATGGAGTTCACCACAGCTCCACAGGTTGCCACTGGAGTCCTCTTCCACTCCTCCATGACGACAACACGGAGCTGGTGGATGTTAAAGACCTTGCGCTCCTCCACCTTCCGTTTGCTGATATCCCACAGATTCTCAACAGGGTTTAGGTCTGGAGACATATCTGGCCAGTCCATCACCTTTACCCTCAGCTTCTTTAGCAAGGCAGTGGTCATCTTGGAGGTGTGTTTGGGGTCATTATCATGTTGGAATACTTCCCTGCGGCCCAGTCTCCGAAGGGAGGGGATCATGATCTGCTTCAGTATGTCACAGTACTTGTTGGCATTCATGGTTCCCTCAATGAACTGTAGCCCCCCAGTGCCAGCAGCACTCATGCAGCCCCAGACAATGACACTCCCATCACGATGCTTGACTGTAGGCAAGACACACTTGTCTTTGTACTCCTCACTATGGATGAGCAGAACATGCGAACAGACAAAAAATGTGTGCGAACACGTGAACACCGTTCAAGTCTATGGGACTCGCACGTGAAAAATCAAAAGTGCTAATTTTAAAGGCTAATATGCAAGTTATTGTCATAAAAAGTGTTTGGGGACCCGGGTCCTGCCCCAGGGGACATGTATCAATGCAAAAAAAGTTTTAAAAATGGCCGTTTTTTCAGGAGCAGTGATTTTAAGAATGCTTAAAGTGAAACAATAAAAGTGTAATATTCCTTTAAATATTGTGCCTGGGGGGTGTCTATAGTATTCTTGTAAAGTGGCCCATTTTTCCTGTGTTTAGAACAGTCCCTACACAAAATGAAATTTCTAAAGGAAAAAATGTCATTTAAAACTGCTTGCGGCTGTAATGTAATGTTGCCCCCCCCCAGCCCATTACCGGGGAGTGGTTAATTGTTCACAGGTGTATAAAAGTATCTATACAAACTCCCCTAGGAGCTTGCTCCCTGCTGATGGTGGCTAGCATGTGGATTTTGTAAACATACGTGGAATTTTGAACTAAAGCGGAGAGTTAATAACCAGGATTTGAAAACAGGAGTTAAGACAGGAGTCTTCAAACCTGTAAGTAACATCTTAAACTTCCTTTAAGTAATTGTATTGTAACTGGGAAATGAGTGCTAGCAGGGTTGAAGGTTTTGCTCAGTGCACAGTGTGCCACATGTAAGCAAAATTGGTGCAACAGCTCCAGGATGGATACCGTTCTGACAGATGTGAGCAGGTTGCCCTTCTGGAAGCTCACATTAGAGATCTGGAGGAGCAAGATGCAACACTGGGCAGAAAGGACAACCTTGAAAGGGGTCCTCTGCTCGCTCGGTGGCCAGTATGGTTGATGTAGAGGGTGGAGGGGCAAGTCAGGATTATCAGATAGGAAGATGGGTTAATGTAGTTAGAGAGAGTGGATGGGGCTCACAGAAAAGGAAGGCCAGTCCTGTATTTGTGCATCAAAACAAATTTGCCAAGTTGGATGAAGATGTGGAGGTGGCAAACACAGAGGTGGCAGCCCTAGATGTCACTGCTACCCCTAACAGCCGGGAGAGCAGCCCATCTAGTAGAGGTGGTGAGGGGAGTGCAGGTAGGCCTAAACAGTTGGTGGTTATAGGGGATTCTATAATCAGAAGGACTGATAGAATAATTTGTCACCAGGATTGCCTCAACTGAATGGTTTGCTGTCTCTCTGGTGCTAGTGTTCGGCATGTGGTGGACCGGGTGGATAAATTACTTTGAGGGGCTGGGCATGACCCAGCTGTCTTGGTCCACATTGGAACCAATGACAGTATACATGAAAGGTGGAGGCTCCTTAAGAATCAATTTAAAGAACTAGGCTGCAAGTTGAAGGCAAGGACCTCCAAGGTGATATTCTCTAAAATATTGTCTGTGCCATGCGCAATGCAGGAAAGGCAGGGGGTGATTAGAGAGCTGAATGCATGGCTAAAGACCTGGTGTAGGGAGGAGGGATTTGGGTTTCTAGAGCACTGGGCTGACTTTTCATTGGGGTGCAACCTATATGCTAATGAAAGTTTGCACTTGAATAGAAGGGGGTCTGCTGTGCTGGGGGAGAGGTTTTTGGGAAGGCTGGAGGAGTATTTAAACTAGGATTGAGGGGGGAGGGTGAACTAGAATTACATTGGGCAGACAGGTCAGTTAGGGGTCAGACATTAATGGAGGGTGGAATGGGGATAGATGGGGGGAGGGTTATGGCAGGTGACAAGAAATTTCCCATTTTGCAAACAGCCATTGGAAACTATAGTGCCATTTGTACTACTAAAAATTATATGAAAAACACCAGAGCAAAATGTAATAATGCATTAAAGTGTTTGTACACCAATGCCAGAAGTCTGTCAAGCAAAATAGGTGAGTTGGAAGCTCTGGTGCATGAGGAGAGCTATGATGTAATCGGTATTACTGAAACTTGGCTTCAATCCTCACATGACTGGGCTATTAATATTCCTGGTTATGCACTCTTTCGGAGAGACAGGGTAAAAAGGAAAGGTGACGAGGTCTGTCTCTATGTGAGAAGTGATCTCAAAGCAAGTGTGAAAGAGGACCTGGTTGATGGAGAGTGTGATGAGTCTGAAGCATTATGGGTGGAACTGCATATGGATGGGCGTAGTTCAAAGTTAATCATTGGAGTTTGTTATAGACCACCCAATGTTAATGAGGAGGCGGAGACTCAGCTCCTTGCACAGATGGAAAGGGCTGCAAGGGCTAGGACGGTGATAATAATGGGGGATTTTAACTGCCCAGAAATTGAAAGAAAGTAATGGCACTGCTGGGACAGTTAAAGGGCAAAAATGTATAAACCTATTAAAGGACAATTTTATGGTCCAGTTTATTGAGGCCCCAACTAGGAATGAAGCTCTGTTGGACCTGGTAATCTCAAACCATGCAGAGCTTATTACTAATGTCCAGATAAAGGAACACCTGGGTAGCAGTGATCATAACATGATTTAATTTGATGTTAGCTGTAAACAAGAAATACATACGGGTAAGATAAAAACACTTAACTTCAAGAGAGCAAATTTTCCAAGAATGAGGGCTGCTCTCCTGGATTTAGACTGGGAGGGAATATTTGCATCGATGAACACAAAACAGAGATGGGTATTCTTCAAAAACACTGTTTGGGACCTCACTGCAAAGTATATTCCCGTGGGCAATAAGTTTAAAAGGCTAAAAACAAAACCTATGTGGCTCACGGTCAAAGTTAAAAAAGCTATAAACAATAAGAAAAGAGCTTTTAAAAAATATAAAAATGAAGGAACACTAGTGTCGTTTAAATGTTACAAAGAATTTAACAGAATATGTAAAAAGGAAATCAAGGATGCAAAAATTCAAAATGAACGACAGATTGCAAAAGATAGTAGGGCAAACCCCAAAAAATTCTTCAAATATATTAATAGTAAAAAGATCAGGTCTGAGCATGTAGGCCCTTTACAAAATAATCTAGAGTGGGTGACTGGGGACAAAGAGAAGGCCAATTCATTAAATACTTTCTTCAGCTTTGTGTATACAAAAGAGCATGGGGGAGCTCATGTCCATAATGGGGGTGGAATTGACACAGACCCAAATTAATACACAATGGCTCAAAAGTGATATGGTCCAGAAATATTTAGAAAGAATAAAGGTGGATAAAGCACCTGGACCTGATGGCATCCACCCACGGATCCTAAAAGAATTGAGCTCTGTAATTTCAAAGCCATTGTATCTAATTTTCAGGGACTCATTAATGGCGGGAATAGCACCATTGGATTGGCGGAGGGTGAACGTGGTGCCTATTTTTAAAAAGGGATCAAAGTCTTTACCAAGTAACTATAGACCCGTTAGTTTAACTTCTATAGTCGGGAAGATACTGGAGCATTTGATAAAAGACCACATAGACGAGTTCTTGCTGGAAAAAAATATTTTAAGCAACAGACAGCATGGATTCATGAAAGACAGAAGTTGTCAGACAAACCTGATTTCTTTTTATGAAGAGGTAAGTAAAACCTTGGACAGAGAGGTGACTGTGGATGTGGTATACTTGGATTTTGCAAAAGCGGTCAACACAGTTCCTCACATGTGGCTCATGTGTAAGGTAAAGTCTACAGGCTTGGAAATATCAGTTTGTAAATGGATAGAAAACTGGCTAAAAGACAGAATTCAGAGAGTAGTGGTTAATGATTCTTTCTCTGAATGGTCTAAGGTTAACAGTGGTGTACCCCAAGGTTCAGTGCTGGGACCCTTACTTTTTAATATCTTTATAAATGATATTGGGTCTGGGATCAAAAGTAACATTTCTGTCTTTGCAGATGACACCAAGCTATGCAGTGGAATAACGTTCTTACAGGATGTCTCCAATTTACAAGCCGACCTCAATGCACTGTCTAATTGGGCAACTATGTGGCAGATGAGGTTTAATGTTGATAAATGTAAAGTTATGCACTTGGGGGCTAAGAATATGCATGCATCATACATGCTAGGGGGAGCACAACTGGGGGAATCCATAATGGAGAAGGATCTGGGGGTTTTGGTAGATCATAAGCTCAATAATAGCATGCAACGCTAAGCTGCGGTTTCCAAAGTGAGCAAAGTCCTTTCTTATATTAAGAGAGGTATGGACTCCAGAGAGAGAGATATAATTTTGCCCCTGTTCAAATCATTAGTAAGACCTCATCTGGAATATGCAGTTCAGTTTTGGACACCAGTTCTCAAAAAGGATATCAGGAAACTGGAGAAAGTGCAGAGAAGGGCAACCAAACTGATAAGTGGTATGGAGGAGCTCAGCTATGAGGAAAGACTAGAGGAACTGAATTTATTCACTCTTGAGAAGAGGAGAATAAGGGGGGATATGATCAACATGTTCAAATAAATAAGGGGGTCCATATAGTGAACTTGGTGTTGAGTTATTCTCTTTACGGTCAACACAGAGAACAAGGGGGCACTCTTTACATCTACAGGAAAAGAGATTTAATCTCCAAATACGGAAAGGTTTCTCCACAGTCAGAGCTGTGAAAATGTGGAATAGACTCCCGCCAGAGGTGGTTCGGGACAGCTCAGTAAATTGCTTTAAGAAAGGCCTGGATACTTTCCTAAATGTACATAATATAACTGGGTACTAACATTTATAGGTAAAGTTGATCCAGGGAAAATCTGATTGCCTCTTTGGGGATCAGGAAGGAATTTTTTCCCCTGCTGTAGCAAATTGGAGCATGCTCTGCTGGGGTTTTTGCCTTCCTCTGGATCAACTGTGGGTATAAAATTGGGTATATTGGATTGTACGATATTTTTTATTTTATTTATTTATTGTTTTTAAGGTTGAACTGGATGGACTTTTGTCTTTTTTCAACCTGACTAACTATGTAACTATGTACCGGGCCCTATATACTCTGAACAGCAGTATACAGGCGGTCCCCAGGTTACAAACAAGATAGGGACTGTAGGTTTGTTGTTAAGTTGAATCTGTTTGTAATTTGAAACAGGTACATTTTTTAAGTGTAGCTCCAGCCCAAAAATCGATTTTTAAGCTTTTTGGATAATATAGGGAAGGGTTATCACCCCTGCAACATTTGTTTTGCTGTCTGTGCCCCTGTTCAGAAGATTTCCCCTCATTTTCTGTCCCAAAAACAATAGAATTTTGAAAATTTTAGGTTATTAGGGAAACAAGGATTGGTGATAAAGCATCAGTGGAGACACCTTTTTCCCATATTAACTCTTACAGGAGAGAATTTCCCTTCCTAGGGGTAGATTTCCTCTCACTTCCTGTTGTCTCCCTCCGTTTGTAAGTAGGAGTCGTTTGTAAGTCAGATGTTTGAAAATAGGGGACCGCCTGTATATACTATACGGCCTGCCCTATACACTCTGCGGAAAATTGGGCCTTAGGTGTTGGTGGTACCAGAACACTGTAAGCCCTCACAGTTACTCTTGGTGGGCGCTGGAATGGACCCTTCTGTGAAATATTATATCAAGAAATGTAACATGGCCTGTTAAACAGGGGCAGAAAAATTGGGCCTTAAGCGGTGGTGGTGGTGATGCCATAACACTGTAAGCCCTTACAGATACTCTTGGTGGGCACAGGAACGGGCCCTTCTGTGAAATATTAGATCAAAAATTGTAATCACATGCCCCTGTTAAACAGGGGCAGAAAAATTGGTCCTTAGGCAGTGGTGGTGTTGGTGGCACAACACTGTAAAGCCTCACAGATACTCTTGTTGAGTGCAGGAATGGGCCCTGCTGTGAAATATTAGAGCAAAAATTGTAATTACATGCCCCTGTTGAACTGGGGCAGAAAAATTGGGCCTTAGGCAGTGGTGGTGGTGATGGTCGCGCCACAACACTGTAACCCCTCACAGATACGCTTGGTGGGCACAAGAATTGGCCCTGCTGTGAAATATTAGATCAAAAATTGTAATTACAATACAGTGCAGCCATAGTGCAGTTGCTACTACTTTTCTGGTGGTGTACACAGTACACAATACAGTGTAGCTGTAGTGCAGTTGCTACTAATTTTCTGGTGGTGTACACAGTGCAGAATACAGTGCAGCCATAGTACAGTTGCTACTACTTTTCTGGTGGTGTACACAGTACACAATACCGTGTAGTGCGGTGTTGCAAAACAAAATATACATCATGTCCAGAAGGCCACCAAGGAGAAGCAGAGGCTCACAGGCCACTAAAATAGGGCAAGCAGGTTCGGTGTCTACAGTCAACAGTGCTGGTCATGGACATGGTGCATCCTCTGCTGGTTTTTTCTGCTGCTGGCCATGTTATTGAACCAGAACATGCATAAGAGTTGGTGGAGTGGATAACAAAGCCGTCCTCATCCTCCTCATCCTCTGTCACCCAGGCTCAGAGTAGTTTTCCTTCCTATGCAGCTGCCAAAGCTGCCTATTCCACCGGCTCCTTGTCCACAGTCACTCCTTCCGTAGCCCCACCATCATGCATGGAGGAGTCCCCCGAACTATTTGACCCCAGTGTCGGGTACATGCTGCTGGAGGATGTGCAGCGATTTGAAGGCTCCGATGTTGGTTCCCAGGTTGAGGAAGGTAGTAACGTGAGCCTAGAGAGACGGGGTGCCCAAGAAGGACAAGAAACTGGCAGTCATGTTCCCCCACATGCAGCATACTGCCAAGTTTGCTCCAGTGACGAGGAGGGAGGGGATGATGAGGTCACTGACTCTATGTCAGGGCTGGCTCAGCCATTCCTTCTCTGAGCTGGCCACTCAGCTGTCGGCTAATTGCCAGCTCTCTTCTCTCTCCACAGTTAACCAGCTGTTGTGGATCTGCTCGTCAGTCCTGCCTACTTAAAGACATCCAGCTCACTTCCTTCCTGCCTTCATCTTGGTCACATCACAAGAAACCATCTACTGCATTCCTGTTTGAAGACTGGCTTGCTGACATCCCTTCTGGCTCCTTATCCTGCTTGCTGTTCCTCCACTTGGATCCCTGACTTCTGGCCTGGCTGATCACCCGATCTGGTTACTGAATTCTGGCTTGGCTGATTACCCAATCTGGTTACTGAACTCTGGCTTGGCTGACTACCCGATCCGGTTACTGGACTCTGGCTATGCTTTGACTACACTTACTCTATTTACCTTTTTATTTTTTATTAATAAACAAGTGTGATTTAACTGTACTTCTGTCTCGGTCTGGTTCATGGTTTCTGACAGTAGGCGAAGGCCATGAATTCAGAAGATACAGTCAATCCACTTATTGGTAATATTTTTTCCGGATTGTATGAGCAAGATCACTGCATTGATCAATTTGCCATTGCGTTACAAATGCTCCTGAGTAGCACGGCTCACCTGGAATCCCCCACTAGGGATGAGCCGAACACCCCCCAGTTCAGTTCGCACCACAACCTGCGAACGGATCGAAAATTTGCGCAAACTTTAGAACCCCATTGAAGTTTTTGGGACTCGAACGTTCAAAATCAAAAGCGCTAATTTTAAAGGCTGACAAAATAATAATAGGTAATGTGGCGCTAAATCCAAAAAAAGTGTGCAATACAATATAGATGGTGTGAAAAAGTTAATTACTAAATATTAAGATGATAATGTAAAACAACCACGTAAATGGAGATTCTAAAAGAAGATCCAAATGATAATTGTGTCAAAAACAATTACTCTACCATCATATCGTGTACCAAAGGTTATAATAAACCATTGCTATAACAAAAATTAGGTGTAGGTTTCCCTATTTCTAAATCACTAATGAGCCTCATACATAAATCCAAAAAACGAGGGTTATCATCAAATAATCCAAAAAGTGACTGAATCCAAGCAAAGCTTAATAATAAGAGTGCATTAATGAGTACATCAGACCACTGTGCAAATAAAAATGCAAAAAATAAATATGGTACAAAATAATAAAAATGAGTAATGACAGTGCAAATAGATTCTGTGTAATAACAATATATGTACAGAAATGATTATGACATGTGAAAGTCCACACAAGTGAGATAAAGATATATAAGGTTGCAGTCCAATATTTATCAAAAAAGTAATAAATTCATGCAAAAATCATGCCCTTGATAAAAGGTCCCATAAACAATGCAATCCAGATTGGTGAAAATACTGATACCGGCAACAACTCCCCAGTGCAGCCAAAATGTGGTCCCCCCAGCCTCTCACCTTAAGGCTGATCGATTACAGCCCAGTTAATACAACACAGATGAAAGGACAGCTCCACGATCCTCCTCAAAAGGACACAGCACTCTGCTCTCAGGGCACCCCGGTCAATTAGCCAAGTAGTATAAAAGAGGGGAAGGAATACTCAATGGTGTAGTATTAAATATAACAAAATGTATTTAAAATATCTACTTACATTGGTAAAATCAAAAACGAGCACACACTACAGCTGATTCCCGATCCCGGCAGTGATCGGGAAAAGCCGAACAGGACCCGCCTCTCCTCCCTGACGTGATGTGTGACCATCACATCACTTTTTCAAAGGGTATGGAGATGGGTAAAGCAGGGATTACTCTTATAGCAGGACGGTTACCAAGGTAACCCCTGTCCTGCTATAAGTGTAATCCCAACAATATGGATGAAAATCAGTGAGACAAACGGCATGGGTACCCCCCTCCCCCAGTCCTTTACCGGGCCCTTTGGGTCTTGTATGGATATTAAGGGGAACCCTGCACCAAAATTAAACAAAGGAAAGGCGTGGGGCACCCAGGCCCTATATATTCTGAACAGCAGTATACAGGCGGTGCAAACAAGACAGGGACTGTAGGTTTGTTGTTAAGTAGAATCTGTTTGTAATTTTGAACTGGTACATTTTTAAAGTGTAGCTCCAGCCAAATAATCTATTTTAGGCTTTTTGGAAAACATAGGGAAGGGTTATCACCCCTGTGACATTTGTTTTGCTGTCTGTGCACCTCTTCAGAAGATTTCACCTCACTTTCTGTCCCAATGACAAATGTTTTTTGACAATTTGGGGTTTTTAGTAAAACAAGGATTGTTGATAAAGCATCAGTGGAGAGGAGGCACATTTTTCCCATATTAACTCTTACAGGAGGGAATTTCCCTTCCTAGGGGTAGATTTCATCTCACTTCCTGTTGTCTCCTTCTGTTTGCAAGCAGGAGTCGTTTGTAAGTTGGATGTTTGAAAGTAGGGGCCTGCCCTATATACTCTGCAGAAATTGGGGCCTTAGGTGTTGGTGTTGCCACGACACTGTAAGCCCTCACAGGCTCTTGGTGGGCGCAGGAACGGGCCCTGCTGTGAAATATTAGATCAAGAATTGTAATTACATGCCCCTGTTGAACAGGGTCAGAAAAATTGGGCCTTTGGTGGTGCTGGTGCCACAACACTGTAAGTCCTCACAGTTACTCTTGGTGGGTGCAGAAACGGGCCCTGCTGTGAAATATTGGATCAAGAATTGTAATTACATGCACCTGTTGAACATGGGCAGAAAAATTGGGCCTTTGGTGGTGGTGGTGGTGGTGTTGCCACAACACTGTAATGCCCCGTACACACGGTCGGATTTTCCGATGGACAATGTCCGATCGGAGCGTGTTGTCGGAAATTCCGACCGCGTGTGGGCGCCATCGGACATTTTCCATCGGATTTTCCGACACACAAAGTTGGACAGCAGGAGATAAAATTTTCCGACAACAAAATCCGATCGCGTCAATTCCGACCGTGTGTGGCCTGTTCCGACGCACAAAGTGCCACGCATGCTCAGAAGAAATTCCGACACGGGACAGCTCGTTCTGGTAAACTTAGCGTTCGTAATGGATAAAGCACTTTCGTCACGCTGCAATGTTCAAAATGGTTTAATACAGCGCACTCTCTTCTTCTTTATAATGTGACAAGAATTAAGTCGTTTTGATGCTCATATTCACACACACTTCTCACAAACTTTTTTCGTTACTATTTATCGGGATTCCCTCAATATATTTTGATTTCTCACATCTGACAACATATTTTTTTTTTTTTTTTACTTTAATGTAGAATCTTTTTTTGTGTTTCTCTTTTTATTTTTTTTTTTTTTGGTGATTTTGATTTGTACTCCCGAAAATGTTTGTGTGTTTTTTGTGACAAGTTCCCACAACACCATTGATATGTTGTTCTATTTAATCTGTAGGAGGAGATTGTTTGGTGTTGTTGTCCCTTGTTAATTTCACATTGTACTTTAGAAATGTACCTGAATACTCACCAACAAACTGTCCTTTTTGGATGAAAACACACACAGGAGAGTAGAATTTACCTAAAAATATTTTATTAAGGGGTCACAACTATAAACAAAGAGGGAGGCAACGCTGGAGAAACTGCAGAAGTGGGCGAAGCCTTGGACCCCCGGGGCAGACATCAATTATTTAAAAGCAAAATTGGTGGCCTGAGGAGTCCATATCTAAGGGAGGGCAGTCTGGTCCAGAAGTCCCAGAGATCCAGAAAGCAGCAGATGACATCTGTGTCCCCAGGCTGTGGTCATACAAGAGACTGCAGATTCTGTCAGACCAGACTGAACCCAGGGCAATCACTCTTTGGTCTTCCTTCCACGCTTCCTTCCAGCCTTTGGCTGTGGTGGTGGAGTTGTGGCAGCAGGAGGAGGAGGAGGAGGAGGAGGAGGATGGTCCATCTCAATGACATCCGTCTTGGGTGTCAGTTCCCCACTCTCCCCCTTACGAAGGACTTTATAAATCAGGTCCTCAGAAATCTTGCGTTGGCCCTCCTGCATGCCCTGCAATTTGGTGGCAGCCATGCAGGCAAAGGCCTCTTCAGGACTGGGGAAGGCTCTGAGGGACGCCGAAGCCTCCTGGATCAGCCTGTACGCTGAATCCTGCACAGGACTGGGAGTGGCCTTCCTGGCCCTTTTATATGGCAGGCGGAGGGGAGGGACCTGAGACCCAGTCAGGCTGCGACTTGTCCCAGGCTTCTCTTGGCTGACACTTAGCCCCGCCTCCTCCTGGCTGCCACTAATCCCCGCCTCCTCCTGACTGCCACATTCCACAGCCTCCTCCTGGCTGAGGTCTTCCTGTGTATGAAAAAGGGACATAGTTTTAGTATTGTTTTCATCAATCACACACAATTTTCACCTCCTGACTGCTGCAAATTGAATGTTAACAAATATAACAGACTATCCTTCTGAGCCCAGCATTTTGCATTCTTGTCCCAATTTTGGGTGCCCACTACTGTGTATTGATATGTAAAACACTTTCAAGCAGCAATTAGTGATCAATAATAACATCTAGTAAACATCATTTATTTATTGCCCAGAAATCTGTAGAAGAATGCTATACCTGACTCCAGCTGGGCTCCTCCACTTCTTCCTGGCTGGAAGGCCCAGGTTGGACATCGGAAGCCTCAGCTGGGATGGAAGGAAGCGTGGAAGGAAGAGTGGAGAGGGATTCCCTGACTTCAGTGTGGTCTGACAGAAATCGCAGTCTCTCATAGTACCACAGCCTGGGGACATAAACGTCATCTGCTGCAGCTCCGGACCTCTGGGAATCTGTGACCTTCTTGCGCTCCCTAAGATAAGTGCTCCTCAGGCCACCAATTTTAGCTTTTAAATAAGGGATGGTTGCTGTGGGGACCACCGGCTTCACCAACTCCAGCAGTTTCTCCAGCGCTGCCTGCCTCTTCTGTTTGTGGTTATAGTGGGGGTGTCTCACTTGCCACAGACAGGGCAGCTCTCTGTACTTGTCAATAAACAGGGGCAGGAAATTGTGGTCGTTGAACCCATCCATTTTCTCTGCAAGACACAACACAAGACAAACCCTAATGTCAGGCCAAACTCCCCTAATCTTGTTACAATATAGGCTTCCATTTCGAAGCAGTATAGGCCCAAGTTTAAATCCTACCTTCGTTAGCACGATCGGCGTCTCCGATGCTCCTTCCTCCGCTCACAGATCGTACGTAAGACGCGCGCGTTACGATTTATACACACTGTGCATGCGTATAACTCCGCCCGCCCCTGACGTTCTTTCTATTCTATTCCCCGCCCCTTTTTGTTCGGCGCAGTGGAGGAAGAGCACATGGCGGATAGACAGCAGGATCGTGCTAATTACAGCAACAAGGAGGAGGAGGAGGAGGAAAGGCTGGAGCCTGAAACGTCCCGATCCAGAAGGAGATTAAAGGACTCAAATATGTCCTTTGGGGAGATGTTGGAAATGGTGGACATCCTGAAGAAGGCCGACTATGATGGAAAGTATGGGCCTTACCCCAACCCCACTGTCCGAAAGGCCAAGATCATGGCGAAAGTGGTCAGAAGTCTGCACCGGAAATTCAGGGTACGACGATCGAAAGATCAGCTCAGGAAGCGGTGGTCGGACCTGAAATTACGAGAACATGAGCAGTACAGAAAGATCCGGAGAGTGCTGCAAAAAAGTAAGTAGTTGTGCTGTGTTCCTATTGTTCTTGTGTTTATTACGTTCGTGCTGCTCCATGTGCTTTTAGGAACTGTTGTACAGTTTAAAATGGCAACTTTCATGTTCATGGGCACATTATTCGTTCGGATCACACATTTTTTTTTAGGACTATAAAATACCATTGTTTAGCCCATATGCATTTGGCCACCATTTTGAGGCCCTATACTTGTCTTCAAAGAATTGGGTTGTGTAGATGGCTTTGTTACTAGAATGAAATGCAAATTAGATTGTGTGTAAGGAGAGGACACTGAGCAGCTGTTTTCACATCTGGACACTGGAGCACTAGTGTGTGACACAAGAACACCATTTTTATTAGGGGGGGCCACACAGGTGCTCCAGTGTATACTATAGGGGGGGCTACATCTGTGAAGCTTGTACAAAACAGGTAAAGTATTGCAGCTTGACAAAGGACACTAAAAAAGCTACATCTTGGAACTCTGCTAAAATAGACAATTGTACCCCACTTCCAAGCAATGTTTCATCTTTATAGTTCTGACATTAAATATCTGTGTGCTAAGTATACCATTTTTGTTTTACATAGGGGAGAAAAGACTCGGAGGACACCCCTCATCCGAGGAGACCAGAGCCCCCCCCCCTCTGGAAGAAGGGGAAATCCACCCAACACAAGATGAGCAGGAGGATGAAGACGTGGTGGAAGTAGTCACCACAACAGGTGAGTGTCTGCGACCACAGGCTCAGATAAGAGATGGATGGCGGCATTTTTTTTAGACCTAATTTATTTTGGGTTTCCTTTCTTTTTAGGTGATCGTGATGTTGTGGATCCAGATCCTTTCACATCCGAAAGTGCCCAGATCGTGATCGGGGAGATCATGGGGTGTAATTTACAATTGGAAAACTATAACAAAATATAAAAACATCATTGATGTTTTGGGGCGAGTTTAAAGCCCCTCAAAATCACTTTCTTCTTTTGTGTGCTACAATGTGCGAAATGTTTTTGTGATTTTTCCCAAAGCCAAATTTGGAGGATGCACACAGTGTGCCAACATGTGCTATCTGCCATCACGGGAGATCAATGGACGCGTTTTGGGGGTGCAACCCCTTCCTCAATAATAAAGTAACGGTGAGGAAGGGCTTTCTCCCCCAAAACACGTCCCTTCATCCCCCGTGATGGCAGATAGCACATGTTGACATTGGGAAATTTGTGTGCATCTTCCAAATTTGGCTTTTCCAGGGGTGATTTCCCCCCATCTGAACGCAATATCAAACACAGTTCCTAAATACTCATGTCTGATATTGCCTTCCAGTTCTACCAAATGTGAACTTTGTAAGATCAAGATTTGTGTCTTTCTTGTGGGTTTTACACAGGCCTGTTTTCTATAAAATGCACATTTTGATTTTGGATAATGACACCACAAAAATTGGTATACAACAAACATGTTGGTTTGTCAGAAAAACCTTTGGTAAATGCACATGTGATTGTGCAGGTATTAAAAAGATTGTTCATCAAGAATGTGTGGATTATTGTCTCACGCTACAACACTTTTGGGGTGATGTAATTGTTGTTTTATGAGAAAATGGGGGTTATTTCCTAAGGGCAAATCCACTTTGCACTACAAGTGCAGTTTCAGTGCAGTTGCAAGTGCACTTGTGGTGAAAAGTGTCTTTGCATTTAGTAAATAACAGCCAACAGTGCTTTGTATAAGGTTACACAATCACGACATTTTCTGGACTCCACACATTTCTGTCAGGGTCAGCTAAAACAAACACAAGCAGTAAATGTCCACAAAGAAGAGCCTGGGGGGAGATGCCTGTCGAGAACTTGAGGTCCTGCAGACTTCTCCCTGTCACCAAATACCGCAGGGTAGCGACGAGCCTCTGCTCCGGAGTGATGGCTTGCCTCATGCAGGTATCCTGCCTGCTGATATAGGGGGTCAGCGAAGCCAACAAACGGTGAAATACGGGGTGAGTCATCCTGAGAAAATTCCTGAAATCACCAGGATTATTCTCACGGATCTCACGGAGCAAAGGCATATGACAGAACTGGTCACGCTGAAGCAACCAATTCTTGGTCCATGAACTCCTCCCCACCCTGTTCATGGACTGGACTTGTGTCAAGGTCAGGACCCCAACACCAAGCCCCCGCACAGCACGAACTGTACGAGGAGTACGCATACGAAACATGGCTAGAAAACGGTCGGCTGCTCAGAACGAAGTAACAGAACGCACTGAAGAACAGCAAGGCCTGTGAAGAGCGACCTGAAAAACAGCAACGAGCGGACAAGATCGCACAGAAAACTCCGATACGAACTGACTGCACGCACTGAAGAGCAAATACAAACCCACAAGCACAAACTGAACGGCAGAAAACGATCTGAAAGCCACGAGTCTGAAAAAGCCCGAATCGTCTCTCACCAAACTTTTACTAACACGAGATTAGCAAAAGGAGCCCAAAGGGTGCCGCGCTTGGTTCTGAACCGGCCTTTTCTAGTCTCGTCGTACGTGGTGTACGTGACCGCGTGGTTGTCGATTGGAAATTCCGACAACTTTGTGCGACCGTGTGTAGGCAAAACAAGTTTGAGCCAACATCCGTCGGAAAAAATCCTAGGATTTTGTTGTCGGAATGTCCGAACAAAGTCCGACCGTGTGTACGGGGCATAAGTCTTCACAGTTACTCTTGGTGGGCACTGGAACGGGCCCTGCTGTGAAATATTAGATCAAGAATTGTAATTACATGCACCTGTTAAACAGGGGCAGAAAAATTGGGCTTTTGGTGGTGGTGTTGCCACAACACTGTAAGTCCTCACAGTTACTCTTGATGGGTGCTGGAACAGGCCCTGCTGTGAAATATTAGATCAAGAATTGTAATTACATGTCCCTGTTGAACAAGGGCAGAAAAATTGGGCCTTAGGTACTGGTGCCACAACACAGCAACCCCTCACAGATACTCTAGTTGGAGTGCAGGAACGAGCCCTGCTGCAAAGTATTGCATCAAAAATTGAAATTACACGCCCCTGTTAAACAGGGGCTGAAAAATTGGGCCTTAGGCACTGGTGCCACAACACTTGCAACCCCTCACAGATACTCTAGTTGGAGAACAGGAACGTGCCCTGCTGCAAAGTATTGCATCAAAAATTGTAATTACACACCCCTGTTAAACAGGGGCTGAAAAATTGGGCCTTAGGCACTGGTGCTGGTGCCACAACACTGCAACCTCTCACAAATACTCTAGTTGAGCGCAGCAACGAACCCTCCTTGTAAAATATTGCATCAAAAATTGTAATTACACTCCCCTGTTAGACAGGGGCTGAAAAATTGGGCCTTAGCCACTGGTGGCGGCACCCAGAACCAAAAATATTCTTACAAGCTATAAGCATGATCTTTGAGGAGGAAGAGGATAGTCACTCAGCATAACAGGATAGTCACTCAGCATCAGCATAGGCAGTATTGAAGGGATCCAACATTTCAAAAAAAAATATTCGGTTACATCAGCATCAGGTGCTTGGTAGCTGGTGGTGATCCAAGACTGATTCACTTTTATGAAGGTCAATCAATCGACCGAGTCGGTGGACAGGCGCACCCTGTGATCAGTTACAAAGCCTCCAGCAGCACTGAATGTGCGTTCTGAAAGAACGCTGGATGCAGGACAGGCCAGTAGCTCAATTGCATACTGTGCAAGCTCTGACCAGTGATCCAGCCTCAAGACCCAGTAACCCAGAGGATTTTCGGTGGGAAATGTGTCCAAGTCAGATCTTGCCCCTAGGTATTCCTGCACCATGTAAAACAGACGCTGGTGATGGTTGCTGGAACCGATCATACCTTGGGGCTGCGGACCAAAAAATTGTCTGAACGCATCGGTCAGACGGCCACCTTCTCCACCGCTCCTTCTTTCACTGACCGAAGCCTCAGCAACATGTTGTCCAGGAACAGGAGTTTGTAACCTCCCCGTCTCTGGGAACACGTTGCACAGACCTTTCTGCAAGGCCTCCTGAAGATGTTTCATCCTCTGCTCCCTCTGTGACGGCAAGATAAGGTCCGCAACCTTACCCTTGTAATGTGGATCAAGGAGGGTTGCCAGCCAGTAACGATCCCTCTCCTTGACACCACGAATATGAGGATCCTTCTGCAGGCTTTGCAGGATCAGGGAGGCCATGAAGTGTAGGTTTGCTGAGGCATTCGGTCTGGAGTCCTCTGGGTCACCAAGGACGACATGATCCGCAGCCACCTCCTCCCAGCCACGTACAAGTCCATGGGTTTCTTGGGACTTTAAATGATCCCTTAAAGACTGCTGCTGATGCTGAGTGCCAGGCTCCCCCTCCATACTGACATAATCCTTCTCCTCCTCCTCGTCCTCTTCCTGTGTGATCAGCGGGCATGCAGGAACACTGTCTGGATAAAGGGGGCCTTGAGAGGTAAGGAAGTCCTCCTCTTCCTGCCTCTGTTCTGCCTCAAATGCCCTGTCCATTATTCCATGCAGCGTGTGCTCCAACAGGGGGACAAGGGGGACAGTGTCACTGATGCATGCACTGTCACTGCTCACCAACCTTGTGGCCTCCTCAAATGGTGACAGGACAGTGCATGCATCCCTGATCATGGCCCACTGGCATGGGAAAAAAACAAGCTCCCCTGACCCTGTCCTGGTGCCATAGTCACACAGGTACTCATTGATGGCCCTCTGTTACGTGTGCAGCCGCTGCAGCATGGCCAACGTTGAGTTCCACCTGGTGGGCATGTCACAGATTAGTTTGGTTCTTGGGCAGGTTAAATTCCTTTTGGAGGTCAGCCAGCTGAGCACTGGCATTATATGACCTGTGGAAATGCACACAGACTTTCCTGGTCTGCCTCAGGACATCCTGTAAGCCCGGGTACCTGCCCAAGAACCTCTGCACCACCAAGTTAAGGACGCGAGCCAAACAGGGCACATGGGTCAGTTGTCCCTGTCGGAGGGCGGAGAGGAGGTTGGTGCCATTGTCACAAACCACCATACCTGGCTGAAGCTGGCGTGGCATTAACCACCCCTGAGCCTGCCCCTGCAGAGCGACAGAATCTCTGCCCCAGTGTGGCTCCTATCCCCCAAGCACACCAGCTCAAGCACCACATGGCATCTTTTGGCCTGCGAACTTGTGTAGCCCCTTGAACGCCTACAGAGCACCGCTGGTTTCGAGGACAAAGCACAGGAAGAGACCATGGAGGAAGAAGAAGAGGAGGGGTGGAGGAGAGAGGTGTGTCAGAATCACCAGTAGTAGCATTTTGGAGGCATGATGGTGGAACAACCTCCAACACTACTGCACCTTGTCCTGCATCCTTCCCAGCTGCCAGCAGAGTCAGATAACCTCCCTGTCCATGCCTGCTGGACCATGAGTCAGTGGTAATATGCACCTTACCACTGACCGCCCTGTCCAGCAAGGCCAAGACATTGCCTTCCAAATGCCGGTAGAGAGCCGGAATCACCTTCTGTGAGAAAAAGTGATGTTTGGGACTTGCCACTGAGGAACCGCACATTCCACAAACTCACGGAAGGGGGCAGAGTCTACCAACTGAAAAAACAGCAGTTGAAGTGCTAGCAATTTAGCCAAGCTAGCATTCAACCACTGGCATGTGGATGGCTGGGAGTGAACTTCTTTTGGCGGTGCAGCAGCTGGGGCAGGTAAATTTGGCTGGTACAATCTGACATCGGTGTACCGATAGCAGATTGCCCGCAAGTACTTGGCTGTGACACACCTAATTCTACACCTTCATTCCCCTCAGTGCAGGTCTCAGTGAGGACTGAAGGTATAGTGAGGTTGGAGATCCCAGCTGATGAGGAGCAAGGAGAGGTCCTCTTTGTCCTTGGTGTGGGTCTTTTAGGTATGCTTGCCAATGAACTGCATGGCAGGTCAACATATGTCTGGTCAAGCATGTGGTGCCCAAGCGGGTGATATTTTGGCCACGCGAGATACGCTTGAGACATAGGTTGCAAATAGCAGCGGTGGGATTTGATGCACTCGTTTAAAAGAAGGCCCACACCAAAGAACTTTTGGAATAACGTGCAGAGACAGCAGCGCCCTGCACATGCGGAGCTCTGCGGTGTGATGCAGTCGGTGTGCTGCCCTTAAGCTGGTCCCTGGAGGGCATCCTGCCTCATTGGTGATGTGCCTCCTCCTCCTCCTCTCTCCTATCAGGCACCCACGTGGAGTCAGTGACCTCATCATCCCCACCCTTCTCATCACTGAAGCAAAGCTGGCAGTATGCTGCAGTTGGGGGAACATGACTGCCAGATTGCTGTCCTTCTTGGGCACCCCCTCTGTCTGGGCTCAGGTTACTGCCTTCCTCTAGCTGAGTACTATCATCGGAGCCTTCAAAACGCTGGGCATCCTCCTGGAGCATGGACCCAACACTGTGGTCAAACAGTTCGGGGACTCCTCAGGAGGACATGGTGGGGCTAAGGAAGGAGTGACTGATGCCAATGAGCCAAGGGAAGAGGCCGCGTTGGCAGCTGCTTTGCCAGACAACATACCCTGAGCCTGGGTGAGAAAGGATGAAGAGGATGAGGACGGCTTGGTCATCCACTCTACCAAGTCTTCCACATGTTGCGGCTCAATGCGGCCAGCTGACAAAAAAAAGGCCAAGCGTGTCGCACGGCCACGTGCTGATGAGTATGCACTGTGTCCACGACCAGCACTGTTGCCTCGAGACACAGAGCCTGCTTGCACTCTTTTATTGGCTTGTGACTGTCTGCCTCTCCTTGTTGGCCTTCCAGACATACTAATGGCCTGCACTGCAGTGAGATGTAGCTGCACAAAACTGGGATATATATATACTGATTATACAGCAGCTAACAGAATACCTGCCTGTGGTATTAATAGGATTAGAAGAAGCACACCAGCACTTGTCTTCAGGTAGCCATACTGTAGGTGCAACTGTGCAGGGTACACAGTACACTAACTGTAAATACTCCAAGAGCCTGCCTGTGCTATTAATAGCATCAGAAGAAGCACAGAAGCACTTGTCTTCAGGTAGCTATAGGTGCAACTGTGCAGGGTACACAGTACACTAACTGTAAATACTTCAAGAGCCTGCTTGTGCTATTAATAGGATCAGAAGAAGAACACAAGCACTTGTCTTCAGGTAGCTATACTGTAGGTGCAACTGTACAGGGTACACAGTACACTAACTGTAAATACTTCAAGAGCCTGCCTTTGCTATTAATAGGATCAGAAGAAGAACACAAGCACTTGTCTTCAGGTAGCTATACTGTAGGTGCAACTGTGCAGGGTACACAGTACACTAACTTTAAATACTTCAAGAGCCTGCCTGTGCTATTAATAGGATCAGAAGAAGAACACAAGCACTTGTTTTCAGGTAGCTATAGGTGCAACTGTGCAGGGTACACAGTACACTAAATGTAAATACTTCAAGAGCCTGCCTGTGCTATTAATAGGATCAGAAGAAAAATACAAGCACTTGTTTTCAGGTAGCTATAGGTGCAACTGTGCAGGGTAAACAGTACACTAACTGTAAATACTTCAAGAGCCTGCCTGTGCTATTAATAGGATCAGAAGAAGAACGCAAGCACTTGTCTTCAGGTAGCTATACTGTAGGTGCAACTGTGCAGGGTACACAGTACACTAACTGTAAATACTTCATGAGCCTGCCTGTGCTATTAATAGGATCAGAAGAAGAACATAAGCACTTGTCTTTAGGTAGCTATAATGTAGGTGCAACTGTGCAGGGTACACAGTACACTAACTGAAAATACTTCAAGCTGCCTGCCTGTGGTATTAATAGGATCAGAAGAAGAACACCAGCACTTGTCTTCAGGTAGCTATACTGTAGGTGTAACTGTGCAGGGTACACAGTACACTAACTGCAAATACTTCAAGAACTTGCCTGTGCTATTAATAGGATCAGAAGAAGCACAGAAGCACTTGTCTTCAGGTAGCTATAGGTGCAACTGTGCAGGGTACACAGTACACTAAATGTAAATACTTCAAGAGCCTGCCTGTGCTATTAATAGGATCAGAAGAAGAATACAAGCACTTGTTTTCAGGTAGCTATAGGTGCAACTGTGCAGGGTACACAGTACACTAACTGAAAGTACTTCAAGCTGCCTGCCTGTGGTATTAATAGGATCAGAAGAAGAACACCAGCACTTGTCTTCAGGTAGCTATACTGTAGGTGTAACTGTGCAGGGTACACAGTACACTAACTGTAAATACTTCAAGAGCCTGCCTGTGCTATTAATAGGATCAGAAGAAGAA
Organism: Aquarana catesbeiana; assembly: GCF_042186555.1. Lineage (NCBI taxonomy): Eukaryota > Metazoa > Chordata > Amphibia > Anura > Ranidae > Aquarana > Aquarana catesbeiana. The sequence continues at coordinate 148,540,566 of NC_133333.1, forward strand.
CATAAGCACTTGTCTTTAGGTAGCTATAATGTAGGTGCAACTGTGCAGGGTACAGAGTACACTAACTGTAAATACTTCAAGAGCCTGCCTGTGCTATTAATAGGATCAGAAGAAGAACACAAGCACTTGTTTTCAGGTAGCTATAGGTGCAACTGTGCAGGGTACACAGTACACTAACTGTAAATACTTCAAGAGCCTGCCTGTGCTATTAATAGGATCAGAAAAAGAACACAAGCACTTGTTTTCAGGTAGCTATAGGTGCAATTGTGCAGGGTACACAGTACACTAAATGTAAAAACTTCAAGAGCCTGCCTGTGCTATTAATAGGATCAGAAGAAGAATACAAGCACTTGTTTTCAGGTAGCTATAGGTGCAACTGTGCAGGGTACACAGTACACTAACTGAAAATACTTCAAGCTGCCTGCCTGTGGTATTAATAGGATCAGAAGAAGAACACCAGCACTTGTCTTCAGATAGCTATACTGTAGGGGTAACTGTGCAGGGTACACAGTACACTAACTGTAAATACTTCAAGAGCCTGCCTGTGCTATTAATAGGATCAGAAGAAGAACACAAGCACTTGTCTTCAGGTAGCTATAGGTGAAACTGTGCAGGGTACACAGTACACTAACTGTAAATACTTCAAGAGCCTGCCTGTGCAGGCACTTGTCTTCAGGTAGCTATACTGTAGGTGCAACTGTGCGGGGTGCACAGTACTCTAATGCCCCGTACACACGGTCGGACTTTGTTCGGCCATTCCGACAACAAAATCCTAGGATTTTTTCCGATGGATGTTGGCTCAAACTTGTCTTGCATACACACGGTCACACAAAGTTGTCGGAAAATCTGATCGTTCTAAACGCGGTGACGTAAAACATGTACATCTGGACTATAAACGGGGCAGTGGCCAATAGCTTTCATCTCTTTATTTATTCTGAGCATGCGTGGGACTTTGTCCGTCGGATTTGTGTACACACGATCGGAATTTCCGACAACGGATTTTGTTGTCGGAAAATTTTATATCCTGCTCTCAAACTTTGTGTGTCGGAAAATCCGATGGAAAATGTGTGATGAAGCCTACATGCTATTAATAGGATCAGAAGAAGCATACAAGCACTTGTTTTCAGGTAGCTATAGGTGCAATTGTGCAGGGTACACAGTACACTAAATGTAAATACTTCAAGAGCCTGCCTGTGCTATTAATAGGATCAGAAGAAGAATACAAGCACTTGTTTTCAGGTAGCTATACTGTAGGTGTAACTGTGCAGGGTACACAGTACACTAACTGTAAATACTTCAAGAGCTTGCCTGTGCTATTAATAGGATCAGAAGAAGCACAGAAGCACTTTTTTTCAGGTAGCTATAGGTGCAACTCTGCAGGGTACATGGTACACTAACTGTAAATACTTCAAGAGCCTGCCTGTGCTATTAATAGGATCAGAAGAAGAACACAAGCACTTGTCTTCAGGTAGCTATAGGTGCAACTGTGCAGGGTACACAGTACACTAATTGTAAATACTTCAAGAGCCTGCCTGTGCTATTAATAGGATCAGAAGAAGCACAGAAGCACTTGTCTTCAGGTAGCTATAGGTGCAACTGTGCAGGGTACACAGTACACTAACTGTAAATACTTCAAGAGCCTGCCTGTGCTATTAATAGGATCAGAAGAAGAACACAAGCACTTGTCTTCAGGTAGCTATACTGTAGGTGCAACTGTGCAGGGTACACAGTACACTAACTTTAAATACTTCAAGAGCCTGCCTGTGCTATTATTAGGATCAGAAGAACACAAGCACTTGTCTTCAGGTAGCTATAGGTGCAACTGTGCAGGGTACACAGTACACTTACTGTAAATACTTAAAGAGCCTGCCTGTGCTATTAATAGGATCATAAGAAACACACAAGCACTTGTCTTCAAGTAGCTATACTGTAGGTGCAACTGTGCAGGGTACACAGTACACTAACTTTAAATACTTCAAGATTCTACCTGTGCTATTAATAGGATCAGAAGATGAACACAAGCACTTGTCTTCAGGTAGCTATACTGTAGGTGCAACTGTGCAGGGTACACAGTACACTAACTGTAAATACTTCAAGAACCTGCCTGTGCTATTAATAGGATCAGAAAAAGAACACAAGCACTTGTTTTCAGGTAGCTATAGGTGCAACTGTGCAGGGTACATAGTACACTAAATGTAAATACTTCAAGAGCCTGCCTGTGCTATTAAAAGGATCAGAATAAACACACAAGCACTTGTCTTCAGGTAGCTATACTGTAGGTGCAACTGTGCGGGGTGCACAGTACTCTAATGCCCCGTACACATGGTCGGACTTTGTTTGGCCATTCCGACAACAAAATCCTAGGATTTTTTCCGATGGATGTTGGCTCAAACTTGTCTTGCTGTGCTATCAATAGGATCAGTAGAAGCACACAAGCACTTGTCTTCAGGTAGATATAGGTGCAACTGTGCAGGGTACACAGTACACTAACTGTAAATACTTCAAGAGCCTGCCTGTGCTATTAAAAGGATCAGACAAAGAACACAAGCACTTGTCTTCAGGTAGCTATACCGTAGGTGCAACTGTGCAGGGTACACAGTACACTAACTGTAAATACTTCAAGAACCTGCCTGTGCTATTAATATGATCAGAAGAACACAAGCACTTGTTTTCAGGTAGCTATAGGTGCAACTGTGCAGGGTACATAGTACACTAAATGTAAATACTTCAAGAGCCTGCCTGTGCTATTAAAAGGATCAGAATAAACACACAAGCACTTGTCTTCAGGTAGCTGTACTGTAGGTGCAACTCTGCAGGGTACACAGTACACTAATTGTAAATACTTCAAGAACCTGCCTGTGCTATTAATAGGATCAGAAAAAGAACACAAGCACTTGTTTTCAGGTAGCTATAGGTGCAACTGTGCAGGGTACACAGTACACTAACTGTAAATACTTCAAGAGCCTGCCTGTGCTATTAATAGGATCATAAGAAACACACAAGCACTTGTCTTCAAGTAGCTATACTGTAGGTGCAACTGTGCAGGGTACACAGTACATTAACCTTAAATACTTCAAGAGCCTGCCTGTGCTATTAATAGGATCAGAATAAACACACAAGCACTTGTCTTCAGGTAGCTTTACTGTAGGTGCAACTGTGCAGGGTACACAGTACACTAACTGTAAATACTTCAAAAGCCTGCCTGTGCTATTAATAGGATCAGAAGATGAACACAAGCACCTGTCTTCAGGTAGCTATACTGTAGGTGCAACTGTGCGGGGTGCACAGTACTCTAATGCCCCGTACACACGGTCGGACTTTGTTCGGCCATTCCGACAACAAAATCCTAGGATTTTTTCCGACGGATGTTGGCTCAAACTTGTCTTGCATACACACAAAGTTGCCGGAAAATCTGATCATTCTAAACGCGGTGACGTAAAACATGTACATCTGGACTATAAACGGGGCAGTGGCCAATAGCTTTCATCTCTTTATTTATTCTGAGTAGGGATGAGCCGAACACCCCCCTGTTCGGTTCGCACCAGAACATGCGAACAGGAAAAAAGTTCGTTCGAACACGCGAACACCGTTAAAGTCTATGGGACACGAACATGAATAAACAAAAGTGCTAATTTTAAAGGCTTATATGCAAGTTATTGTCATAAAAAGTGTCTGGGGACCTGGGTCCTGCCCCAGGGGACATGGATCAATGCAAAAAAAAGTTTTAAAAACGGCCGTTTTTTCAGGAGCAGTGATTTTAATAATGCTTAAAGTCAAACAATAAAAGTGTAATATCCCTTTAAATTTCGTAGCTGGGGGGTGTCTATAGTATGCCTGTAAAGGGGCGCATGTTTCCTGTGTTTAGAACAGTCTGACAGCAAAATGACATTTTGAAGGAAAAAACTCATTTAAAACTACCCGCGGCTATTGCATTGCCGACAATACACATAGAAGTTCATTGATAAAAACGGCATGGGAATTCCCCAAAGGGGAACCCCGAACCAAAATTAAAAAAAAAAAATGACGTGGGAGTCCTCCTAAATTCCATACCAGGCCCTTCAGGTCTGGTATGGATATTAAGGGGAACCCCGGCCAAAATTTAAAAAAAAAATGACGTGGGGTTCCCCCTAAATTCCATACCAGACCCTTCAGGTCTGGTATGGATTTTAAGGGGAACCCCGCGCCAAAAAAAACAAAAAAAAACGGCGTGGGGTCCCCCCAAAAATCCATACCAGACCCTTATCCGAGCACGCAACCTGGCAGGCCGCAGGAAAAGAGGGGGGGACGAGAGTGCGGCCCCCCCTCCCTCCTGAACCATACCAGGCCACATGCCCTCAACATTGGGAGGGTGCTTTGGGGTAGCCCCCCAAAACACCTTGTCCCCATGTTGATGAGGACAAGGGCCTCATCCCCACAACCCTGGCCGATGGTTGTGGGGGTCTGCGGGCGGGGGGCTTATCGGAATCTGGAAGCACCCTTTAACAAGGTGACCCCCAGATCCCGGCCCCCCCCCTGTGTGAAATGGTAAGGGGGTACATAAGTACCCCTACCATTTCACGAAAAAAGTGTCAAAAATGTTAAAAATGACAAGAGACAGTTTTTGACAATTCCTTTATTTAAATGCTTCTTCTTTCTTCCTTCATCTTCTGGTTCTTCTGGTTCTTCTGGCTCTTCTGGTTCTTCCTCCGGCGTTCTCGTCCAGCATCTCCTCCGCGGCGTCTTCTATCTTCTTCTCCTCGGGCCGCTCCGCACCCATGGCATGGGGGGGAGGCTCCCGCTCTTCTCTTCATCTTCTTCTCTTCTTCTTTTCTTCTCTTCTTCTCTTCTTCATTTTCTTCTCCGGGCCGCTCCGCAATCCATGCTGGCATGGAGGGAGGCTCCCGCTGTGTGACGGCGCTCCTCGTCTGACAGTTCTTAAATAACGGGGGGGCGGGGCCACCCGGTGACCCCGCCCCACTTTGACGCACGGTGACTTGACGGGACTTCCCTGTGACGTCACGGGGAATGCCACAGGGAAGTCCCGTCATGTCCCGTGCGTCAGAGGGGGGCGGGGTCACCGGGTGGCCCCGCCCCCCCCCGTTATTTAAGAACTGTCAGACGAGGAGCGCCGTCACACAGCGGGAGCCTCCCTCCATGCCAGCATGGATTGCGGAGCGGCCCGGAGAAGAAAATAAAGAAGAGAAGAAGAGAAGAAAAGAAGAAGAGAAGAAGAGAAGAGCGGGAGCCTCCCCCCCATGCCATGGGTGCGGAGCGGCCCGAGGAGAAGAAGATAGAAGACGCCGCGGAGGAGATGCTGGACGAGAACGCCGGAGGAAGAACCAGAAGAGCCAGAAGAACCAGAAGATGAAGGAAGAAAGAAGAAGCATTTAAATAAAGGAATTGTCAAAAACTGTCTCTTGTCATTTTTAACATTTTTGACACTTTTTTCGTGAAATGGTAGGGGTACTTATGTACCCCCTTACCATTTCACACAGGGGGGGGGCCGGGATCTGGGGGTCACCTAGTTAAAGGGGGCTTCCAGATTCCGATAAGCCCCCCGCCCGCAGACCCCCACAACCACCGGCCAGGGTTGTGGGGATGAGGCCCTTGTCCTCATCAACATGGGGACAAGGTGTTTTGGGGGGCTACCCCAAAGCACCCTCCCAATGTTGAGGGCATGTGGCCTGGTACGGTTCAGGAGGGAGGGGGGGCCGCACTCTCGTCCCCCCCTCTTTTCCTGCGGCCTGCCAGGTTGCGTGCTCGGATAAGGGTCTGGTATGGATTTTTGGGGGGACCCCACGCCGTTTTTTTTTTTTTTTTTTGGCGCGGGGTTCCCCTTCAAATCCATACCAGACCTGAAGGGTCTGGTATGGAATTTAGGGGGAACCCCACGTCATTTTTTTTTTTAAATTTTGGCCGGGGTTCCCCTTAATATCCATATCAGACCTGAAGGGCCTGGTATGGAATTTAGGAGGACTCTCACGTCATTTTTTTTTTTAATTTTGGTTCGGGGTTCCCCTTTGGGGAATTCCCATGCCGTTTTTATCAATGAACTTCTAAGTGTATTGTCGGCAATGCAATAGCCGCGGGTATTTTTAAATGAGTTTTTTCCTTCAAAATGTCATTTTGCTGTCAGACTGTTCTAAACACAGGAAACATGCGCCCCTTTACAGGCATACTATAGACACCCCCCAGGTACGAAATTTAAAGGGATATTACACTTTTATTGATTGACTTTAAGCATTATTAAAATCACTGCTCCTGAAAAAACGGCCGTTTTTAAAACTTTTTTTTGCATTGATCCATGTCCCCTGGGGCAGGACCCAGGTCCCCAAACACTTTTTATGACAATAACTTGCATATTAGCCTTTAAAATTAGCACTTTTGATTTCTCCCATAGACTTTTAAAGGGTGTTCCGCGGCATTCGAATTTGCCGCGAACACCCCAAATTGTTCGCTGTTCGGCGAACTTGCGAACAGCCAATGTTCGAGTCGAACATGAGTTCGACTCGAACTCAAAGCTCATCCCTAATTCTGAGCATGCGTGGCACTTTGTCCGTCGGATTTGTGTACACACGATCGGAATTTCCGACAACGGATTTTGTTATCGGAAAATTTCATATCCTGCTCTTAAACTTTGTGTGTCGGAAAATCCGATGGAAAATGTGTGATGGAGCCTACATACGGTCGGAATTTCCAACAACAAGGTCCTATCACACATTTTCCGTTTGGAAAATCCGACCGTGTGTACGGGGCATAAGTGTAGATACTTCAAGAGCCTGCCTGTGCTATCAATGGGATCAGTAGAAGCACACTAAATTTCGTAGCTGGGGGGTGTCTATAGTATGCCTGTAAAGGGCGCATGTTTCCTGTGTTTAGAACAGTCTGACAGCAAAATGACATTTTGAAGGAAAAAACTCATTTAAAACTACCCGCGGCTATTGCATTGCCGACAATACACATAGAAGTTCATTGATAAAAACGGCATGGGAATTCCCCAAAGGGGAACCCCGAACCAAAATTAAAAAAAAAAAATGACGTGGGAGTCCTCCTAAATTCCATACCAGGCCCTTCAGGTCTGGTATGGATATTAAGGGGAACCCCGGCCAAAATTTAAAAAAAAAATGACGTGGGGTTCCCCCTAAATTCCATACCAGACCCTTCAGGTCTGGTATGGATTTTAAGGGGAACCCCGCGCCAAAAAAAACAAAAAAAAACGGCGTGGGGTCCCCCCAAAAATCCATACCAGACCCTTATCCGAGCACGCAACCTGGCAGGCCGCAGGAAAAGAGGGGGGGACGAGAGTGCGGCCCCCCCTCCCTCCTGAACCGTACCAGGCCACATGCCCTCAACATTGGGAGGGTGCTTTGGGGTAGCCCCCCAAAACACCTTGTCCCCATGTTGATGAGGACAAGGGCCTCATCCCCACAACCCTGGCCGATGGTTGTGGGGGTCTGCGGGCGGGGGGCTTATCGGAATCTGGAAGCACCCTTTAACAAGGTGACCCCCAGATCCCGGCCCCCCCCCTGTGTGAAATGGTAAGGGGGTACATAAGTACCCCTACCATTTCACGAAAAAAGTGTCAAAAATGTTAAAAATGACAAGAGACAGTTTTTGACAATTCCTTTATTTAAATGCTTCTTCTTTCTTCCTTCATCTTCTGGTTCTTCTGGTTCTTCTGGCTCTTCTGGTTCTTCCTCCGGCGTTCTCGTCCAGCATCTCCTCCGCGGCGTCTTCTATCTTCTTCTCCTCGGGCCGCTCCGCACCCATGGCATGGGGGGGAGGCTCCCGCTCTTCTCTTCATCTTCTTCTCTTCTTCTTTTCTTCTCTTCTTCTCTTCTTCATTTTCTTCTCCGGGCCGCTCCGCAATCCATGCTGGCATGGAGGGAGGCTCCCGCTGTGTGACGGCGCTCCTCGTCTGACAGTTCTTAAATAACGGGGGGGCGGGGCCACCCGGTGACCCCGCCCCACTTTGACGCACGGTGACTTGACGGGACTTCCCTGTGACGTCACGGGGAATGCCACAGGGAAGTCCCGTCATGTCCCGTGCGTCAGAGGGGGGCGGGGTCACCGGGTGGCCCCGCCCCCCCCCGTTATTTAAGAACTGTCAGACGAGGAGCGCCGTCACACAGCGGGAGCCTCCCTCCATGCCAGCATGGATTGCGGAGCGGCCCGGAGAAGAAAATAAAGAAGAGAAGAAGAGAAGAAAAGAAGAAGAGAAGAAGAGAAGAGCGGGAGCCTCCCCCCCATGCCATGGGTGCGGAGCGGCCCGAGGAGAAGAAGATAGAAGACGCCGCGGAGGAGATGCTGGACGAGAACGCCGGAGGAAGAACCAGAAGAGCCAGAAGAACCAGAAGATGAAGGAAGAAAGAAGAAGCATTTAAATAAAGGAATTGTCAAAAACTGTCTCTTGTCATTTTTAACATTTTTGACACTTTTTTCGTGAAATGGTAGGGGTACTTATGTACCCCCTTACCATTTCACACAGGGGGGGGGCCGGGATCTGGGGGTCACCTTGTTAAAGGGGGCTTCCAGATTCCGATAAGCCCCCCGCCCGCAGACCCCCACAACCACCGGCCAGGGTTGTGGGGATGAGGCCCTTGTCCTCATCAACATGGGGACAAGGTGTTTTGGGGGGCTACCCCAAAGCACCCTCCCAATGTTGAGGGCATGTGGCCTGGTACGGTTCAGGAGGGAGGGGGGGCCGCACTCTCGTCCCCCCCTCTTTTCCTGCGGCCTGCCAGGTTGCGTGCTCGGATAAGGGTCTGGTATGGATTTTTGGGGGGACCCCACGCCGTTTTTTTTTTTTTTTTTTTGGCGCGGGGTTCCCCTTCAAATCCATACCAGACCTGAAGGGTCTGGTATGGAATTTAGGGGGAACCCCACGTCATTTTTTTTTTTTAATTTTGGCCGGGGTTCCCCTTAATATCCATATCAGACCTGAAGGGCCTGGTATGGAATTTAGGAGGACTCTCACGTCATTTTTTTTTTTAAATTTTGGTTCGGGGTTCCCCTTTGGGGAATTCCCATGCCGTTTTTATCAATGAACTTCTAAGTGTATTGTCGGCAATGCAATAGCCGCGGGTATTTTTAAATGAGTTTTTTCCTTCAAAATGTCATTTTGCTGTCAGACTGTTCTAAACACAGGAAACATGCGCCCCTTTACAGGCATACTATAGACACCCCCCAGGTACGAAATTTAAAGGGATATTACACTTTTATTGATTGACTTTAAGCATTATTAAAATCACTGCTCCTGAAAAAACGGCCGTTTTTAAAACTTTTTTTTGCATTGATCCATGTCCCCTGGGGCAGGACCCAGGTCCCCAAACACTTTTTATGACAATAACTTGCATATTAGCCTTTAAAATTAGCACTTTTGATTTCTCCCATAGACTTTTAAAGGGTGTTCCGCGGCATTCGAATTTGCCGCGAACACCCCAAATTGTTCGCTGTTCGGCGAACTTGCGAACAGCCAATGTTCGAGTCGAACATGAGTTCGACTCGAACTCAAAGCTCATCCCTAATTCTGAGCATGCGTGGCACTTTGTCCGTCGGATTTGTGTACACACGATCGGAATTTCCGACAACGGATTTTGTTATCGGAAAATTTCATATCCTGCTCTTAAACTTTGTGTGTCGGAAAATCCGATGGAAAATGTGTGATGGAGCCTACATACGGTCGGAATTTCCAACAACAAGGTCCTATCACACATTTTCCGTTTGGAAAATCCGACCGTGTGTACGGGGCATAAGTGTAGATACTTCAAGAGCCTGCCTGTGCTATCAATGGGATCAGTAGAAGCACACAAGCACTTGTCTTCAGGTAGCTATAGGTGCAACTGTGCTGGGTACACAATACACTAACTGTAAATACTTCAAGAGCCTGCCTGTGCTATTAATAGGATCAGAAGAAGCACAGAAGCACTTGTTTTCAGGTAGCTATAGGTGCAACTGTGCAGGGTACACAGTACACTAACTGGAAATACTTCAAGAGCCTGCCTGTGCTATTAATAGGATCAGAAGAAGCACACAAGCATTTGTCTTCAGGTAGCTATACTGTAGGTGCAACTGTGCAGGGTACACAGTACACTAACTGTAAATACTGTAAAAACACCTGCCTGCCTGTCAGTATATTAGAAAGAGAATAAGAGGAACGGATCTAGCTAAACTGAATACAGTGTATATATATATATCTATATATATATAGATATATCTATATATCTATATATATATAGATATATCTATATATATATAGATATATAGATATATCTATATATATATAGATATATATAGATATATATATATATATCTATATATATCTGTATATATATATATCTATATATATATATAGATATATATATGTAGATATATATATATATATATATCTATATATATCTATAGATATATAGATATATATAGATATATATATATAAAACACTTGGGATGCATGTATATATATATACACAATACACTGTAAGTGCAGCTAACTGATTCGACCTGCCTACTCTATCTAGCTTAAATCACACTGTCTCTCTGTCTATCTATCTCTCTCCAGCGCCGCAACACACTACACAAGGCCGCCACGCAGGCGGCCTTATATAGTGTGGGGCGTGTACTAAACCCCCTGAGCCATAATTGGACAAAGCCACCCTGGCTTTGGCCAATTACGGCTCTCTGTACACACTGCGCTGTGGCCAAGCATGCGGGTCATAGTGCATGCTTGGCCAATCATCAGCCAGCAATGCACTGTGATGCCGCAGTGAATTATGGGCCGTGACGCATGACACGAGTTTGGCGCGAACGGCCCATATCGTATCGAACGGTCAAACAGGCGATGTTCAAGTCGAACATGTGTTTGACTCAAACTTGAAGCTCATCCCTATCCCTCACTGTGGCTGCTCCGGTACAACCTGAGATGCAGGCCGTCCCTGCTGCCGCGCCAGTCTCTGTGCAGGCACCCGCCTTGAGTATTACCTCTATAAGAGGTATGTCTGGTTCCGCCCCGCTTCCCCAGCGATTTGGGGGCAATCCAGTTCAATGAAGAGGGTTTCTCAACCAAGTTGAGATATATTTTAAGGTGCTGCCCTAGGCGTTTTCCACGGACAGAAGCAAAGTAGGGTTTGTGATATCTTTGCTTTCTGAGAGAGCCTTGGCCTGGGCTAACCCTCTATGGGAGACGCAAAAACCTGTTGTCTTGAGTTACCCTGAGTTTGTGGCCTCATTTAAAAGGGTATTTGATGTTCCCGCATGCTCCGATTCTGCTGCCAAGTGCCTCATGTCCATCAAACAGAGTACGAGAACTGTTGCCCACTACGCCATTGAGTTCCGTACTCTGACAGCAGAGATTGCTTGGAACAATGAGGCCCTCGTGGCTGATTTTTCTCATGGTCTCTCGGATTCCATCAAGGATGAGATAGCAGCCTGAGATATACCCACTGAGCTGGAGAGCTTGATTTCGTTTGCCATTCTCATTGACTCCAGACTCAGAGAAAGACTTTCTTTTAAGGAGCGCTTGCAGAAGCCTCCTGTACGTTTGCCTCCCAGTTTTGCAGTCCCACCCATGCCTCCCTCACCTCCCATGCCTCCTGGTACCTAGTCGGTCAGTGAAGATGAACCCATGCACTTGGGCTTCACATGTCTCTCTGCAGATGAGGGAGCCTTTAAGAGGAGGGAGAGATTGTGCCTTTATTGTGGCCAGGAAGGTCACCTTTTGAAATCTTGTCCTACCCATCCTGGGAACACCCGAACCTTGAGGTCCTGTCATGGACAGACCTTAGGTGGTATTGTATCGTCCCCAGTTATCCAGAAGGATAAGCCCCTGGTTTCGGTCACCCTTTCTTGGGCTAAGTCGTTTATCGAGATACATGCTCTAATCCACTCTGGGGCTGCAGGCCTGTTCATTGATGCTGCCTTTGTATCAAAGCACTTGATTCCACTGCAGCTGCGTGACACTCCACTTGCCATTGAGGCTCTTGACAGAAGACCTCTACTGTCTGCCCATGTGACTCATGAGACGGTTCCGTTGTCCATGGCCGTAGGGGCTCTTCACCATGAGATAATCCAATTCCAAGTGATTTCCTCTCCCAAGTTTCCGCTGGTTATTGGTTATCCTTGGTTACAGAGGCACAACCCCTCTTTTGATTGACTCCATGCTGAGGTTCTCTCCTGGTCACCACAATGCAGTGAAACATGCTTCCGGAAGGTAGCCAAGGTCCTGTGTACCTCTTCACTCTCCTCCCTGCCAGAGGAGTACCGTGATTTTAGCGATGTCTTTGACAAAGGTCAAGCCGGTAGTTTGCCTCCACACTGGTCATATGATTGCGCAATTGACCTTCAACCTGGTGCCGCTCCCCCTCGTGGTCGGGTTTACACTTTGTCGGTTTTGGAGGATAAAACCATGGAGGATTATGTTGCAGACGCATTTTCTTGAGGTTTCATCCTCAAATCCTCATCTCCTGCTGGTGCTGGTTTCTTCTTTGTGAAGAAGAAGAGCGGTGAACTGAGACCTTGCGTTGATTATAGGGGTCTCAATCATTTCACGATCAAGAATGCCTACCCGAACCCGTTGATTACAGAGTTATTTGACCGCCTCAAGGGAGTAACGGTTTTCACTAAGCTTGATCTGAGAGGGGCTTACAATCTCGTGAGGATTAAGAAGAGCGACGAGTGGAAAACTGCATTTAATACCAGAACAGGCCATTATGAGTACCTTGTAATGCCTTTTGGCCTTTGTAACGCCCCAACAGTTTTCCAGGAATTTATTAACAATGTCCTCCAAGATTTGTTGCAGTTATGTGTGATGGTTTATCTCGATGATATCCTCATATTTTCCAAGTCCCTGGAGAGCCACCACACAGATGTCTGTCGTGTGCTTCAGAAATTAAGAGAGAACAATCTCTATTGTAAACTGGAGAAGTGTGAGTTCCATCAGGAACAGGTTAAATTCCTGTGTTATTTCCACTGCTGGTTTTTCAAAACTTTCGGCAGTCCTACAGTGGCCTCGACCCACGGGGTTACATCCTCTGCAGCGCTTCCTGGGTTTTGTCAACTATCATTGGAAGTTTATTCGTAACTTCTCGTCTCTGGTCAAGCCCCTGACCAATATGACAAGAAAGAACGGTAACCCACAGAGTTGGTCTCCGGAGTCCATTCAGGCCTTTGAAAGTCTCAAGGCTGCTTTTGTTTCTGCTCCTGTGTTGGCACATCCTGATCCTACGTTACCTTTTATCCTTGAGGTTGATGCTATTGAGACTGGTTTTGGCGCCCTTCTTTCTCAACGTCCTACCACTGAGAGTGCTATGCATCCTTGTGGCTACTTTTCCAAGAAATTGTCACCTGTGGAGTGCAATTACGAGATTGGTGACAGAGAGCTGTTGGCAATCATTTTAGCCCTGAAAGAATGGAGACATCTCCTCGAAGGTACCACTGTGCCGGTTCTCATTCTTACTGACCATAAGAATCTCACATTCTTGTCTGAGGCTAAACGCTTCTCTCCCAGAAGGGCGCAATGGGCTCTTTTCTTGTCAAGTTTCAATTGCATTGTCTCATTCTTACCCAGTACTAAGAATGTAAGGGCTGACGCATTGTCATGACAATTTTCCTCTACTTCCAAGTTGGAATCGGTTCCGGTTCCTATGATTCATCTTGATCGTATTTTGGCTACAGTTTGCACCAGTCTTACTTCTCCTTTGGGTGACAAAATTCTTGCTGCTCAGGTCAATGCTCCTCCTTAGAAACCTTGTGACCGCTGCTTTGTCCCTGAGTGTCTCCGTACTGCTGTGCTCCAGACTTACCATTCTCTCAAGTCAGCTGGCCACCCTGGGAAGAATCAACTCATTTGGGCCATTTCCCAACAATTCTGGTTGCCTAGTCTACGTGCTGATGTAACTGCCTTCGTAGATGCCTGTTCCGTGTGTGCTCAGAGTAAGACTCCACGACACCTTCCAGTGGGCCTCCTACAACCCATACCCAATGGAGAGAGGCCCTGGACCCACCTTTTTATGGATTTCATTGTGGAGTTGCCCAACTCCCAAGGCAACATGGTTATACTTATGGTGGTTGACCGGTTCTCATAGATGTGTCATTGTATTCCACTTAAAAAGTTGCCCACTTCTAAGGAACTGGCTTCCATTTTTGCTCAAGAGATCTTTTGCTTACATGGGCTACCCAAGGTGATTGTCTTGGACAGTGGTAGTCAGTTTGTGTCCCGATTCTGGCGAGCCTTTTGTGCACTGCTTGGAATTCAGCTTGCTTTCTCCTCTGCGTATCACCCGCAGTCTAATGGGGCCGCAGAACGAGCCATTCAGTCCTTGGAGCAATTCCTACGTTGCTATATTTCTGACCATCACAACAACTGGTCAGACCTATTACCATGGGCAGAGTTTACTCACCACAGTGCCTTGAATTCTTCTTCCTGATTGTCTCTGTTTATGGCGAATTATGGTTTTCCAACATTCCATGTTGCCTGATTCGTTTGTTCCACAGAGTATTCCTGCACTTGAGGAGCATCTCCATGGTCTTCATTCCACTTGGGCACAAGTCCAGGAGGCTTTGTGTCATGCTAATGATAGGTACAGACTCCACGCTGACCGCAGATGCCTGCCTGCGCCTTCCTACCAGATTGGGGACAGGGTCTGGCTGTCATCTGGCAACCTCCGACTTCGTGTTCCCTCACTGAAGTTTGCACCTCAGTTTATTGGGCCTTTCCGTATCCTTCGCAGGATTAACTCAGTGGCTTAGGCGTTGGACCTTCCTCCTAGTATTTGCATCTGTAATGTGTTTCATGTTTCCTTATTGAAACTGTTGGTCTGCAACTGCTTTACCACCTTGGTGTCACGTCCTCACCCTATACAGGTTGAGAACCATGAGGAGTATGAGGTACAATCCATTGTTGACTCCCATAGGTTCCGTGGGTGCATACAATACCTGGTGCATTGGAAGGGGTACGGTCCAGAGGAACGCTCCTGGGTCTCATCCTCAGACATACATGCCCCTGCCCTCCTCTGTGATTTCCATAGACATTTTCCCCTCAAGCCCGGTGGACCTCAAGGGGGAGGGGACGTTGAGGAGGGGGTACTGTCAGTACAAGCTCAGCCCTTCCTTCTCTGAGCTGGCTGCTCAGCTGTCGGCTAATCGCCAGCTCTCTTCTCTCTCCACAGTTAACCAGCTGTTGTGTAATCTGCTCGTCAGTCCCGCCTACTTAAAGACGTCCAGCTCACTTCCTTCCTGCCTTTGCCTTGGTCACATCACAAGAAACCATTTCCTGCATTCCTGTTTGAAGACTGGCTTGCTGACATCCCTTCTGGCTCCTTATCCTGCTTGCTGTTCCTCCGCTTGAATCCTTGACTTCTGGCCTGGCTGATGACCCGATCTGGTTACTGAACTCAGGGTTGGCTGATTACCCGATCTGGAACAATGTGTAAATAAATCAGCGCAAAGGGTATAAGTACAAATAAATAAAATAAATGTAGAACTGCTGCCTCTACAGGTACATTTCCACCTAAGTGGGATGTACTGAGATAAATATAAAAACAATTATAGGTGTGGCACTGTTCCGATGGAAGAGAGTGTTTTACACCCTCTACAGTTCTCCCAAACTGTATGTAAAATATTGAAGAGTTTCGAAAATGTAAGTTATAAATTATCAGCAGTGGTCTTAAACCTGTATATGTGCACATCCAACAGGGTGTGGTGCCATAAACTAGTGTTGTCCTCTAATAGTTAAACAAGTCAAAAGAGGAAATGAGTGAATGGATATCAACATTAGGATACATGTGCTGTCCTCAAAGTGTAGTGCACTTTCAAAACCAGGTGTATAATCACCTAATGTACATATCTAAATTTCAAAAGAAAAGAGTGAATGTGCACATAGAAACCATCAATAATGGTTTTCTAATACTGATGTTAAATTTTCATAATAAAAACCGGTGTGTGGGGTAATTTCTTGTGTCCAATTATGATGCTAACTGGAGATGGAGAAAGTGTATCTGTGTTGTGTTACAACCTCTGGCAGCTAATTAGCATTATGGTGTCGGTAGCCAGAGGGGTATCCCAGCATACTCTCTCTTCAATTTTTGAAAAATGTGTCCAGAGTGTGTTACACCCTCTGGGTGCAAACGAGAAAAATTGTAATACAAACTAGATATATACTATCCCCCAATGATGTGACTGGGATTTTATGAATAGGGTCAAATTAATATTGCATTCTACAAGATTAATATAAGTGAAAAAAACTCAATATAAATACATTTGAAAGTGAAGTCAACGCATACTATTCTTCAGGGCGCATTATTCTGATGGCATGTACACAACAATGATGACACATTTCCAATATTAAAACATAATTAAAATAAATAAAAATACAAATGAAATACAGATGAAATACATGAAATTGGTAATATTGCTGATAAAGAATGGCAAAAAAATAAAATATATATATTTTTTTTTAATATATATTTTTTTATATTTTATATTTTTTATTTTTTTGCCATTCTTTATCAGCAATATTACCAATTTTATGTATGTCATCTGTATTTCATTTGTATTTTTATTAATTTTAATTACATTTTAATATTGGAAATGTGTCATCATTGTTGTGTACATGCCATCAGAATAATGCGCCCTGAATAATAGTATGCGGTGACCTCACTTTCAATATAATATAATATAATATAATATAATATAATATAATATAATATAATATAATATAATATTCCTGATAGAATAGAGGAGGAGGAGAAGGCACAACTCCAACGAGGCAGGATGTCCTCTAGGGGGCAGCTTAAGGGCAGCCACCCTACTGTATCACACCACAGAGCTCCACAGGTGCAGGGCGCTGCTGACTCCCCGCTGATTTTGAAAAGTTCCTTGGTATGGGCCTTTTTGGACATGTGTGCAGCATCTTGCACTATTTGCAACCTATGTCTGAAGCGGATTAAGCGTGGCCACAACAGCAGCTGCTTGGGCACCACATGCTTGACCCGACATATGACGACCTCCCATGCAGTCTTTTTCCCGTATACTATATTTGAGATTTAATATCTCTCAGATATGATTTGGGTTAAATGAGAGTTCCCTGACCATGAGTGAAAGCTTAAACACAATAACAACATTTATTGGTGAGTAGTTGAAAGTCTATCTAATACACAACCATCTATCTATAGTCTACACCAAGGAAGAAAATATTAGGTTACAATAAGAAAATTACATGAAGGAATACAGAGTATATGCCTAAAAACATTAATCTACAAACATATGTAGTTACAATAAAATTGCAGACCTTTCCCATAATTACCCTTTGCACCAAGGTTTCATTCTGATTGTTGCTCTCCCATAAAAGTGTGTGTTTCCCTCCCATATAGTTTGTGTATATCATTACATGCTGATGCCTCATTGTTTGGCATAGCGTGGCTCTGATTGGTGAGCTTCCCTATTCCTGGTTAAGGACTGGCTATATCTCCAACCCCTATACTTTGCATAAGTCAGCCCCCTTTAATGCAAATCCTTGTGACTATTCTGAGCAGGAACTTAACTTGAATTTTCCCGGGAAGTTTAGTATTGATTATGGGTTGGCCTCCCTTTATTGCATATCCCAGCATGGGATCCTTTGAAGTGAGTATGTATAAAACAATGAGGTTTGGGTCCCATTGTTTGTATACACAAGCCTAGGAACTGACTTGTCTGGTCTACCAGAGATTTCTGTAAAGATAATATGTTCCGCCCTACATAGATAAAAGCTAAATTAAATATATTTATAATTCCCAAATTTTACAGCTATTAATGTAGATTTCACATAAACTCATAAGGCAACAAGTCCGTTGGCAACAGCACTTGAAAGACCCACATCAAAGAAAAAGGGGGTCTTCTCCTTGCTCCTCATCTGGGATCTCCACTATACCTCCAGTTCTCTCGAAAACCTGTACTGAGAGGAATGAAGGTATAGCAATAGGTGTCCCAAGCACTTGCAGCCATTCTGCTAGCAGTACACCACCATCTGATTTTAGCATGCAAATTTCCCTACCCCAGTTGCTAAACTGTAAAAAGAAATTCGGTCCCAGCCATCCACATGCTCGGTGTCTGAATGCTAGCTTGGCCAAATTGCTAGCACTGCAACTACTGCCTTTTCAGCTGGTAGAGTCTGCCCTCTTTCGTGAATTTGTGGAATGTGCTGTACCTCAGTTGCAGGTTCCAAAACACCATTGCTTTTCATGGAAGGCCATTCCAGCTCTCTACCGGCACGTGGAAAGCAATGTTTTTGTCTTGTTGGACAGGGTGGTCAGCAGTAAGGTGTATATTACCTCAGACTCATGGTCTAGCAGGCATGGGCAGGGTTGTTTCCTTTCCTTCACGGCGCACTGGGTAACTCTGCTGGCAGCTGGGAAGGATGCAGGACAGGGTTCAGTATTGTTGGAGCTTGCTCCGCCACCACGCCTCCAAAATGCTAGCAGTGATTCTGCCACAGCTCTCTCTTCCACTCCCTACTCTTCTTCTTCCTCTATGGCCTCTTCTGCAGATTTGTTTTCTGAATCAGCGGTGCTCCGTAAGCGTTCAAGGGGCTACGCAAGCACTTAGGCAAAAAATGCCATGCGGTGCATGAGTTACATAGTTACATAGTAGATGAGGTTGAAAAAAGACACAAGTCCATCAAGTCCAACACCTGTGTGTGATTATATTCTCAGTATTAGAATGTATATATGTTGCAGTCGTTCAGGTGCTTATCTAATAGTTTCTTGAAACTATCGATGCCCCCCACTGAGACCACCGCCTGTGGAAGGGAATTCCACATCCTTGGCGCTCTTACAGTAAAGAACCCTCTACGTAGAAACAACAAGAAAAAATAGGGGGATTTTTGCGGTGCCAAATACATAGAGAAGGAATTGGCTTTCATCAGTTAAAATAGAAATTTTATTGCGTAACATATTTATAAAAAACAAGCAACTTTGGAGCAATATAAAATAACAGGTGTTTGGTGGTCATAAATAAAGAGATGAATCACAGATCACAAATAGAAACATTGCACACTAGCCCGACATGTTTCGCTGTTAGCTTCCTCTGGGGATGTGCAAGGCTTACTTGGAACCACTAAACAGATGAAATGTAAAGATGTTATAACATATTACAAACAAAATATACGTGCAGTAAATTTATATAAAATATGAGCTTGGTTGCCAAAAAGAGGGGGTGGGTATAGGCACTTACCCAAACAAATGCTAGCACCCGCAGATCACAGGCTAGACCCTAGACAGAATTCACAGTGTCTTTTCCCCTCATGCATCTCATTGCTCCTTCATTTTCCACCTTCCTCAGCTGGTTTTCTCTGGTTATTTTCCCTGGTCTTGTCCTCATTAATAATTTTTAAATACATTTCTCTATCTTCCCCAGACTCTAAGCATAGCCTTATATAGATTTTTATCATGTATTTTTTCAGTCTGCCCTTTGCAGTCTAGTCTCCATAGTTTCACTGTAGACTCAGCCAAGTGTGTCTCCTTCATGGATTACTATACAAACATTCTCTGTAAGTATTTATTTTGAGAGACGACTGTCCTCCCTTTTTTTTAAATTTATTTAGCTACCTCTTTTATCAGTTTAACCTCATAGACTCTCATTGTCCCCCAGTGCCTCCCTATCTGCCCTCTATGGTCGCACCTGTCTGATTCCTGTGAATCGGGTCCCTTGGGGTGTCTGTCTGGGGTCTAGCCTGGTGATATGCGGGTGCTAGCATTTGTTTGGGTAAGTGCCTATACCCACCCCCTCTTTTTGGCAACCAAGCTCATATTTTATTTGAATTCTCTGCACGTATATTTTGTTTGTAATATGTTATAACATCTTTATATCTCATCTGTTTAGTGGTTCCAAGTAAGCCTTGCACATCCCCTGAGGAAGCTAACAGCGAAACATGTCGGGTTAGTGTGCAATGTTTCTATTTGTGATCTGTGATTCATCTCTTTATTTATTACCACCAAACACCTGTTATTTTATATTGCTGCAAATTTGCTTGTTTTTTATAAATATGTTACGCAATAAAATTTCTATTTTAACTGATGTAAGCCAATTCCTTCTCTTTGTATTTGGCACCGCAAAAATCCCCCTATTTTTTCTTGTCATTTCTATCTAATTTTGGGATGAGGTGTCTAGCTTAGGGGTGTTGTACCATCAACCAGACCAAATGTTTGTTTTTGCTTTTTAGTGTTTCAATACACTTTTTTTTTCTGGTCTGATTGACGGCAACACAACATTAATCTTTTGATATATTGTGCAACTTGATTCACTTTTTATGGCCTAAATTGTAACCTAACTATATACTTTGTGATATAGTTTATCTGCTTTTGTGAATTTACCTCAACCATGTTCCCTGACTGGCTTTTGGGCCCTTAACTCTGTGTCCTACCTTAGCCCCTTTATTCCCCCCTCCCCCATCTGTGTTTTTTTTTTTTTCTTTATCCAAGCTGGCCTCCTTTAGTGGAGAGGCCTGGTAAGGCCTTATGGACAAAATCCAGCAGTCCCAGCATTCTGCGGAGATTTCTGACCAGGACCTGGACCAGGCCTTTCTTAGATTACAACGTCTCCTAGAACGCAAAGTAAGAACATTTTGGCATAGGAAGTATTTCCAAAAATACATGGACAATAATACAATCCCCTGGGATCTCAGAGTACAAATCTTTCCCAACCTGAAAAAAATTGATGAATCTTTAAAAACTATCTGGGAGAATAATTTACAATCTTGCTCATTTGGCATGATGTCTTTGCTATGTACACAGTATGAAGCTGAACTAAAGTCCCTTGATGACTCCATTTCTCGGTGGTATGAGGACTATACACTCATAATCACAAGCACTCGATTTCAGAAAAAGGAACAAGATCTTAAAACACATATAGAAAGATACACATTGAATAGTATCCGTACTAAAGAAAATAAGTTCATAAGGGACTTGAGTGCACACACCAATGGCTTTGCCTATAAATGGACTCAAAATACCAATACAAGAAATAAATCTTCTAACTACACTTATGAACCTAACACCAAAAAAAAAAAATGACAATGACACTAACTTATCCTCTTCTTCCTCATCTCTTTCATCTAGTCAATCCACCATCTACCATGATCTATCAGGAGATAGATTACTCAAAAGGCGTAAAGGCAACTCGGATGCAGCCTCCACGGAATCACTGACACATCACCTTGGTAACTCGTCAGCATGCTGGCCACAATCGGTTCATGCCAAACAGGCACCTTCACGATCGACTTCTCTACCTCACCCATCACTCTCGGTCACTCGCAGTCCACAAGCTTCGGCTTCACTTTCTATGGTTCCCATAGCACCAACCACTTCGAATATCGCTTCTCCTTTGCACTCTAACATCACCAACAAGGTAAGCACCACTGAAGCCATTATTTCTCCTTCAGGTACCCCAGCACCAACAGACATCAAACTAGCTCCCCTTTTTTTAGGGAAGGACTAAATTCTAGACCCTTGTCAAATCGTTTACCCACTATCTCCCACAGCAAAGAAAGCGATCAACAGCTTTCGGTAATTAACTTGTCTTCCTATAAA
This sequence comes from Aquarana catesbeiana, assembly GCF_042186555.1. Classification (NCBI taxonomy): domain Eukaryota; kingdom Metazoa; phylum Chordata; class Amphibia; order Anura; family Ranidae; genus Aquarana; species Aquarana catesbeiana. The sequence continues at coordinate 148,562,099 of NC_133333.1, forward strand.
CGGACACAGAGACACAAGTCTTACAACTAGGCCTTACATTCTGCCCTGACTCTCAATGTGACAAATTTTCACTCATCAAAGACTTGCATTTATTTGCACGTAGACTTATTTACAGGACTATTTTTGACAAACCTCCTCTAGAGATACATCCCACAGATCCCAACTCCTACATCCAGGAAAGCATTGAGGAACACCAAACCCTGGAGGACTTCATGGAACTTTGGGAGGAGGGACACACCACCACGACGACACAGCTGTTTTTCCCCCACCAGCGCTGTCGGTCGCTGGTGTGTCCTTCCCCCTCCCCAATCCTTTAAAACCAAATCACGACTCTTTCTGGTCTTAAACACCAACCCTAACATATAGGCATTCATTCAACAAACAACTAAAGCAGTTGAGAACCTCAAAACTCCCACTACAGGGATCTCTAACTTAACTTTAGAACAAAGTAATGCTGTCAAGTCCCTACAAGCGAACTCTGACATAATAATCAAACCCTCCGACAAGGGCGGAAACTTGGTCGTTAAAAACATCTCTCAATATGTAACCATGTTCCAAAAAATTCTCAAAAATCGTAGTTGGTATCGCCCCATCTCTAAAACAGTGATTAAAAACTTTGATGTACAGTACCGTACAATCATCTTTCGAGCTTACCGTCAAGGTGTTATTGATCAGAATACTCTGAATTTCTTAAATGTCAGGGATCCAAGTGTCACGGAACGTCCCACACTCCGCTTGAGTGCTTCCGTCATATACCACTTCCTCCCAGTCTGTATACAGATATCAGATATTCCAACCTCTCTGAGCACCAAACAAGGTGACACTTGCTTGTTGCTAACATGAATTCACTTATAATTAGAATCAAAATTATCAGACTTTATATGCCGTTGGAACCTCCTCTAACAATACAACTGTAACCTAATTAACATAAATAACATGAGCTAATTGACTAATCCTTTATACAGCCTAGGTGACTGAGACATGACCTATTGCCCAGACTGAGTTAATTATCACAGGACATTTTCTCACAATAGCAGCAGCTCCAATAGGAGTCATCCCGTCTCCTACATTGTATAGAGGACAATGTGATCAGCTCATTCAATTAACATAAACACAGGTAGTTGGAGTTGATGACACCAGCATCTCCTCACAGGATGTGTCCCAACAGAATGAATCAGTCTTAGCAGCAGGTGGCTGCTGGAGGAATCCCCCCTCCCTCTTCAGGGACACAAATCCACAGCAAGGAGTCCCCAACAGAATCAAACAACATACAATATATACATATATACGTGACTGAGTCCGATCAGCACAGTTCAGACCGGACCTCCAATTCACCCCACAAAGAGCACCGTTCCATTGAAAATCTAGGGCCCATAATCAAAAGGCAAGAGGCTCGCACCCAGTCCTCTCCAACGGCCTCTGTCCCAGCTAGGTCTGTCACATTTCTCCCCTTTCAGCAGGAGACTAACACAGGAGGAGACCCCAAACGGGTTGACTCCGAAGTTAGTCAGTAGTTCCAGTCCTCTAATGCCTGTACCCACACAGTACCCCAAACAAATTGTTCTAAACAGAGTATTACTCACCCAGCCAACCTCTGCCTCTCTCAGAGAACATATTTGCCGCTGGGGAGAGGCCTGGACTGGCCCTTCTCCCTGGAGTCCTTTCTGCCACTGGAGAGAAGACAGGGGGACTGGGCTCACTCCGTCATGCTGTTGGGGATCTGGGCCGACTGCCCAGCATCCCTGAAGTATACAGGTGGAGACTGAAGTCCCATCCACCTTCACAGGAAATCCATCTCCTGTTAGTTAAGGGCAGAGTACAGCAGTACTCGGCCCTGTTGCCAGCCCTTCTGCTGGAAACCCCACACCATCTACTCCGGCTACCTGTTGGGGAGGGAGGCCGACTGCCCCACCTCCCTGGAACTCCGTAGTTGTTGCCGGTGATGGCCAGAGGTTGGTAGCACTCTGCCCGGTTGCCGGTGCTTCAACTGGGGAAGTTCCCTGTAACTCCACAGATACTGCTGTTGGTGCTGGGCAGAGCACAGTGAAGTTTGGCCCCAATAGCAGCTCTTCTGCTGGAGGCTCATCAGGTTGTTCTTCCTCAGCAGAAAAGTCTATTAAATCCCCTACCTCTATAACTGGTGTCTGTGGATAGAGGTTCACCATCTCCTGTCCGTGGAACTCAGAAGATGCCATCAGTGCTGAGCAGAGCGCAATGAAGTTTGGCCCTAATCCCAAATCTTCTGCTGGGGGCTCACCCGATGGTTCTTCCTCAGCAGAAAAGTCTATCAAATCCCCTGTCTCTGCAACTGGTGTCTGGGGATGGAGGTTCACCATCTCCTGTCCATGGAATCCAGAAGATGCTATCAGTGCTGGGCAGAGGTTAGCAGAGCTCTGCCCTGTTGTCAGCACTTCAGGTTTGGGGACAACAATCTCCAGATTTTCCGCAGATTCTCTGGCATGCTGCTGGACAGGCACATTCCTCCATCCAAGATCATCCCATGCAGAAACAGGATCATCAAGGTCAGTCAGCACTTGCTGCATCCACCATAAGACCTCCGCCTCCCTAGTTGTGGGGGCAGGTTGGCAAAGCACACTATTGCTCTGCTACATTGCCGACTCTTCAGCCAGGATTTCAGGGTTGTCAGCTGGTATTTCCTGATAGTCCCAGGCAAAGGGAGCCCAGCCCTGGCACTGAGCAATGTCTAGCAGCCGTCTGTAGGCGATCTCTAGCTCCCATTCCTGAATGGCCAGAAACTCCAAATCTTCCTGTGCCCAGTGCACTTCCGAAATGTTCAGTAGCCCTTCTCTGAAATCCATGATTTCGTCCAACCGCCACTCCAAATCACTCCCAAAGTTAGAGTCCCCTGTCAGCTTCACATATAACAGTCCCAAGCCGCCGTAGCTTAAGCCTTCCATTGGGCTGTCATCCACTATCCAGGGACATGCTTGGGATACATGCCACCGGAGGGCTCTGTAGCTCTCATCCAGCTTTATCTCTGCCCAGACCAGCCTGCTTAATTCAGCTGTCTGCTTCTTGTGTGGTTTTTCTCCCAAAAACCGCACCGCAGTCCGTACTGCTACCAGTACCTTTCCTCGATGGAGGGGAGAACTTTTCCCTGGTGTCGCTGCTCATGGGCTAGTGCTTCCTTCCAGAGTTTGCAGCGAATAGAATCACACCATCCCAGCAGGACCTGCTCTGATACTGGTCCTCTGTGCTGTATCTGCATCTCTCGCAACCTCCTTCTGAATTCCTCATCCATGGCGGCTGGTATCTGTACCTCTCCTCTCCTGCTATCTGGACCTTGGATCCAGATGGAAGTTTGGATGTCCCAGACTGCAGGAAGCTTTCCCGCTGCTTGCCACCAATGTCACGGAACGTCCCACACTCCGCTTGAGTGCTTCCGTCATATACCACTTCCTCCCAGTCTGTATACAGATATCAGATATTCCAACCTCTCTGAGCACCAAACAAGGCGACACTTGCTTGTTGCTAACATGAACTCACTTATAATTAGAATCAAAATTACAAGACTTTATATGCCGTTGGAACCTCCTCTAACAATACAACTGTAACCTAATTAACATAATTAACATGAGCTAATTGACTAATCCTTTATACAGCCTAGGTGACTGAGACATGACCTATTGCCCAGACTGAGTTAATTATCACAGGACATTTTCTCACAATAGCAGCAGCTCCAATAGGAGTCGTCCCGTCTCCTACATTGTATAGAGGACAATGTGATCAGCTCATTCAATTAACATAAACACAGGTAGTTGGAGTTGATGACACCAGCATCTCCTCACAGGATGTGTCCCAACAGAATGAATCAGTCTTATCAGCAGGGGGCTGCTGGAGGAATCCCCCCTCCCTCTTCAGGGACACAAATCCACAGCAAGGAGTCCCCAACAGAATCAAACACCATACAATATATACATATATACACGACTGAGTCCGATCAGCACAGTTCAGACCGGACCTCCAATTCACCCCACAAAGAGCACAGTTCCATTGAAAATCCAGGGCCCATAATCAAAAGGCAAGAGGCTCGCACCCAGTCCTCTCCAACAGCCTCTGTCCCAGCTAGGTCTGTCACACCAAGGATCCCTACTTTCTATGCACTACCCAAAGTGCACAAATCACTGACCGAACCCCCAGGTCGTCCCATAATCTCTGGATGTTCCAGTCTTACTGAAAATGCCAGCTCCCTGGTAGACAGCTATTTACAACCCCATGTTACGGCACTTTCATCATACATCAAGGACACCATTGACCTTTTGAGAACAATCAAAGGTATTTCCCTTCCCCCTGATACCCGGCTAGTAGCCCTTGATGTAGAAAGCCTCTACAACACCATCCCACATGACTTAGGAATCAGAGTGACACAACAACATTTGAATGAAAGGGATCCTTCCTTCGCCAAATACAATACTTTTGTACTGGATCTACTTGACTACATCTTGAGACACAATGTGTTTGTCTTTAACTCCTCCCACTACCTCCAGGTGCAGGGTGTCACAATGGGGACCAAATGCGCCCCCTCTTATGCAAACCTGTACCTGGGGGGGTGGGAGAAAGAGGTCCTTAGCAGAGAGGATCTGAGTCATCTCCATGACAGAATTTTGTCTTGTTATCGTTTTATAGATGATGTCCTTATTTTCAGGTTCGGAACCCAAACTGAACTGAATGAATTTTTACAAATAATTTCAATCAACAACTTCAATATAAAATTTACTATGCACTGTAGTCAGAACAGCATTAGTTTCCTGGACTTGGTTATTTCCATCAATGCAGAAGGTAAACTCGATTCGTCTCTTTATAGAAAGCCTTCAGCGGGAAACACCATCCTCCACGCCCAAAGTTCGCACCCCATTTCCCTAATCAGAATTATCCCCTATAGTCAGTACTTAAGGCTTAAACGCAATTGCAGTAAGGACTCTTAAGGAAGGATTTTAGAAGCGCAGCTAGGGATTTATATAGTAGACTGAAAGTCAGGGGCTACAGCCATGCCTGTCTCAAAAAAGCCTTTAAACGGGCAAACTCAGAAAATAGAAATTCACTGATCTTCCAAACGGGTTCAAAAATCTTATACTGTAAGAGTCATTACCCAATACTCACGCCAACATCAACAATTTAGACACATACTAACGAGATTTTGGCCACTTTTATCTGCAGACCCCACTGTAAGCAAATATATAAAAAATGCCCCTGAAATCACTTTCAGACTAGCTCCTTCTCTGAGGGATCAACTGGTTCGAAGTCACTTTGAAATCATACAATCTCCGTCAATTCAAACCAACTGTGGTACCTTCCCCTGTGGGACATGCGATGTACCGTATTTTTCCGTGTATAAGACGCCCCCATGTATAAGACGCCCCCCACTTTTCCAACCCAAAATTAAGAAATCAATATTTTAAACAGGTAAAACAGAACACAGTTTTATTTAGTAATTACCGCAGGTAAAGTTTACATACCAGTATATTATGCAGCATATCACTTTATTCAGCCTCTGTTGCATCAATGTTCTCTTCTTCATCACTAGTGCCAGACAGAATTTCTTCAGCTTCTTGTGCATCACTGCTGTCTTCTGAGTCACTGTCTATATATGTGAGATCATCCTCAGTTCCGTCCATTTCATTGCTGATTCCACATTTCTTGAAGGACTTCACAATCACCTCTTGTTTGACGCCATACCATGAGTTAAGGACCCAATTGCAGACCTCAGTAATGGTTGGTTTTTTCACTCTTCCTGCCGGTGTCAAGTTATCACCTGCTTTTTGCATCCATCTACTCCATTCTTCTCTCATCAGGACTTTAAAAGGCTTGTTTATTGAGACATCTAGTGGCTGTAGCTGACCTGTAAGTCCACCAGGAATAACTGCTAGGTGTGTTCGCAAATCTGATGCAACCCTTTTAGTCTTTTCTGTTAAATGTGCTCGGAATTGATCAAAAACAAGCAGAGCTGGCTTCTTTAAGAGCCCTCCAGGTCTTCTGGACCAAACCTTTGCAAACCAAATGGCCATAATGTCTTCATTCATCCATCCCTTCTCTTGAACTTGCACAATAATGCCAGGCGGTATGGTCTCTTTAGGATAGGTTTTTCTCTTGAAAATAAGCATAGGAGGCAGTTTAGTACCATCTGCACAGCATGAAAGCACAGCAGTATAGTGTGTCTTTTCATGGCCACTTGTTTTAATCGCCACTGTTTTGATTCCTTTCACATCAACAGTTCTGTTGGAAGGCACATCAAAATTGAGAGGAACCTCATCCATGTTTGCAATCTGACTTGGTTCAAAATCATATTTTTTCCTAAGTTGTATGACATAGGAGTGAAACTGTTGGATTTTATCCTCATAAACTGGTGGCATTTTCTGAGCTAACTTTGTTCGTGTTCTCATGGCCAACCCTTCTCTCCTCATGAAATTGAAGCACCATTTTGCCTTTCCTGTAAAATCAACAATGTTCATTTCACTTGCAAACATTCTTGCCTGACATTGAATAAGTTTGGTTGACACACATAAGCCACTCTGGCGCTGCTCTAAGATCCAAGTTTTAAGCCTCTGCTCCAAATTTGGCCATTTTGCTGGTTTTCCCCTTAAGGCCTTCTTCTTTTTTGGCATCTTAAGGAGTTGCTCTTCCTGTTTTCTCCACTGTCTGATCATACTCTCAGTGGGGGGAGGTCCAAACTGTCTCTCTGCAGCTCTATTCCCATGCTCTTTTGCATAGCTAACTACACTGAGTTTGAATTTTGCAGAATAAGACAATCTCTTACTACTGGTACTGTGTGACATCTTGTCAAAACTCTCCGCTCCGCTCTACGCTCCCTGATGCATCCGCGCAAGCTCCACGTCGAACGGGATCGCATCAGCGCCCTCTCGACCTCTGCCCCCACCTCCAGCTGACGTCACTAACATTCGGCTTGTGATTGGAGGAAGCCGCTATGACCAGCTACGCACCCGCGCGGCTCTCTCACAGGCTGACTGACCGTGTATAAGACGCTGCTCGATTTTCAGTCAAAATATTTAGGAAAAAGTAGCGTCTTATACACGGAAAAATACGGTATGTCAATATGTTGATGCATAAACAAAATTCAAGCTTCCTAACTGCAGATGGCATTCTATCCAGTTTAGGGTCACCTGCCAGACACCTGGTGTTATATACTTTGCCCAGTGCCTGTGCGGTGGCTTCTATATAGGCAAAACAAAAACAAAATTTTTTAAACGTATATTTAAACGTATACGAGATCACATCAAACCTATTATGAAAAATACAATGGATACTGCCATCAGCCGGCATATTGGCATACATCACAATTTCAATCCGCACTATATCAAATTTTTGGCACTTGAACATATCCCCCCAGACTCTCACGGTGGCAGCGTCGATCGCACCCTGCTACAGCTAGAGGCTCGCTGGATATATGATCTAAAAGCCACATCCTTCCCGGGTTTCAATGAGAGTCTTAGCTTCAAGTCCTTTAGTCCCAATGAATGACAATCACCGGGCCATCTCCTTTTCAGGCTGTTATTCCATGCTTGTAGATCCACCCCTTGTCCCTCCATTTCGTCCCCTCCCCCTCTCCCTCCCTTTTTTCTCCCCCCCTTGTCTCCCCCCCAACAGTCCAATCCTACTCTCTCTTTATAAGGTTTTTATTTTCATAACCCGATTATGTTATATATCTGTCAAATTTGTATACTATACTAATGCCCCGTACACACGGTCGGACTTTGTTCGGACATTCCGACAACAAAATCCTAGGATTTTTTCCGACGGATGTTGGCTCAAACTTGTCTTGCATACACACGGTCACACAAAGTTGTCAGAAAATCCGATCGTTCTAAACGCGGTGATGTAAAACACGTACGTCGGGACTATAAACGGGGCAGTGGCCAATAGCTTTCATCTCTTTATTTATTCTGAGCATGCGTGGCACTTTGTGCGTCGGATTTGTGTACACACGATCGGAATTTTTTTTTTTTTTAACATAAAGTTTATTTATTTATCACAAACAAACTAAACACAGATCAAGTTACATTAGCTCAAGACAGATATTGTACAATGATTGTCCATATCAAATCAAGACAGTAGGTACAGTGCAGAAAATATAGTACAACCGCATAGCTAAGGGCAAAAGTAGAGTTATAAAACTTCTAACCCAAGTCACTGTAGAAGTCCACGTGAGGGGGGAGGGAGGATAGGGGGGGGGCTGGGGGGGGGAAGGCCCGGGTAGGGAGGCCCAGCAGGGAGGCCCAGCAGGGGTCCTCCAAGCTTAGCTATACGTTAACCGTGTATCGGGGAAGCCTTGTCCGGGGCAGAATTACCTAAGTCGGGGATAATTGGACAGCTAAAAGCGTAAGCTATAGTACTAAGTTTATCTATGGAATAGTTAGGTGTTTGGCCTCCACCCAATCCGCCCATACTCTATCAAACTTTTTTGGGCAGTTCCTTCCCATATATGTTAATTTATAGAGGGGCAGGGCTGCATTGATGAGAGAGAGCCATAGTTGTTTAGTAGGTGGTTGAGGCTGATTCCAGTTAAGGAGAATCGCCTTTCTGGCATACATCGCAGTGTAAAAAACAAATATTTTTTTCCTTCTGGGGGCCTCCAGAGAGCCACACATGCCTAGCAGGAGGGGAAGAGGACTGTAGGGGACCCTGATTCTGCCCACCGAGTTGATATCGTCCAGGACTAACTTCCAAAAAAACACTATCCGTGGACATGACCACACAGTATGATAAAAATCTGCATCGTCTGAGCCACATCTGGGACAGGTGGCTGTTCTATCTGTATAAATTTTTGCGAGCCGCGATGGGGAGTAATAGGCCCGGTGTAGAAATTTTAATTGGCTAAATCTGTCTTTAGAGGAGATGGTCAGTGTTAGGTATTGCTGCACCCCCTCCTCCCAGTCATCTTCGGTCAAGTCAGGTATGTCATGCTGCCAGGTTGTTAGCAATTGCGAGACTCTAGACGTGTCCAGAAGGGCAAGTTTATTATAAATAAGCAAGAGTAGTTTAGTGCCTTCAGGTGCACGAAGTTCAGTTTCCAAATCTGACATCTGTAGAGTTATCGGGTTGGGAAACTGGGAGCGAAATGCATGTCTCAACTGTAGAAATCTAAAAAACATCCGGTTTGGGAGGCCTTTTCTACTTTTCAGATCATCGAACGTTATTAGCTGTCCCTGCGATACAATATCACCAAGGGCAACTATTCCGTATCTAGCCCATATGACAGGATCTGGGATCGACCGAAAATGACTCAACCGCGGGTTACCCCAAAGTGGTGTCACAGGGGACCACGCATTTTGTGTCCCCAGTTTTGCGTTCACCGTATCCCACACCTTAATGGTCGTTTTCATGGGCACAGATATTTTGGGATTGGAGCGGGGCCCTCTATGTATGAGATTTCGTAGTTCCGAGTAGGAACCAAGTAACGCGGCCTCCACATCGGATGCTGGATTAGAGGGCTCCTCCGCGAGCCACCACTTTAATGTCACCAGGACTGCAGCCCAATAGTATTTTAGGAAACATGGGAGTGCTAGGCCACCCATCGTAACCGGTAGTTGTAATGTTGTTTTTGCGATTCTAGGGGCCTTTCCATTCCATACGAAGGAGATGACCAAACTGTCCAACTTGGTAAAGAAGGAGAGAGGTATGGGTACAGGAGTTTGTCTGAATAAATAGGTGAATTTGGGCAGGATGGACATCTTAACTAAATTTACGCGGCCCACTGGACTGAGGGGAAGAGTTTTCCATGACGAGAATTGGTGGGTCACTCGAGACAACACCGGGGTCAGATTCAGACCAATGAACTGCCGAAGGTCTTTATGTATCTCCACGCCAAGGTATCTGAACTGTTATACCCTGCAAAGTTGTGCATCCAAATGCAAAGGAGCAACCCCAGAGTGCAATGGGAACAATACTGATGTTCCCCAGTTAATACGTATTCCTGAGTACCGCCCACACCTATCTATAACCTGAAGTGCTTGTGTCAGTGATTGTCCGTCGTCTTTAAGATATAACAAGGTGTCATCCACGTACAATGACACTTTTTCCTGTATTGGGCCTATAGTAATACCCTGTATTTGTGGGGTGGACCTGATAAGGATAGCCATGGGCTCTATCGCCAGCGCAAAGAGCCCCGGGGATAACGGGCATCCTTGTCTCGTTCCCCTACGAAGGGGAAAAGACGGAGAGAGGACCGCTCCAGTTCGTACCCTGGCCGTCGGGGATCTGTACACTGCCTCAACCCAGGAGATGAAGATGGGACCAAATCCGAATCTGCGGAGGACCTCCCACAGATATTTCCATTCCACAGAATCGAAAGCTTTTTCTGCATCTAGGGAGGCCACTACCGCTTGGTCAAAGTCTCCAATCCCCGAGGCCAAGACCGCATACAGTCTCCGGAGGTTAATGTCTGTGCCCTTGCCCGGCATGAACCCCAATTGATCTTCATGCACTAATGACAGTATTACCTCATTAAGACGTCTGGCAAGTATTTTAGTTAAGATTTTTGCGTCAGAATTCATCAGGGAGATGGGCCTATAGGATGAACACAGTTGGGGATCTTTCCCTGATTTGGGCACTACGACTATTATCGCCTGTGCCATAGAAGGGGGGAGGGTTCCCTCCCTTAGCGTCTTAACCAACATATTGTGTATTCTTGGAGCCATTTCCTCAGTATATTGCTGATAGAACTCAGGAGGGAATCCATCCGCCCCAGGAGTCTTACCCGGTTGTAGAGAGCCCAAGGCTAATTGGACCTCTTCTATTGTGATTGGACTATCCAGTGATTGTCTGTCCTCCGTGGTCAGAGTAGGGAATTCCACTTCATCTAAGAACCCAGATAGCTCTTCTTCAGAGTATCCTGCTCTTGATGAGTACAGATTGGAGTAGAATTCCATAAAGCATGTGTTTATATCTGCTGGGTCTGTCTTTATTGTTCCGTCAGTCGCCGCAATTCTCGCTATAGTGGGGGTCATGGATTGTTCTTTGGCAAGCCAGGCTAACAGTCTCCCCGTCTTCTCCCCCTGTTAAAATATTTTTTGTGATTGAACTAACTGTCTTTTATTGACTTTGGCCACTCTAAGAAGCAGAACCTCCCTGTATGCTGCTTTCATGTCCTGTCCTGTGATGGGGTTAGCCGTGAGGGCAAAGTCAGATTCCAGAGTCTGGGCCTTGGTCTCTGCCTCCTCAAGTGTAATCTGGTTATTTTTACGTTCCGTAGCTATAGAAGACATATAGCATCCTCTGATATAGGCCTTAAATGCATCCCAGTCATTACCCGGTGAAGTTGAGTCAGCATTTATCAACCAGTATTGTCTAATCAAGGTGGCCATCTCAAACTCTATAGTCGGGTGTTTTATCCAAAATCTAGATAGACGCCATATTCTGTCAGCAGGGGGTGTTGTCACCTGTATAACACAGAACATTGGCGAATGATCCGATATTCCTCTGGGGAGGATCTTGCTCTCTCTAATCTTAGGCAAAAAATTGCCACTGGCATAGATGAGATCAATGCGGGAGAGCGTATTGTGTGAAAGGGAGCAGCATGTGTATGAGCGTTCATTAGGGTATTTCCATCTCCACACGTCCTTAAACCCAAAGATACCTGCCCATCTGGATAAGGAAGAGTCCGTGGCTGGGTCGGGGGTGAGTCTATCGCGGGACGGATCCGGCGCTATATTGAAATCCCCTGCCAGAAGAACATTATCTGTGGGGTATTGAGCTAGAAGGGGGATAAGGTTATGGATTAGGGATATGTCAGCCGGGGGTGGTAAGTAAATGCCCACCAGTACCATCTCAACCGTATCAATAATTGCATGAATTAGTACGTACCTACCCCCAGGGTCCAGCTTAATATCCAACAACTCAAATTGAAGGGACTTATGAATCAAAATACTGACTCCCCGTGAGTAGCCAGAGTGGGTGGCATGGAAATGTCGCCCTACCCAGGGGCGTTTGAGACTCATTATCTTACTCCCCACTAGATGCGTTTCCTGCAATATGCAGATGTGGGGGTTGTATTTCTTAATATAATCAAACACTAGGGAGCGTTTTATTTTATCAGCTAGTCCCCGGACATTCCAAGAAAGAACTCTCAGGGGGGCCATAGCATGGAAGAATATAGATATACAAGGATTAAGTTGCTGTCAGCCGGACCCTGGGAGGTCGGCACCATCCTCATTACCCTGTACCTATGGGTCCGCCACGGATCCGGGCAGAGCGGCGGCAGGGCCCATATCCATAGCACCCCCACATAACATACATTGTCACTCATCTGTCTTATATAGTACAAATTAACACTATAAAACAAGAAAAAACAAAAACCCAAGCCCTTCCCACCCCGCACAACCGTTGTGGAACTCGGCGTGCCTAAACCCCAAACAAAACCCATTAGGTTCTAGGAAAGTCTCCTACAAAACAGAGAGACAACCCCAAGAACGGCACCAATCAACACAGGGGCGGTCAGAGTTTGGTGCAGTCCAGAGACATCCGTCCGTATCCTGAGGATAAAAGGAGCGTAATAGGAATCCATATAGCTTATAAACTAAAAGAGAAAACGTAATAAGAAAAAAGAAAATAGAAAAACACCTAGCTGCAGCCAGGGGCACACACTTTGGTCAGACCTGTAACTTAAAGCCCCCATAAACCTTCAAAAGAGGCCCTGGGAAATATTGCTCTCCTCCACCGGACTCCGTTCCCTTCAGTCAACCACATATGGTATATCTGTGTTGTCATAGTGTCCACTTATATAAAGGTGGTTGAGGATAAAGCCGCCATGTAAAGAGCAATGATGTGTTTAACGGGAAAAACAGCAAGGAAGCCATCCACCACTCCAGCCCCTCCCTCTTCAATAGGCACCATTTAGTGGACCCGAATCATTAACAAGGGGGGGAGAGGGGTGGCAATAGAGCTGTGTGAGCAGTAGTAGGAACAGAAACCGTCATCTAGGTAAGTAGTGAGGGTGACTGGCATACTTTACCAATAAAGTTCCTTCTAAGGCAAAGGGTCTCAACATTAGAGATTTACACAAGCATTTCTGTGCGGGCTACTCCTGTCCTCTTCGAACTTGGGGTAGGGTATCCAGCCAACGGGAAGCCTCCTCTGGTGAGGTGATGTATCGACAGGATTCTCCATCAATCACTCTAAGTCGAGCCGGGAACAACATGCTGTACTTTAGTCCTTTCAGGCGTAGCTGTGCCTTGACGTGGTCGAAGGTTCTGCGGAGCCGCTGGGTGTCGACAGAGTAGTCTAGGAACATCATGATCTTGGTGTTTTCGAAGCGAAGCTCCGGAATCTTTCGGGCCTCCCGGAGAGCCAAATCTCTGTCGCGGAAATTTAGCAGCTGAAAGATGAAGGTACGCGGTGGGGCCCCAGGTGGGCCTCACACAGGAGGCATTCTGTGCGCTCGCTCCACCACGAAATGCGGGGAGAATGGGGCCTGTGGGAGTAGGGTGTGGAGGAGAGTCTCCGTAAAAGCCGTAGGATCTCGACCTTCAGCGCCCTCCGGGAGGCCCACCAGCCGCAAATTGTTTCTGCGGCTTCGGTTCTCACTGTCCTCAGCCCGCGATTCGAGGATCTTTACCTTAGCTTGTAGGGTATGGATAGAGGCCCGGTTGTCGTGAGTGGCATCCTCCGAGTCACCGATACGTCTCTCCGCTTCAGTCAGGCGATCCCGCATCTTGTCCATATCTCTGCACAGAAGCCCAAATTCCATTTGCAGGGTGTCAATTTTGGCCGTTAAGGTGTTCTGGCAGCCCGATATAGCCAGCATTAGAGCTTGAAAGTGGTCCTCTTCCGAACCCGGATCCGCAGGGACAGTCTGAGACGCCATGTTCGTGTAGCCGGTCAAGTTCGCTGGGGCCTGTGACTTCCGCTGTGAGGAAGCTTTAGGGGTATGCCCTCCTGACTTCGCGGAGCCAGACCTGCCTCTTCTCATGCCCAGGTGCCCTCCACTGCTGGATGGGATAAACTGTGATGTTGGGCAGCACTCTGCAAGGGTTCAGGCTGTTAAGTCCACAGCTATGCAACTCCCCAAAAGTCTGGTATCTGATTGTATGTGTTGCAGGTTGTCCTTTAGGCCGTAGATAAGTTATAGACCTCTGCTGCGGCTCCTCGTATTGTCTGTGGTTGCAGTCCCTTCTGAAACACTGTACTAGTCCCAGGCCGGGTCACAGCTCCCCTTCTGCTGACTGCAGCACCTGAGTGCAGGGATTGGTGCTTTTATTATTGAAAGCCTCAAGATGGCGGCCGGCGGCCTGTATGTGCAGCCAGCCCAGCGTCTCTGCAGGTTATTTCAGGTCCCCACTGGTCTCCCCCGGTCCCCTCCACCACTCACCACTGGCCGGTACTGCTGTGGGGTGTGCAGTGGCCCTTCTCCCGCTGATCGCGGCACCCGAGGCCGGGGATCGCGGAGGCCTCGTAGGCCTTAAGATGGCGGTTCCCCTCCAGAGTATGGAGCCAGCCGAAGGCCGCTGGGGTGGCGTGGATGTCCCCGCTCGTCTCCTCCGGGTCGCCCCCCATCTCCCAGACGGATGGCTGCAGTGGATGGTGTGTTGTGGCCCTCCTCCGGCCGATCCCGTCACCCGAGGCTGGGGATCGCGAGGGCCGCATTGGCCGCAAGATGGCGGATTGCCTCCGGGACGTGGAGCCGGCCGAGGGCCTATAGCAGCTCCATCAGTCGGCCGGCCTCCTCAATAACCCTCGGCTCTGCTGCTGGTGGTGGCTGAGAGCACTAGGAAGTTAGTTTTTAGGGAAATCCCGGATTTTTGAAGCAGGATTCCTGCGGATTCAGTAAGGACCGGCGGAGCTCCTCTGGATCACGTCTGCTCCCCACTACATCCGGACACGCCCCCCACGATCGGAATTTTTGACAACGGATTTTGTTGTCGGAAAATTTTATAGCCTGCTCTCAAACTTTGTGTGTCGGAAAATCTGATGGAAAATGTGTGATGGAGCCTACACATGGTCGGAATTTCCGACAACAAGGTCCTATCACACATTTTCCGTCGGAAAATCCGACCGTGTGTACGGGGCATTACTGTTTTGTTTATTGTGTTTGTTATTTTTCTTTTGATTGAGAATGCAACTTATTATTATTTGTTTTTTATGCACACTTATTTGTAAATGAACTTGGTTGCCTTTCAAACATTTGGCCAGTCAGGAGGGGTTATGTGGTCCCGCTCCGCTATCTTTACTTTTATTTAATTTCATCCCCCCCGGCCCACCAGTATTGATCCTTGACTCTCGTTTCCCGTTTGCCTCGATCTTGGGAAATGTCCTTGGTGGGCCATACGGATGCCCAGGGCTTGCCTTATCCATCATGCAGCAGGCCCTTATTTACGCCTGGCCACGCAAGGTGATCCCATTGATCCCAGGTTGGCTTTTGCCACCTTGGATCGTATCCCCCTTTTCCACCAATCTCTGCACACCCCGGAGTGCTGCGGTGAGACTGGAGCTCCCACGTACGCCCTTTCCTTGGATGTGCCTGGCTCCTCCCCCCTCATGCAGCCTCCTGGGTAGTGTAGTCTCAGGGTGCTGGCCACCCGTGCGCATGCGCACAGGCGTTTTCTCGTCCGTCTCGAGCCAGTGAGGTCACACCCTGGCTCATCAGAGGGCAGATTTAAACCGGCTTATCTAGCTGTCAGTTCAGCCAGAGCTGGAGGGAAACGCTCCTATTTAGTGGCGACTGTGTAGACTGGTAAGTCACTATCTAGCCTAACAGGGCTACTTATAACTGTAAGTTCCTTTCTTTAGTGCTTTTGTTTTTACCACTCTCTTTAATCATCTACCTCACTGGTTTCTTATTCACAATGGTTTTTCCCCATTACTAGCACTCCCTCCTTTCAGTGCAGGGGAATTCACAGTGTCTTTTCCCCTCATGCAATTCATTGCTAGTTCATTTTCCACCTTCCTCAGCTGGTTTTCTCTGGTTATTTTCCCTGATCCTGTCCTCATTAATAATTTTTAAATACATTTCTCTATCATCCCCAGACTTCAAGCATAGCCTTATATAGATTTTTATAATTTATTTTTTCAGTCTGCCCTTTGCAGTCTAGTATCCATAGTCTCACTGTAGACTCAGCCAAGTGTGTCTCGTTCATGGATGACTAGACAAACATTCTCTGTAAGTATTTATTCTGAGAGACGACCGTCCTCCCTTTTTTTGAATTTATTTAGCTACCCTCTACATAGTTTAAGGTTAAACCACTGCTTATAGGACAGGAGCCACACTGGGGCAGAGATTCTGTCAGCTCTGCAGGGGCAGGCTCAGAGGTGGTTGAAGCCATGCCAGCTTCAGCAAGGAATGGGTGTATGCGACCATGGCACCAACCTTCTCTCCACCCTCCGACAGGGACACTTGACCCATGTTCCATGTTTGGCACACATCCTGAATTTGGTGGTGCAGCGGTTCTTGAGCAGGTACCCAGGCTTACAAGATCTCCTGAGGCAGGCCAGAAAAGTCTGTGGTCATTTCCAACAGTCATACAATGCTCATACAATGTCATACATTGAAAGGGAATGCAACCTGCCCACCAACCGCCTCATTTGTGACATGTCCCCCAGGTGGAACTCAATGTTGGCAATGCTGCAGCAGCTGCACATGCAGCAGAGGGCCATCAATGATTACCTGTGTGAGTATGGCACCAGGACAGGGTCAGGAGGGCTTGGCTTCTTTTCGCCACGCCAGTAGCTACTAGGGATGAGCTTCTAGTTCGAGTCCAACTCATGTTTGACTCGAACATCGGCTGTTCGCCAGTTCGCCGAACAGCGAACAATTTAGGGTGTTCGCGGCAAATTCGAATGCCGCGGAACACCCTTTAAAAGTCTATGGGAGAAATCAAACATGCTAATTTTAAAGGCTTATGTACATGGTATTGTCATAGAAAGTGTTTGGGGACCTGGGTCCTGCCCCAGGGGACATGGATCAATGCAAAAAAAAGTTTTAAAACGGACGTTTTTTCGGGAGCAGTGATTTTAATAATGTTTAAAGTGAAACAATAAAAGTATAATATTCCTTTAAATTTCATACCTGGGGGGTGTCTATAGTATGCCTGTAAAGGGGCGCATATTTCCCGTGTTTAGAACAGTCTGACAGCAAAATGACATTTCAAAGGAAAAAAAGTCATTTAAAACTACTCGCGGCTGTCGGTCCGACAATACACATAAAAGTTCATTGATAAAAACGTCATGGTAATTCCCCACAGGGGAACCCCGAACCAAAATAAAAAAAAAAAAATGACGTGGGGGGTCCCCCTAAATTCCATACCAGGCCCTTCAGGTCTGGTATGGATATTAAGGGGAACCCCGGCCAAAATTTTAAAAAATGGTGTGGGGTCCCCCTCAAAATCTATACCAGACCCTTCAGGTCTGGTATGGATTTTAAGGGGAACCCCACGCCAAAATAAAAAAAAATGGCGTGGGGTCCCCCCAAAAATCCATACCAAACCCTTATCCGAGCACGCAACCTGGCAGGCCGCAGGAAAAAAGGGGGGGATGAGAGAGCGCCCCCCGTCCTGAACCGTAACAGGCCACATGCCCTCAACATTGGGAGGGTGCTTTGGGGTAGCCCCCAAAACACCTTGTCCCCATGTTGATGGGGACAAGGGTCTCAACCCCACAACCCTTGCCCGGTGGTTGTTGGGGTCTGCGGGTGGGGGGCTTATCGGAATCTGAAAGCCCCCTTTAACAAGGGGACCCCCAGATCCCAGCCGTCCATCCTGTGTGAAATGGTAAGGGGGGTACAAAAGTACCCCTACCATTTCACAAAAAAGTGTCAAAAATGTTAAAAATGACAAGAGACAGTTTTTGACAATCTGGGGGTGGACAACACAGGGGGGTGTTCGGCTCATCCCTAGTGGCTACTGATCAAGGATGCATGTACTGTCCTGTCACCATTTGATGAGGCCATGAGGATGGTGAGCAGCAACAATGCATGCATCAGTGATACTGTCCCTCTTGTCTTCCTGTTGGAGCACACGCTTCATGGAATAATGGACAGGGCACTTGAGGCAGAACAGCGAGAGGAAGAGGAGGACTTCCTTACCTCTCAAGGCCCCCTTTATCCAGATATTATTCCTGCAGGCCCACCAAACACACAGGAAGAAGATGAGGAGGAGGAGGATTGTGTCAGCACACTCAGCAGCAGTCTTCAAGGGATGGTTTTAAGTCCCCAGAAACCCAAGGAGTTGTACGTGGCTGGGAGGAGGTTGCTACGGATCATGTGATCCTTAGTGACCCAGAGGACTCAGAATCGAATGCCTCTGCAAACTTTCGCAGGCTTTGCAGAATCAGGGAGGCCATCAGCGTAAGGACCCTAGGATTACTGGTATCAAAGAGTTGGATCATTACTGGCTGGCAACCCTTCTTGATCCACTTTACAAGGGTAAGGTTGCAGAACTCATCCTGCCTTCGCAGAGGAAGCAGAGGATGAAACATCTTCAGTAGGCCTCGAAGAAAGGTTTGTGCAATGCATTTCCAGACCCTGTGAGGTTACAATTTCTTGATGCTGGACAACGTGTTGCTGAGGCTTCGTTCAGTCAGAGGATGAGCAGTTGAGAAGGTAGCCAGCTGACCGATGCCTTTAGACAATTTTTCAGTCCTCAGCACCAAGGTCTGATCGGTTCAAGCAACCATCGCTAGCATCTGCATTACATGGTGCAGGAATATCTAGGAGCAAGAGCAGACTTGGAGAACCTTCCAACAGAGCATCCACTTTGTTACTGGGTCTTGAGGATAGACCACTGGCCAGAACTAGCTCAATATGCAATTGAGCTACTGGCCTGTCCTGCATCCAGCGTTCTTTCTGAAAGCACATTCAGTGTTTGTAATGGGTTTGTAATGGATCAAAGAGTGCGCCTGTCCACAGACTCCGTTGATAGGCTCACATTCATAAAAATCAATCAGTCTTGGATCAGCAGCAGCTATCAAGCACCTGATGCTAATGTAACGGATTGATTTTTCTATGGATGTGGGATCCCTTGAAGACTACCTATGCTGAGTGACTATCCTATTCCTCCTCAATATTGATGATGCTAGCTTCCAACAATATTTTTGGTTTAGGAGCACCACCACCACCACTGCCTAAGGACCAATTTTTCTGTCCCTGTTTAACAGGGGCATGTCATTACAATTTTTGATCTAATATTTCACAGCAGGGCCCGTTTCTACACCCAACAAGAGTATCTGTGAGGGGTTACAGTGTTGTGGCACCACCACCACCAAAAGCCCAATTTTTCTGCCCCTGCCCCAGGAGCAGAAAAAAAGGACAAGCGTGCCCCACGGCCACCTGCAGAAGATGAACCATGTCCATGACCAGCACTGTGGACTGTAGACACAGAGCCTGCTTGCCTACTTTTAGTGGCCTGTGAGCATCTGCCTCTCCTTGGTGGGTATATATATATCTATATATATATATATATATATATATATATAGATATATATCTATATATATATCTGTATATATACGAGTATATGAGACTGTCTATATATATATATTAAATACACTGCAGCTAACTGAATAACCTGCCTGCCAGAAGTAGATTAGAAAAAGTACACCAGGAACGGCCTGCAGTCAGATATAGCTAAACTTGACGCAGTGGAGATAGATATATTTATAGATATATCTATATAGATACATATACAAGACTGTCTGTATATATATATTAAATACACCTCAGCTAACTGAATAACCTGCCTGCCTCTCTCCGTCCACGCCAACAACACACTACATGGGGCTGACGTGCTGGCAGCCTTATATAGTGTGGGGAGTAAACTTAGTCCCCCTGAGCCATGATTGGCAAAAGGCACCCTGCCTTTGGCCAATTATGGCTCTCTTAGCTGAGGGCGCTGGGATTGGCCAAAGCATGTAGGTCATGGTGCATGCTTTGGCCAATCATCATACAGCAATGCACTGTGCTCCAGCAGTGCATTATGGGGCTTTATGCGCAGCTCAAATTAGGCGCGAAAGGCCCATAATTTCGACAAACGGGCGAACAGCCAATGTTCAAGTCGAAGTCATATTCCATCCGAACAGAAAGCTCATCCCTACTCCTCACCTGGTTGCCGCCTGTTCTGAGTGGAATCTGTCCTGTTAAACCACTGTATGGTCTTGGCCACCATGCTGCAGCTCAGTTTCAGGGTCTTGGCTAGGGATGAGCCGAACACCCCCCTGTTCGGTTCGCACCAGAACATGCGAACAGGAAAAAAGTTCGCTCGAACACGCGAACACCGTTAAAGTCTATGGGACACGAACATGAGTAATCAAAAGTGCTAATTTTAAAGGCTTATATGCAAGTTATTGTCATAAAAAGTGTTTGGGGACCTGGGTCCTGCCCCAGGGGACATGGATCAATGCAAAAAAAAGTTTTAAAAACTGCCGTTTTTTCAGGCGCAGTGATTTTAATAATGCTTAAAGTCAAACAATAAAAGTGTAATATCCCTTTAAATTTCGTACCTGGGGGGTGTCCATAGTATGCCTGTAAAGGGGCGCATGTTTCCCGTGTTTAGAACAGTCTGACAGCAAAATGAAATTTCGAAGGAAAAAAAACATTTAAAACTACCCGCGGCTATTGCATTGCCGACAATACACATAGAAGTTCATTGATAAAAACGGCATGGGAATTCCCCATAGGGAAACCCCGAACCAAAATTTAAAAAAAAAATGACGTGGGGGTTCCCCCTAAATTCAATACCAGGCCCTCCAGGTTTGGTATGGTTATTAAGGGGAACCCCGCGCCAAAAAAAAAAAAACGGCGTGGGGTCCCCCCAAAAATCCATACCAGACCCTTATCCGAGCACGCAACCTGGCAGGCCACAGGAAAAGAGGGGGGGACGAGAGTGCGGCCCCCCCCTCCTGAACCATACCAGGCCACATGCCCTCAACATTGGGAGGGTACTTTGGGGTAGCCCCCCAAAACACCTTGTCCCCATGTTGATGAGGACAAGGGCCTCATCCCCACAACCCTGGCCGGTGGTTGTGGGGGTCTGCGGGCGGGGGGCTTATCGGAATCTGGAAGCCCCCTTTAACAAGGGGACCCCCAGATCCCGGCCCCCCCGTGTGAAATGGTAAGGGGGTACTTACCCCTACCATTTCACTAAAAAACTGTCAAAAATGTTAAAAATGACAAGAGACAGTTTTTGACAATTCCTTTATTTAAATGCTTCTTCTTAATATTCAGGTGCAGACACCACTGAAAATGAAGTAGGTTAAAAACAACAAGTATACAAAAACTGTATCGTTAATGCGTGGTAGACATTCAGCCCGGCGCATTTCAGGACACTTGGGGTCCCTTCATCAGGGTGTTCAAAAAAGAACCCACAGGCATAGAGCGGGTGAGTGAAGGAAAAGAGATTGGGACTTTAAATGAAGCCAATGGTTAGCAAGCCGACACATGAGCGGTGGGTCAATACACTTTATTAACAGTAAAATACAAACATGGGTATCCATGTTTTAAATTTCAGCAACATGACGTGTCGGCTCCTGATGAGTGGTCGTGAACCACGAAATGCGTTGAGCTAACCGTCCCTTCTATCCATTTTTTGAGTATATACACGTCATTGTTTTTAACAGGAATTTGAGGCCAGAAATCAGGCAGACTTTACCCATTACTAATTGGTTACCCACCCCGACATTGGTGGTCCCTTGTTTTTACTCAGCAATGTTGTCTGTACCATTGTTATTATCTACCTTATCTGATGTAACTATTTATGTTAGAAACTACTATGTTGGTTTACGGTATCAGTGTTATTATGCATCTTATGATATTCTACCCAGTGTTAACCATACATTGTTGGATACCCATGTTTGTATTTTACTTTTAATAAAGTGTATTGACCCACCGCTCATGTGTCGGCTTGCTAACCATTGGCTTCATTTAAAGTCCCAATCTCTTTTCCTTCACTCACTCGCTCTATGCCTGTGGGTTCTTTTTAGCATAGCTACAGGGATGGAAATATGTGACCTTACCAGGCGCCATTTCATTTAAAGTCCCAAAATCCCCCTCCCCTTGTCGCTCTATAGTCAATAGGGATGGAAGCCCATGGTTTGCTCCACTGGTTTATTTTTACCTAATCTGTTTAGTCATTCTGCCCCCATTGATTTTCTGGTTGCCTCACCTGTTTCACCATCCTCAACTTAGTATCATTATGACCCGTCATGTTTTCGATCATAGTAGTTTAACTATATTTTAAATACTAGCAATATCCTCTATAGTGTCATCATCTATACCTTGTCCTGGGTGGATTGTGGGTGGTTCACTGGTGGGACCGTCTGATCTCTGCCTTATCCGGGAGCTGCGATGTGCACTGTCGGCCCCCCTTTCTCCCCCCCGCCCGCTGTGGTGGGCGTGGGGTGCGGGGGTTGCCGCCACTGCACATCGACGTCACGGCACCCGCGGTGGGCGTGTGCGGTGCCCTTTGGCGCCGTTTCACCTGCTGCGTTGCTGTTACTACGCCCACGGGCTTTGATGGGAGGTCCCGGGACGTCGCCAATCATTGGTCTGCTTCAGGCTGGAGCTCCTCCCACCCCCTGCCTTGCATGCGTGACGTTGGCGGGCTTCCCCGTGGCGGCGCCTATATATGGCACCCTTGTTTTGTCTGAGGTGATGCGGCACTCGAGGCACACTACGGCGGTGGTCGGTGTCCCTCTCTGTACACCACAACCTTCTCACGCCATACCAGGTATCTTCCTTTCTTCACCCCATCACTTCATCACTATTCATCTCTTCCTTGGTGTTTTCACTTGCTAATCTTTTTCACTTCCTATCGTTCAGGCTTGTACATCACCCAACATCGTTCCTCATCACTGACCTATTTCTGGTCACCCCATCCTTCACGGTCACCTCTTTTCCCTACCTTCACTTCCTTCACGTTTTTTTTTTTCTCCTTCCATCCATCCTCATCTTTTCACCTTGGTTCACCTGCCACCTTTTTCCTGCAAATGGACAAAAGCCCTCTCACCCAATCCTGCAGCCAAGGCCCAAACGAACGTCCTGGAATAGGCAGGCTCTTCTTGGGACCCGACTGGTTACCTCACACCGGAAAGCTGTCTCTTCGGGGGGTGCCTGTATTTGTCGGCGCGGTGGGGGTGCCTGCCTCAGCTCCCGGTTGCAGTGTCTTCGGACGGCTTGCCAGTTCCGGCCTTTCACTATCTACCTATGCCTTTAGTGAGTACTGCTTATTTTTTAGGGGATTATTTGCCCCTCCATACCCACTCTAACTGTTCATCCATTCTTATATTTTTAAATTTCAGCAACATGACGTGTCCGCTCCTGATGAGTGGTCGTGAACCATGAAACGCGTCGAGCTACCAGTCCCTTCTAGCCATTTTTTGAGTATATATACGTCATTGTTTTTAACAGGAATTTGAGGCCAGAAATCAGGCAGACTTTACCCATTACTAATTGGTTACCCACCCCGACACTGGTGGTCCCTTGTTTTTACTCAGCAATGTTGTCTGTACCATTGTTATTATCTACCTTATCTGATGTAACTATTTATGTTAGTAACTACTATGCTGGTTTACGGTATCAGTGTTATTATGCATCTTATGATATTCTACCCAGTGTTAACCATACATTGTTGGATACCCATGTTTGTATTTTACTTTTAATAAAGTGTATTGACCCACCGCTTATGTGTCGGCTTGCTAACCATTGGCTTCATTTAAAGTCCCAATCTCTTTTCCTTCACTCACTCGCTCTATGCCTGTGGGTTCTTTTTAGAATAGCTACAGGGATGGAAATATGCAACCTTACCAGGCGTCATTTCATTTAAAGTCCCAAAATCCCCCTCCCCCTTGTCGCTCTATAGTCATCAGGGTGTTCAAGATGAGGCAGAGTTACCATAGCATATTCTAAAATGTAAAACAGAAAAATAGAAAGATAATAGCACTGAAAAAAAAAATTAAAAAAAAGGGGGGGAACACACACACACTATATACATCATGGGCAAAGGGCAAGAGGCAGGAGCATTGTTGAGACCAGGATTGGGAGATCACCTACCGATTAGATGAACTTGATAGTGTGTACACCTCCAAATAATGTGATGGCTGCTGCCGTACGGTCATTGGATAACAAATTAAAAGGCCGTAGAATAGTATGAAGATCACTGCTTGGCTATGTAGAACCAAGGAGTCTGCGTGGTTAACTGCGGGTTGGTTTGAAGCAGACAATGACACTATTATAAACTGTCTGCAAGAAAAAGGTGTGAGGTATATTAGAACTATATGAAGTTTGTAAACAGCAGCTTTTATTTACAACTACAGAAACTTCATTAGTATTAATGTATGCTAGTTGGAAAAACCCTGCCTTCCTCTCTTTCATAACAAAGAAAAAGGCATTTATTGTCAGATACAGATGTTCATAGTACTAACCAACAAATTAAAAAATTAATTATTAAGAGTAAGGACATTGAAATGTAGATTTATTTTTATTTTTACAAATAAGGGTATATATAAATAGTTCCTTATGCTGTTAAGCAGCAAAGGATTTTCAAAAGAATTATGCCCCGTACACACGGTCGGACTTTGTTTGGACATTCTGACAACAAAATCCTAGGATTTTTTCAGACGGATGTTGGCTCAAACTTGTTTTGCGTACACACGGTCGCACAAAGTTGTCAGAATTTCCGATCGCCAACAACGCGGTGATGTCAAGCACGTACGACGAGACTAGAAAAGGCCAGTTCAGAACCAAGCGCGGCACCCTTTGGGCTCCTTTTGCTAATCTTGTGTTAGTAAAAGTATGGCGAGAGACGATTCGTGCTTTTTCAGACTCGTGGCTTTCAGATCGTTTTCTGCAGTTCAGTTTGTGCTTGTGGGTTTGTATCTGCTCTTCAGTGCGTGCAAGCAAGTTCCGTGTGACTTTAAGTAGGCATTGTGTTCTTGTTCGTTCATTACTGTTTTTCAGGTCGCTTTTCACAGGCCTTGCTGTTCTTCAGTGCGTTCTGTTACTTCGTTCTTATCAGCTGACCGTTTTCTAGCCATGTTTCGTATACATACTCCTCGTAGAGTTCGGGCTGTGTGGGGGCTTGGTGTTGGGGTCCTGACCTTGACACAAGTTCAGTCCATGAACAGGGTGGGGAGGAGTTCATGGACCAAGAATTGGTTGCTTCAGCGTGACCAGTTCTCTCATATGCCTTTGCTCCGTGAGATCTGTGAGAATAATCCTGATGATTTCAGGAACTTTCTCCGGATGACGGACCCCGTATTTCACTGTTTGTTGGCTTTGCTGACCCCCTATATCAGCAGGCAGGACACCTGCATGAGGCAAGCCATCACTCCGGAGCAGAGGCTGGTCACTACCCTGTGGTACTTGGTGACAGGGAGAAGCCTGCAGGACCTCAAGTTCTCGACAGGCATCTCCCCCCATGCTCTGGGGACCATCATCCCAGAGACCTGTTCTGCCATCATCCAGGTCCTGCAGAAGGAGTATATGAAGGTAAGATTTTTATCCTTTAATATCACATTTTATTGTATTTAATGTTTGCTAAGATATTGTATATCTTTCCTCATTCCCTAATTACCATGATTGGAATATGCTGTGAATGTCCGCTTTGTCCTCATTCATGCTGGATTTTTAGGTAATTATTTTTTTACTCCTTCATACATATTTGCCTTCACTTACCTCCCCAACATGCTCTCCTGCCCCTATAGTCACCTCATGTAGTCACTTAACAATGTATTTTGTCAGCTCCATAGTGGTGCTTTACCCCAAACACCCCCTAAAATGTTTAGAAATTTGATTTTTTGCTTTAAATTTAGGCAGAGTGCCAGAGGCTTTTTTTTTTGTGGTGTCCGCTGATCCCAATTCTCTATCTATCTTCAATCATCTATCTGCTGACTTTGCCAAACCCATACACACTACACCCATCTCTTTACTGGTCAGATGTATGGCTGAATTCCCCAAAGCATGTAGTGCAAGGGCCTGCCTGTATACTTTCCAATGGTAGTATTTAAAGTTTTTGTATTCTATTATTATCTTGATAGGTAATATCATAATGTCCAAATGTCCTCAAATGTGTACAGTGTGTATTTATATCTTTGTATTATGACACTTTGTACCTGTCCAGTGGGCTGCCAATAGTGTAACTAAGGAGGGGCTGTTCCAAGTAATACCCTGTATTTAGGCATTCATCTCTCAATGAAGTGAAGAGGGTTACCTGTCCAAGATTCCACCCCCCTATAATGTTAGAAATGGCCCATGAGAGGGGGGGAGGGGGAATATGATAGGTGTACCTTATACTTTGGTGTTAATTTTCCCTTAATAAATGCTATCTGGAGGTTGGCCAAGAATGTTTGTGCCTAATCTGCTTGCCATGTTTATGTGCAAAAATAGTAATTTATTTTTGTTTTCCTCAACAGTTTCCTTCCACGCCACAGGAATGGCAGACTGTGGCCTCCCACTTTGCCCAGCGGTGGGACTTTCCTAACTGTGGAGGGGCAATTGATGGGAAACACGTCCACATCGTCCCACCACCCAACTCGGGGTCGTACTATTTCAACTATAAGGGGTTGAATAGTATTGTGATGTTGGCAGTGGTGTCGGCTAATTACGACTTCTTGTATGTGGACATGGGGAAGAATGGCCGGATGTCCGATGGTGGAGTCATCACCCAGACGGAGTTCTACAGGCATCTCCAGAATGGCAGCTTGGACTTGCCACCTCCAGAGGACAATGTGGAAGGACTCCCATTCGTCTTCGTTGCGGATGAAGCGTTTGCGCTGGGGGACCATCTTATGTGGCCATTCCCGATGAGGACCCTCACCCCGGAACAGAGGGTTTTCAATTACCGGCTGGCCAGAGCCAGAAGAGTGGTGGAGAATACATTTGGAATCATGGCCAGCCGGTTCCGCCTATTTCTGACACCCATCCATATGGCGGAGTATAAACTTAATCATCTAATCCTGGCGTGCTGTGTTCTCCATAACTTTTTACGTCAACATTCTGCCAACTATACTGGCTCAGTTGGGCCTGAGGCCGGAAATCTACATGATACAACCCTGACGGCGCTTGAAAGTGGCCGTCCTGGCTTGCCCTCCCTGAGTGCCCGTGATGTCCGGTTAAGATACCTTGAGTTCTTTGCGGGTAGGGGGGTCATCAATATGCCAGACAATTTGTGAAGCATTTATCAAATAAAAAAAATTAATCTTTGGTCACATTTACTGCTTGTGTTTGTTTTAGCTGACAGCAATGTGTGGAGTCCTGAAAATGGTGTGATTGTGTAACCTTATACAAAGCACTGTTGACTGTTATTTACTAAAGGCGTAGACACTTTTTATACTACAAGTGCACTTGAAACGGCACTGAAACTGCACTTGTAGTGCAAAGAGGATTTGCCCTTAGGAAATAACCACCATTTTCTCAGAAAACAGCAATTACATAACCACAAAAGTGTTGTAGCGTTGAGACAATAATGCACACATTCTTGATTAACAAACTTTTTAATACCTGCACAATCACATGTGCATTTAGAAACGGTTTTTAAAACAAACCAACATGTTTGTTGTATAACAATTTTTGGGGTGGCATCAAAAATAGAAATGTCCATTTAAGATAAAACAGGCCTGTGTAAAACCAACAAGAAACACAAAAAACTTGAACTTACAAAGTTCACATATGGTAAAACTTGAAGGCAATATCAGACATGAGTATTTAGGAACTGTGTTTGATATTGCGTTCAGATGGGGTGAAGTCACCACTTGAAAAGCCACATTTGGAAGATGCACACCAATTTACGAATGTCAACATGTGCTAGCTGCCATCACGGGGGATCTAGGGACGTGTTTTGGGGGAGCAACCCCTTCCTCACAGCTACTTTATTATTGAGGAAGGGGTTGCACCCCCAAAACGCGTCCATTGATCTCGCGTGATGGCAGATTATTTTTTAGAATCACATCATTGATTTTTTTCTTGAGGCTTTCCAATTCTAAATTACACCCCATGATCTCCCCGATCAGGATCTGGGCACTTTCTGATGTGAAAGGATCTCGATTCACAACATCACAATCACCTAAAAAGAGAGAAACCAAACAAAAACAGGTATCAAAAAACTGCCAGCATCCATCTCTTACCTGAGTCTGTGGTCGCAGACACTCACCTGTTGTGGTGCCAATTTCCACCACATCTTCTTCCTCCTCCTGCTCAGCTTGAGTTGGGGGGATTTCACCTTCTTCCAGAGGTGGGGGGTCTCTGGTCTCCTCGGATGAGGGGTGTCCTCCGAGTCTTTTCTCCCCTATGTAAAACAAAAAGGGTATAATTAGCACACAGATATTTGATGGCAGAACTATAAATAGGAAACATTGCTTGGAAGTGGGGTACAATTGTCAATTTTAGCAGAGTTCCAAGATGTAGGTTTTTTAGTGTCCTTTGTCAACCTGCAATACTTTACCTGTTTTGTACAAGCTTCACAGATGGAGACCCCCCTGTAGTATACACTGGAGCACCTGTGTGCCCCCCTAATAAAAAGGGTGTTCTTGTGTCCCACACTAGTGCTCCAGTGTCCAGATGTGAAAACAGCTGCTGAGTGTCCTCTCCTTACACAGAATCTAGTTTGCATTTCATTCTAGTAACAAACCCATCTACACAACCAAATATTTTGCATCCAAGTAGGCCCTAAAAAATGTAGGAAAATGCATATGGCCTAAACAATGGTGTTTTAGAGGCCGAAAGAAAAATGTTTGATACGAACGAATAATGGGCCCATGAACATTAAAATTGACATTTTAAACTGTACAACACTTAAGAAAAGCATATGGAGCAGCACGAACGTAATAAAGACAAAAAGAATAGGAACACAGCACAACTACTTTTTGCAGCACTCTCCGGATCTTTCTGTACTGCTCGGGCTCTCTTAATTTCAGGTCCTGAGCTGATCTTTTGATCGTTGTACCCCAACATTCCTGTGCAGACTTTTGACCACTTTCGCAATGATCTTGGCCTTTCTGATATTGGGGTTGGGGTAAGGCCCATACTTTCCATCATAGTCGGCCTTCTTCAGGATGTCCACCATCTCCAACATCTCCCCAAAGGACATATTTGTGGCCTTAAATCTTCTCCTTCTGGATCGGGACGTGTCCGGATCCGGGCTTTCCTCCTCCTCCTCCTCGTTCATGTAATTAGCACGCACCTGCTCTGACTCCGCCATGTGCTCTTCACCAACTGCGCCGAACGAAAAGGGGCAGGGAATAGACTAGAAAGAATGTCAGGGGCGGGCGGAGTTACACGCATGCGCAGTGTGTATAAAGCGTACCACACGTGCGTATTACGTACGATCTGTGAGCGGAGGAAGGAGCATTGGAGGCGCCGATCGTAAGAACAAAGGTAAGAGACATACTTGTGCCTATACTGCTTCTACATTGAGGCCTATATTGTAACAAGATTAGTAGAGTTTGGCCTGACATTAGGGTTTGTCTTGTGTTGTGTCTTGCAGTGAAAATGGATATCTTACAAGATAATGACTTCATGGCAATATTCATTGACATGTTCAGGGAGCTGCCTTGTCTGTGGGAGATCAACCACCCACATTACAGGAACCAAACAAAGAGGAAGGCAGCGCTGGATCAATTGTTGGAAATTGTGAAGCAGGTGATCCCCACGGCAGACATCACATATTTGAAGATCTTAATTGGTGGCCTGAGGAGCACATATGTAAGGGAGCGCCAGAAAGTCCAGGATTCGCAGAGATCCAGAGCAGCAGATGACATCTATGTCCCCAGGATGTGGTACTATGACAGGCTGCATTTTCTGGCAGGCCAGACTGAACCCGGGTCATCCCTCTCCAGTCTTCCTTCCACGCTTCCTTCCCCCCAGCTGAGGCTTCTGACGCCCAACCTGGGCCTTCCAGGCAGCAACATGTGGAGGAGCCCAGATTGAGTCAGGTATAGCATTCCTCTAAATATTGCTGGTTGCCCAATCAATGATGTTAACTAGATGTTAGTTTGGCGTACTCATTTCTGGTTGTGATTGATGATACAAAAACTAAAACCATGTCCCTTTTTCATACACAGGGAAGTCTCATCCGGGCCGAGCTGCCTGCCTGATCTGTAGGTCCCTCCCCTACACCTGGAAAGAGAAAGTGGCAGGAGGAGGAGTGCCCTAGAGGAGGCTGCCATAGGCCTCCTCTTGCAAGTCCTCCTCCTCCTTCCTCCAGGTCCTCCTAGTCCTCCTCCTCCTCCAGGTCCTACTCCTCTTCCTGCCACATCTCCAACAGCAGAGCCACAGTCCGGAATGAAGCGTGGAAGGAAGACCAGAAAGTGAGGACCCTGGATCCAGTCTGGTCGGCCAAAAGATGCAGCCTCTTGTGGTACCACAGCCTGGGGACACAGATGTCATCTGCTGCTTTCCGGATCTCTGGGACTTCTGGACCAGACTGCCCTCCCTTACATATGGACTCCTCAGGCCACCAATTTTGATGTTCAAGAATTGATGTCTGCCCTGGGGGTCCCAGGCTTCGCTAATTTCTCCTGTTTATCCAGCGTTGCCTCCCTCTTTGTTTGGTTCTGAGCTCTTAATAAAGGATTTTTGGTTTGAATTATACTTGCCTATGTGTGTTTTACTTCAAAAAGGACAGTTTGTTTGTGAGGATTCAGGTACATTTCAAAAATACAATGTGTAATTAAAAAGGGACACCAACAACAAACAATCTCCTTGAGATTAAATAATAAAAGATAATAATGGTGTTGTGGTAACTTGACACACAAAACACACACAAAAATAGTCTGGAGTAAAACTAAAAATAACATTAAACAAAGATCAGCCTTTGAAAAACTACAAACATAAAATCAAAAAGAAAAATGGCTTTAAATCAAAAAAAAAAAAAAAAAATTTTGTACGATGTGACAAATAACAATATATTCAGGGAATCCCAAGGAAAAAAAAAAAAAAAGTTTGTGAGAAGTGCGTGTGAATATGAGCAGCAAAACGACTTAATTCTTGTCACATTATAAAGAAGAAGAGAGTGCGCTGTATTAAACTGTTTTTAACATTGCAGCGTGACGAAAGTGCTGTATCCATTGCGAACGCTAATTTTACCAGACCGAGCTGTTCCGTGTTGGAATTTCTTTTGAGCATGTGTGGCACTTTGTGCATCAGAACAGGCCACACACGGTCGGAATTGACGCGATCGGATTTTGTTGTCGGAAAATTTTATATCCTGCTCTCAAACTTTGTGTGTCGGAAAATCCGATGGAAAATGTCCGATGGAGCCCACACACGGTCGGAATTTCCGACAACACGCTCCGATCGGACATTTTCCATCGGAAAATCTGACCGTGTGTACGGGGCGTTAGAAGTGAAAAAATAAATATCAGCAATATTAACACATGTCAAAATGACACAAAGTAAATAGATACTTCCTATACATATCTGCTATAGCATTGAATCAACTCACTGTATCAAGTCCATTAGTTTAGCTTGTGAGCCGTGAGTAAAGTGTCTAAGAAATCAAAAGCAGGCAAAGTTTACTAAGCATAGTGTCAAAATCTGGATGTTACAACATTAGAACTAGATGATTTACCAACCTTGCAGTCAACGTGCAGAGCGATCCGCAGCATCAACAGCACGTCCGTATGGATGTAAGTGAGAAAGGCTAATGCTACAGTGAAAGCTTGTGTTTTTAAATAGGGAGACACCTATGCGTGCACAGCATCCCATGCTCTGCACGCTGAGTCAACAAGGATACGTAGTGTGGGCGGAGTATGGCATCAGTGTTAGCCCATATAGTGCAAGGCTGTCATCTGTGGGCGGGTATGAAGGGTGGGCTGAGCGGCATAGATAGTGCAGGTCATCCATCTCCTACACATCTCTCTACAATGAATGAGAGGGGGGAGGTGGGACTGTGCCGCAGAGCAGATGAATGTGTTCACATACTATAAACACAGTGAGGTGCCTGAGAGAGGCAAACCTGTGATTGAATGAGACAGCAAACTGGACACATGTGAATGGAATGCCAGCTATGAAGTCAACACAGAGGCACCAGTGGTGCTGACAGGCAATATTGATGGCATATACTAGTTAGCCTGGACAGATTTATATGATTACAGTATTATCCTTTGTAGCAGAGTCCATAAGCATGGAATAGCATTTCACAAGGCGTGCATATAAAGCAAAGAGCAATCATATAAGGCTATGGTCTGAGCATAAATTAGCCATAATCACTGAACTCACTAGTTAGATCATAGTTGGCATAACTGGAGAACAAGACTCCCACAGTGTGAACCAACCTGTTGCACATAAGTGCAGTTGTCACATATATCGGCAGTGACCCCCCAAACATGGTCTCAAGGGATTATTGGGTCTAGCACATTGGGCCACGCAGCAGAAGGTTCATCAGTACATCAGAGAACAATACAGCGGAGACAATGGTGAAATAAGTGTCTCTGCTAAGTTGGTTTAAAAGTTCCTGTTTGACACATGTATAGTATATAGTGAGGGGAATTCTCACATTTAAAAATGCAATGGATATTTTTTGCTAGACAGAATTAGCCAGTCATTTGAGGAGGTTGGAATACCTACAGGTCTTTTTCACATACCCCGATTGAAAACCTTCTAAAAAAGGCCTAAAGCTCATTTGTGTGTTCAGGCCTGGGAAGGAAGTAGCATTCAAATCCACTATCCATCGGGTCTCTCGTTGTAGGAGTTTATTCCAATCTCCACCCCTGCTGCTAGGATGGATTTAATCCAGGATAATAAAATTTAATTTTGGGCATATCCCCATGGTGGTCAATTACATGCCTACCCAATGGCAAGTCTGGATTTGGGGTTAGCATGCTGGTGATATGTCGCCTTGCTCTTTGTCGGAATTCCAATTTGGTTTTTCCTATATAGAAACATTTGCATTGGCAAATCAATAGATATATCACCCCAGGAGTCTTGCAGTTGGCATAGTGTCATGGTGTGAACACCATGCCGTTTGGTAGTATTACATTTTTTTCGGTATTGATATATCGGCACGTAGTGCAACCGCCGCAGGGGAAAGTGCCCCTATTTTTGCAGGGTCTGATCTAAATTTTCTCACAAATTCGCTCTGACCAGTTGGTCCTTTATTGATCTAGCTCTGCTATATGTGACCATCGGATAAGATGGAACGTGTGGTTTTAAAGTGGGGTCGATGGTAAGTAAGTGCCAGTATTTTTCAAAGATCTTCTTGATTGTTCTGTGCTGGCTATTATATCTCGTAATAATGCGAGTGGTCTGTGGTGTGGTGTTATCCGATTCAAGGGTTTCTGGGAGAAGGAGACTGGCTCTAGACTGATCCCTTGCACGTTTAAAGGCTCTCTTAAGGCATTTGCATGAGTAGCCTCGGTCCAGGAGTCTTGTCCTTAGTTGGTCAGCTTCTATTATAAAGGATTCTTCTGTTGAGCAATTCCTCCTAAGCCTAAGGTATTGGCTATAGGGAATGGATTGAATGAGAGCTCTAGGGTGTGCGCTGGAGGCATAGAGGATAATATTTCCCGCCGTAGGCTTCCTGTACAAGCTACTGGAGAGAGTGTCATCATCATTCCTGGAAAGAGTGACATCCAGGAATGTGATGGTTTCTTGTTCTTGTTCTTTTGTGATGCTAAAGGACATAGTAAAAAACAGACTGAAGTTGTTTTAATTTATGGCCAGTAGAAAGGTGTTAAGGAGATCCACTGATCCTTCTCAGATGATGAGGATATCATCGATGTACTTATAACAATGAGTGATATGGCACATCAATGAAACCAAATCCTCATCATCTGGGAGGGACTGCTCCCACTCCCCCGAGTACAGGTTTGCGTAGGATGGAGCACAACAAGTCCCCATCGCTACTCCCTGCACCTGGAGGAAGTGGGAGCCATTGAAGGAGAAACAATTGTGTGACAGAATGAATTCCAGAGAGGTGGTGATGAACTGCCCAGTTTTCCAGTCGTCCCAAAGGGACTCTGAGAGTACATGCTTCACAGCTGTGACTCCCAGGTGGTGGGGAATCGAGCTGTAAAGCACTTGAACATCCACAGCCACCAGTAGGGTCTCCGGGGTGAGTTGAATACCTTCTAGGTTTTGCATGATGTATCGTATCCTTTATGTAAGATGGAATCTTTTGTACATAGGGCCTTAGATGGGCAGCTACAAATTTACTGAGGTTCTCGGTAATACTTCCGATTCCTGAAATGATTGGTCTGCCCGGTGGAGTTTGTGTGTTTTTATGTACTTTTGGCAGACTATAAAAGGTAGGGATCCTAGGATGTTTCATGCGTACATACTCTCATATTTTCCTATTGATTGCCCCATTGTGGAAATCCTCATCTACTAGAGAGTAGAAGTCTTTGTTGTATTTTTTAATTATGCTCCTTGAGATTTTCTTATACCACGTGCTGTTTTGGAGGATCTTGTTGCACATTTCCTGGTATTGGTCATTTGTCATTACGACAATGTTGCCCCCCCTTGTCCGCTGGTTTAATAGTCAGGTCATGTCTGTCTCTTAGCGATTGCAGCACTTTTTTCTCTTCTTTGGTTAAATTACCAGTCGATCTAAATTTATTTTTCTTAATTTTTTTGAGATCCGCGGTTACGAGATTTACAAATGCTGCCAGGTTTATGTTGGTGGTGTCTGCACCTGAATAATTTTATATTTTCTCATATATATCAATAAAATTTAACTTTTTAATGTTTACTTAGACCCCCTTTTTTCTTGTTGCCTGAAAAGTCCTATTATTTATTTGGGGGACATTTGCTCCTTTATATAAAAGTGCTCATTTGGAAGGCTTATATGCAAGTAATTGGGCATACAATGGTTATGGGGTCCGGGTACTGCCCTGGGGGACATGTATCAATCAAAAAAAAGTTAGCAAAAACATAATTTTTTAAATGAGCAGTGATTTACTGATGCTTAAAGTGAAATCATAAAAATGAGAAATAACAATAAAAATGAAAAATTCCATTAAATATAGTGCCTGGGGGGGTCCCCTTAGTCTGTGTGTGGCACATCTGTACCGCGTATAGAGTCTGCTGCAGCAATATTGATATTTATAAAGCCACAAAATGACATTTTACATTCAAGCTTTCTTTATTTTTATAAACAACGGCTTGGGGAGCCAGTCTGTATGATAAGGCCACAATTTTGTACACTCGGAACAAGATTAGAGATTTTTTGTATAAATTCTGGTGTCTCTTTCGCAGACTTTGGATAACAGGTGCGGAAAAATTTGGCTTTGAGCGTCAGTGATGCTTTCCCACCATAACCCTATAGAGGTACTCTTGATAAAAGCAAGAATTGGCTTAGATGTTAAAAATTTAAAAGACATGTACCTGTCAAACAGGTGCGGAAAAATTGGTCTTTGGGTATCGGTGCCTTCATACAGTAATCCTAAAGAAGTACTGTTGCTGTAAGCAAGAATTTGCCTTGCTGTCAAATATTAAAATGATATGCACCTGTCAAACAGGTATGGTAAAATTGGTCCTTGGGTGTTAATTGTGCCCATGAAACCTATACCAAAACATTTTTTCCAGATGAATAAAAAACCCACAAAGCTAGGCAGCCTAGACAGTCTTTCAGAGATTCCACAAAGCATTTGATCAGCATCATTGGCATCAGGGGCTTGATAGCTGCTGCAAATCCAGGACTGATTAATTTTGATAAATGTCAGCCAGTCCATGGAGTCTGTAGACAGACACGCTCTCTTATCTGTCTCAAAACCTTCAGGCAGCACTGAATGCCCATTCAGAAAGCACGCTGGATGCAGGGCAGCCCAGCAGCTCAATTGCATATTGGGCAAGTTCTGGCCAGTGGTCTATTTTCATGACCCAGTAACTCAGTGGATCGTCCACTGGAAAGCTCTCCATATCTGTTTTCACCCCTAGATAATCTCCCACCAAATGATGCAGACACTGCTGATGGGATGTGGAAGCTGGCAGCCTTGGATGCTGAGGACTAAAAAAAATTTGAAAGGCATCACTGAGGCACCCCTCTTCTCCATCGCTCCTCTCTTTACCAACAGAAGCCTCAAAACTACATTTTCCACCAGACTGTAACCTACCAGAGTCAGGAAAGGCGTTACATAAACTCCTCTTTAAGGTGTCCTTAAGGCTCTGTTCACATCTAGGCGTTGCTATTTTACAGGCATTTTTGCAGAGTTTTTGCAGCGTTTTTGTACAGGTGTTTTCAAGGTTAAAAGGTCACCAATGTAAAAGCAGTAAAACGCCTATAATCTGCCAAAAAAGAAGACCATGTACTTTTTCCAGGTGACAGGCATTTTGGGCGACAGAATGCTCAGATGTGAACAGGGGCCATTGAAATGAATAGGATTTGTCCTGTTGGGCGTTTTTAGAGCTGAGGCTTAGAGCAGAAAAACACCCAAAAACTCCTAGGTGTGAACGGAGCCTTAGAGATTTCATCTTCTGCTCCCTCTGTGGGGACAGGATGAGTTCTGAACCTATCTCTTTGTATCAGTGGTCAAGGAGGGTTGCCAACCAATAGTGATCCTTCTCCTTGATGCCACATATTCGGGTCCTTTCACAGGTTTTGAAGAATGAGGAAGCCCACGCACCGCAAGTTTGCCTGAGAAGCAGACTCCTCTAGGGCACTGAGGATTACAGTATCTGGAACTGTCTTCTTCCAGTCACTCCTAAGGGTTCTGGGGATGGAAAGCCATCTGTTAAGGGTCAACATATGTTTTGCTCTGCTTTAATGCCTCCAAAACTGCCAGAATCCTCCATCTCCTCCTCCCTCTCCTCTTGTGTGTTTTGTGGCGTGGCAAGAATGGTGTCTACATAAAGCCAGCCTTGAGAGGAAAGGAAGTCCTCCTCTTCCTCCCGCTGCTCTGCCTTAGGTTCCCTGTCTATAATGCCAGGCAGAGTCTGCTCCAGCAGGAACACAACAGGGTGTCACTGATGCATGCATTGTCACAGCTAGCCATCCTTGTGGCCTCCTCAGATGATGACAGTACAGTGCATGCATCCTTTTTCAGCAGACATGGGGAAAAAAAAGCAGAGCTGGCCTGAGCCTGTTGTTGTGCCATTCTCACAGAGGTACTCGTTGATGGCCCTCTGCTGCATGTGCAGCCACTGCAGCATTGTCAAAGTCATGTTCCACCTGGTGGTCATGTCCTAAATCAGGTGGTTTACAGGCAGGTGGAATTTCCACTGAATTTCAGCCAACTGAGCACTGGCTGTGTATGACCACCTGAAGTGGCTACAGACTCTTCTGGCCTGATTCAGCAGATCTTCCAACCCTGGGTACCTATTTAAAAAATGTTGCACCACCAAACTAAAGACATGTGCCAGGCATGGCACATGTGTTAACTTTCCCTGTCTAAGGGCGGACAGGAGGCTTGTGCCATTATCGTACAGTACCATTCCTGCCTCCAACTGGCATGGCGGAACCACCTCTAGGCCTGCCCCTGCATAGCTGCCAGAATCTCTGCTCCGGTGTGGCTCCTGTGCCCTAGACAGTGTAACAACATATAGAGGTGAGAGCTGAGCCCAACACAGTTTGAATTTTAACTATATAGTACCATTTTTAGCTTAACACCGGTCATTCATCGATCCCGCTCCAATTTCTCCAGACTCACTTTGTTCTCTCAATATACTGCAAGTTGCCACTCAATAATTTTGGTTGATTCATTATCAGATACCATCTTTTTAGATTCAGAATCCATTCTATATGTTACAACAGTGTACCTGACTGGTCAAATTCCTTCCTATACTGGTTTATTATTGTTTTCTTTCCGGACACAGTTAGGTAGCTTACATGTGAACTTTTCACATCAGTGAGAACATTCACTTATTTGTATAGCTGGAACACATTTTCTCTCCAATACCTCATTCACAGATGCCATCCCCAATATGGAGTGGCTACAACAAATTGAATCAGCCAAATATGACATATTAGATCAACTGTACGCATTATTTTCAACGGGGTTTTTTAAAAATCGTTTTACCATCTCTGGTCATACTCTTAAGAATTGTTGCACACACTTCAGGAAATTAGAGCATCTCATGATTTCTGCCAACCATCAATGGTGGGATAAGTTCTTTTTAGAACAATACAAATCCCACTCCATTTCCCCTTGGGGACTAAGAATATTAAAAACATGCTCTTTTTTGACACCTGAACTGTCCAATGAATGGTCTCAGATTTCAGAATTTTACACACAGAAGTGGATGCGTATTATTATGCAGCAAAGAGAATTAAAATATTTAGATTTAGTTGAACAAATTAAATTGAACATCTCTCATCTCAGCGCCTTATCGTCCAACCTGCCCATTTCATGGTTAAACACTCTTAAATATCACAGCAAAAAAGATGAAGATACATTAATACAGATGAAATTAGGAAAAATGAGGCGAGACCTGGGCGATTTCAATTTAGGCAGGGTTTTCAATTAGAAAAAGAGTCACCGTGTACTCATTACCAATTTCACACCCAACTCTAGAACTAACATCATGCCCTTCATGCAATGCACTGTAGGTCCCCCAGGCCACAGACCATGGCCTTCTCATAGGCCTCCGTTTCCACCACACCCAGTGCATTCCATCAACAACAATTCTAGGGTCATGTCCTTTCCCTCTTCATTAGGGATACGTCCACTTACCCCCAAACCTCAATGAATACCGACTAAAAGACCTAGGAATCATGCTGTAACCAACAAAAATAAAAATAAAAATAACGACAAACCAAATCACAACTCCCACAAAAACACCAACATTAACATAAACCAAAATCCGACCACCAGCAGTGGGCCCACACAGGACAAGAGTACCCACTCCAGTCCATTGTCCCGTTCTACATTCCATGATAGAATTCCAGATCCTACATTATCCACCCTCACACCTTGTACCTCTGCAATTCCTGTTTCAGTCAGTCCCACTACTTCTACATTTCCTATAGTTTGGTCTCCCTTTCACACTGGGCCGCAGGACCCTAACATATAGCCGTTTGGATCACTCCACAGCCTGGATCTGGCAGTTCCAGTGGAACAAGTTTCCTCAGACCACATTCAAAAGGATTCTGACCTTTTTTTAGTACTTCCCCCCTCGTCAACCAACCATCCAACCACAGGAAAAAGAAAACTTGAAAAAGAGGAAAGTGAGGGGAAAAGAAACATCATAAACCACAGGGCCAAGTCCCAAAAACAGTAAAAATCTTCAATTTATCTTCCCACATTTTGTCTACAGCTGAAGCCTCCATTTTACAACGGGGTCTCAGATTTGCTCCATCATCACTTCCAAATTCATTTTGATTATTTAAAGATTTACATATGTTCATTCGCAATCTCACCCTAAAACGTCACTACAATATCAAATCACATAAGGCCTTTGATAGTCTTACGCACCCCAGTTCTGCCTTCCAGGGACTAGTGATTCACCAGAATTGAGCATTCTTAAAGATCTATACAGTATAGAGAGTGAGGATGAAGATGAGGACTTGTTCCTCCTCACGCAGCATCTCTCAACTTCACCTCCTGTACAATACAGTAAATTTAGGCCAAAATCTGTGTTTAATCCCACAGCTTCCAAGGGACCTTATCTCCAAACCTTTTAACAGGTTGTTTTCTCCAACTTGCAAAAACTAACAGCCATTCCAACCACTTCAACCTCAACCCCTCAGAAAAAACAGCCTGAAAACATCTCACCGACAATCAAGATATAGTCATTAAAACCTCAGACAAATGCGGAGGCATTGTTATTAAAAGTCGCAGTGACTATTTGGCTGAAGCCCGCCGCCTTCTGTCTGATACATATCAAAAATTACGCTGGGACCCTTTGTTCAATTTCATTACAGAAGTCAAAATGCTCACAGATAAGGCCAAAAACAATGACATTATTTCCAAACATGAATATGCTTTTTTCAATAAACTATACTTTTCCACTCCATATTTTTATCACATCCCCAAATTACACAAGAGCACCCATAACCCTCCAGGTCGACCTATAGTTGCAGCCATAGACAGCATCACCAGTCCATTTTCTCAGTATATAGATCAATTTTTGCAACCTCTTGCAACCAGCCTTCCCTCCCACATCCATGATGGCACTCATCTTTTGGAATTATTAGAACATTACACATGGGAGCCCACTTATATGTGGGCTTCCCTTGATGTAAACACACTTTATACCTCAATCCCACACCAAATAGGCCTTAGAGCTATTGCAAGTTTTCTTTCTTCTGATCCTTTACTAAATCCGGGCCAGGCAGTGTTCATTTTGGAGGCCACGGATATCTGCCTGACCCATAATTATTTCAAGTTTGATGGAGAATTTTATCTCCAAATTAAGGGTACAGCTATGGGGGCTAATTTTGCCCCCAGTTACGCTAATTTGACCATGGGGTTCTGGGAGGCCAATCACATCTGGCATAACAATCCCTTTACCTCCCATATAGTTTTTTATGGGAGGTATATTGACAATATTATCGTCATTTGGGATGGCCCAGAGCCCCTTTTTCTAGATTTCCTGACACATTGTAATAACAATGTTCATGGTCTTACATTTACTTCGGAGCATAATCCTCTACAACTTGCATTCTTAGATCTAACACTATTTCACCAAGACAGCAAAATTTTTGCTAAAAACTACACAAAACCCACAGCTGGCAACTCCTTCTTACACCACCAGAGCTGCCACCATCCAAGGTGGATTTCAAACATCCCCAAAAGCCAATTTTGCCATCTGCGTAGGAATTGTACCAGAGAATTGGATTACATCGCAGAAGGGTCCCTTTTGAAACAGAAATTTATCGATAAAACATTTCCATCTAAACTGATTAATGAAGCATTTGATTTTTATTTGTCAGAGCACCCCTTCAGAGATCAGTCCATGGCACAACCTGTTAGATTTGTGACCCAGTTCCATACCCAACACAAAGCCATGGAACGCATTCTGAATAGACATGGTCAATCTTACTTCAGGATCCGCAACTCAAATCCATTATCACACCTAAACCTAAATTTACATATAGGAAAATAAGGAATATCAAAAACCTGGTAGCACCCAGTAAATTCAGATCCCAACAAGGTTCCAAGATTGCATTTCCATGTCTCATTCCCTTGGCTGGGATGTACCAGTGCCGTAAAAAACTATGCCTGACATGCAACCATGTCACACACGGTCAAAAATAGTTGACCAACAAAGGCAAGACCCACCAGATTAGCAATTTTTTCAATTGTTCTACAGAATTCGTAGTCTACTGTTTAACCTGTCCGTGTGGGCTTTACTATGTGGGTAGAACCATACGCACTCTGAGAAAGAGATTTGGGGAACACTGTCATCTCGTAGAAGCAGGAGACGACACTCATAGTGTTCTCGTACACTTCCTTGAAAAACACAACCATTCATCCTCTGGTCTCAGAGTCTGCATCATTGAGTCCATTTCTGGTACGTTCCCACTGGCAGAGCATTTTAAGCGTCTCTGTCAGAGGGAAATGTACTGGATATACACTCTGGACTTCCTTGACCCTGGAAGTATTATTATTATTTTTGTTTTTATTTTTTATTTCCATTTGGAACTCAAACCCATTTTTATTTTTATTTTTTATCATTATTATTTTTTATTTTCATTTTTATATTAATTTTTATTATTATCATTATTATTTTTTTCATGTTCATTTCATTACCATTATTATTATTTTTTCTATTACAATATTCTTACAATTTTTTTCAACCATACATTACATTCTGCATTATTCTCAATCTTTCTTTCCGACTACCAGCATCATGTGCAATCTCCTACTGTTTGTTCAGGCCATGGGTCCACATAGCACTATCTGTGCTCCAAACATGTCCCCAAATTTGGTTCCCTGTGTTTTTATTTTTTTATACACATATACAGTCTTCTGATTTTTGCTTCCTTTATTGTTTGTTTTTAAATTGACATTAGAAACGCATTATGTAATTTAATTATTTGGTATCTGATGTAACTTTACCAGTCATTGTTTTTGCCAATTTGAGTGATTGCAGTATTATCCAATGTACTGAGCATGTTTTTAATCAATCAGCGCTATCCATTGACCGTATAAGCTTTGTCCAATCACAGCCCATGTTAGGCCTGAGGAAGGATCGTAGCTCCGCAAACGCGTCACCTACACGTTCCCAATTCTGGAAGTGATCTCATCTCCCTGGTTGTCAATGTGCGTTCCAACGACAGGAAGTGACGGCATCCATCGGAGCAGCCTGTCCACCGGAGACCACCGCCATCCAGTACTTGGATTAGATACACTTCCAGGACACCCAGCATTTTCTTGCCAATATGCCTTTTTACATTGTACTTTTGTGAGTACCACTTTTTATAGTTCCTATTAAACTTCATGTAATTTATTGCACTTAGAGTGGCGCCTTTGTTTTCATCTTTATTGTGCCCTAGACAGACCAGCTGAAGCACTGCATGGCACTTTTCAGCCTGACTCATTGAATACCCCCTTGAAAGCTTAGGGGGTACTTGTAGTTCAATTCAGCAGAGGAGGGAATGGAAGAGGAGGAGGAGGGGGTGGATTTGACAAATCCTGCATCATCACCAATAGTTGTCTGAAGACATGGCAGCACAACAAGCTGCAGCGCTGAGCCCTGTCCTGCATCCTTCCGAGTGGCAAGCAGAGTTACCCAGTGTGCTGTGAACAAAATATATTGTCCCTGACCATGCTAGCTGGAACACGTGTCAGCAGTAACGTGGCCCTTGCAGCTGATCGTCTTGCTCAATGATGCCACAACATTGCCTTCCACGTGGTGGTAGAGAGCTGGAATAGCCTTATGTGAAAAGAAAAAGCGACTGGGAACCTGCCATTGTGGTACAGCACATTCTGCAAACTCACAAAAGGGGACAGAATCCACCAGACGGAAAGGCAGGAGTTGTAAAGCCAGCAGCTTTGACAAGCTTGAATTTAGATGCTGAGCATGTGTCTGGCAGTGACTGTATTTGTTTTTGCTGCAGCAGATGGAAAAGGATGGTAGGCCGGTAAGGTGAGGAGTGAGGAGGAGCAGAATTGCATCCCATTTGTGTGGCTTTCAGGTGCTCTTGCCAATGGGCTGAGTGGTGGGAAGTTAAATGCCTTGTCAAGCATGTGGAACCCAAATAGCTGGTGTTTTTGCCACGCTTGATGTGCTTGAGGCAAAGTTTGCAAATTGCAACAGTGCGATTGGCTACACATGTGCTAAAAAAGGCCCAAACAGCCCAGC
The DNA here is from genome assembly GCF_042186555.1 of Aquarana catesbeiana. Classification (NCBI taxonomy): domain Eukaryota; kingdom Metazoa; phylum Chordata; class Amphibia; order Anura; family Ranidae; genus Aquarana; species Aquarana catesbeiana. Next base: position 148,605,232 of record NC_133333.1, read on the forward strand.
ACTGAGTAGTGGGCTGGAAGTAGGGATGAGCTTTGAGTTTGAATCGAACCCATGTTCGACTCGAACATTGCAATGTTTGTCAAATTTCAAACGTTATGGGTCGCTCACGCCAAATTCGAGTGGGGAGTCACGGCCCATAATTCACTGCGGCATCGCAGTGCATTGCTGTCTGATGATTGGCCAAGCATGCACTATGACCCGGATGCTTGGCCAATCACAGCGCCGTCTGTACAGAGAGCCGTAATTGGCCAAAGCCAGAGTGGCTTTGGCCAACTATGGCTCAGGGGGTTTAGCACACACCCAACACTATATAAGGCCGCCTGCATGGGGGCCTTATGTAGTGTGTTGCGGCGGTGGCGGAGAGATAGACAGAGAGACAGTGTCATTTGATTTAAGTTAGTGTAGGCAGGCGAGTCAGTTAGCTGCACTTATAGTGTATTGTATATATATATATATATATATATATATATATATATATATATATATATATATATATATATATATATATATATATGCATCCTAGGTGTTGCGTATATATAGATAGATAGATAGATAGATAGATAGATAGATAGATAGATAGATAGATAGATAGATAGATAGATAGATAGATAGACTGTATTCAGTTTTGCTAGATCCATTCTTGTTATTCTCTTCCTACTGACAGACAGGCAGGTGTTTTTACAGTATTTACAGCTAACTGAAGAAACTTGCTGGTGTTCTTCTGATCCTATTAGTCCTATTAGCTACAGTATTTACAGGTAGCGTAGTGGGTCCTCTGCACAGTGTGCACCTAAAGCTACCTGAAGAAACTTGGTGGTGTTCTTCTGATCCTATTAGTACCACAGGCAGCTGCAGTATTTACAGTTAGTGTAGTGCGTCCTCTGCACAGTGTGCACCTGAAGCTACCTGAAGAAAATTGGTGGTGTTCTTCTGATCCTATTAGTACCGCAGGCAGTTGCAGTATTTATAGTTAGTGTAGTGTGTCCTCTGCACAGTGTGCACCTAAAGCTACCAGAAGAAAATTGGTGGTGTTCTTCTGATCCTATTAGTACCGCAGGCAGCTGCAGTATTTACAGTTAGTGTAGTGCGTCCTCTGCATAGTGTGCACCTAAAGCTACCTGAAGACAATTGCTGTTGTTCTGATCCTATGAATACCGAAGGCAGGCAGCTACAGTATTTACAGTTACTGTACTGTGTCCTCTGCACAGTGTGCACCTAAAGCTACCTGAAGAAAATTGGTGGTGTTCTTCTGATCCTATTAGTACCACAGGCAGGAGACCCAATGGGTGCCAATCGTGGCTGCCTGGAGGTCATTGCGTCCGCTGGGCACTTGCTTTGGCTTCAGGCACACGCAGCGGGTGCATGCGTGCCTCCTACAGTGTTTTAAAGGGCCGACGTACAGTTGGTGGCTCACCCAGGGGAGCAAAACTGTGTAATTGCGGCAGCCAGTTGGGAACCAGTTAACTTGAGTACTCACTACACAGACACACTCCACTGACCCACTAAAGTATACTGCAGTAAAACTGCACTGATGCACTGCAATATACTGTGGTAGACACACACTGAAATATACTGCCTTAAACATGCAGTAACGCACTGATATAGACTGCGTTAAATGTTCAGTAACGCACTCAATTATACTGCATTAAACTTGCAGTAAGGCACTCAAATATACTACGTTAAACGTCCAATAACACACTCAATTATACTGCATTAAACGTGCAGTAAGGCACTGATATACTGAGTTAAACATGCAGTAATGCATGGATATATACTGCGCTAAATGTGCAGTCATGCACAGATACTGTATATACTGCATTAAACGTACAGTAATGCACAATGCACTGATATATACTGCGTTAAACGTGCAGTAATGCACTGATATATACTGCAGGAAACCTGCCCTGACAAATTAAACTGACACTAATGTAAAAAGGAATGGTCACACTACACTCACAAAACTGACACTAAAATAAAAACGAATGGTTACACTGAACTATCACTAGATTCACAGCTAAACTGATGTTCTACACTGACAATAGAAGCATGATAGCACACTATAGCACACTAACTCGCTAGCAGCACTGAACAGAGCCCTGTTTTATCTCCTTCCATGAGGGATGGGCCGAACACCCCCTGGTTCGGTTCGCACTAGAACACCTTGAACAGGCAAAAATTTCTAGCGAACATGCAAACCCTATTAAAGTTTATGGGACACAAACATGAAAAATCAAAAGTCCTAATTTTAAAGGCTTATATGCATGTTATTGCCAAAGAAAGTGTATGGGGGCCTGGGTACTGCCCCAGGGGACATGTATCAATGCAAAAAAAAGTGATTTTAATAATGCTTAAAGTGAAACAATAAAAATTAAATATTCCTTTAAATATCATGCCTCAGGGGTCCCCTTAGTCTGCCTGTAAAGTGACGCATCTGTGTGATTTGTAGAACAGTGCCGCAGCAATAATGACATTCTAAAGGAAAACATTTTGTTTAAACCTACACGCGGCTGTAACAAATTGCCGGCTACCTGTAATATAGATGTAAAATCAATGAAAAATATCAGCGTGGCGTTGCCCCCCAGTCAGTACCAGGCCCTTTGGGTCTGGTATGGATTTTAAGAGGAACTCCACACCAAGATTTTTTTAAAAATTGTTGTGATGTCCCCCCCAAAATCCATACCAGACCCTTATATTAGCATGCAGCCTGGAGGTCAGGATAGGGGGGGACGAGTGAGCGCCCCCCCCTCCTGAACCATGCCATGCTGCATGCCCTCAGCATGGGGGCATCTGTGCCCCACACCCCAACGCACCTTGTCCCCATGTTGATGGGGACAAGGGCCTCTTCCCTACAACCCTGGGCTGTGGTTGTCGGGGTCTGCAGGCGGGGGGCTTATCGGAATCTGAAAGCCCCCTTAACAAGGGGGCCCCCAGATCCTGGCTTCCCCCTATGTGAATGGGTATCGGGTACATTGTACCCATTCGCCAAAAAAATTGTCAAAAAGTAAAAACCACAAGAGACAGTTTTTGACAATTCCTTTATTAAAAAAGAAAAAAAATGTCCAGTGATGTAAATCAAAGGGGGCAGGGTCATCTGGTTACGACAGCGGGTGGCCCCGCCCTTGCCTACATAAGAGCTGTCACAGTGAAAAGGCAGCAGTCGCTGAGAGGCCTCCCATGGAGGCAGAGCTTTTTTAATTTCTTGTATTTGTCTGGTCCATCAGGTGGCGTGACTGAAGATGAATGGACACTTTTTTTTTCAATAAAGGAATTGTCAAAAACTGTCTTTTGGGGTTTTTAATTTTTGCCACTTTTTTGGTGAATGGGTAGGGGTACCCAATACCAATTGAAATAGGGGGTGGGGCTGGGATCTGGGGGCCCCCTTGTTAAAGGGGGCTTCTAGATTCCAATAATCCCCCACCCACAGACCCTGACAACCGCCAGCCAAGGTTGTCGGGAAGAGGCTCTTGTTCCCATCAACATGGGGACAAGGTGCTTTGGGGGCACACCAAAGCACCCTCCTCATGTTGAGAGCATGCGGCCTGGTATGGTTCAGGAGGGGGGTACTCACTCATCCCCTCCCTTTCCTGGCCTGCCAGGCTGCATGCTATGATGCATGATAAGTGCCTGGTATGGATTTTGGGGGGGACCGCATGCTGTTTTTTGGCGTGGAGTTCCCCTTGAAATCTATACAAGACCCAAAGGGCCTGGTATGGATTTTGGGGGGGACCCCACACTGTTTTTTTCCTAATCCTGTCATAGGTTTCCCCTGAACCACTTCAATACACTGTATTATAGACTCTGCACTGCACTATATATTCTCCACTGTAATATATATACTACACTGACTGTGCTATATACTCTGCAATGTATAATATATACTACACTGATGGCACTACATAATCTCCACTGTATTATATATACTACACTGACTGCACTATATGCTCTGAACTGCATTATATATATACTACACTGACTGCACTATATATTCTGAACTTTATCATATATACTACACGGACTGCACTATATACTCTGAACTGTATTATATATACTACACGGATTCACTATATACCCTGAACTATATTATATATACACTACACTGACTGCAGGTCAAGGGCAAGCTTTGGCCAATCAGCAGCCAATCAGCAGCTGTCAATGCACTGTGATCTCGCAGTGCATTATGGGGCGTTCCACGGTGGGCGAACTTGCCACGAGCGCCTCATATGTTCATTTGTTCTGCGAACAAACAAACAGCTGATGCTCGACTCACACATCTATCCTATCCATACTTTCCATGCCAATATCACACTGCAAATGGCTGCTCTGGGGTGAATATTTTTATAGTTTAGGGCAGGACTAAGAGCAATGAGCCATGATTGGATAGAATCACCATTACATTCTCCAATCTTGGCTCTGACAGTGCTCTGTGCCCTGATTGGGCAAAGCTTTCATTGCTTCAGCCAATCAGGGATTCCAATGCACTGTGCGGTGGCGCAGTGCATTTTGGTCATTCGAACAAACAGTCAAACGCCCCAATAATTTGGGTGCTTGTAGAGGGGGCGAACAGCCAATGTTTGGCCCAAACTCATGCTCAGGCAAAACCGTTTACCTAACTCTAGTTAGGAGGTATGGGAGACAGTTAAAACGTTTTTTACCACAACACTTCATATTCCTGTGGCTGCTGTACCATGTATTTGTATGAGAAAGTTTCCTGTTCTCTTTGTATTGCTTCCTTTATGTGAAATCCCTGGTGATCCTGCTAGTCCCCTTGCTTTCCTATTAAAATTGATCACACTGAGAACAAGTCTGATCTCCAATGATCAGACTTGTTCTGACTCGCCCCCGCTGCACAGCCATTCACTGGGAAGCTCGATGTGCTGCTGCTTTTCCTCCTGCAGCTCTCATGCAGCTGAGAACAGAGGGAATGTTTACTTACAAGAAAAGGGAAAAAGCTATTTATATATTTTTTTATATCTATACAAAAATGCTTTGCCTTTCATTTCTATTTTAAACTGAATGGGTTGTTTTACAAGGTGATCATTTCCTAACACTTTAACTTTGCAAAGTGAATATTTACTTTGCTCATAGAACAGCTTCTAGTTCTTCACTGAATCAACCACATTAGCTTAATTTTTTTCTTAATGAATATTATAAACCTATGCCTTTTGTTTAGTAAATGTAACAGCCATGACCCCCTTCTACTTTTGCTATGTTACAATCATTTTAAAGTACAACAATTTGGATTTTTGTATACCTAGTAATTACAGTATGTGTGTTTGTTTCATACTTTTGTTGTTGTGCCTAACAGATGAATAGTAAGTCATCTGTCATTTGCAATATGAGTATTTTGTACCCAGTGTAGTCAGGGTTGGTAATTGTTTTGAATATGCATGTATAAGGAAGGCTGATGCTTTGTGAGGGAGGTAGAATAGGAATACATCATTGCCGTCTCTACAGGAGAAATGACGGCTGCAGATAATCAGAGAGTAAAGGAAAATGGCCTCGAGCAGGCAGTCAGTCTAATTCTGTTTATAGTCAATCCAACATCATCAAAAGTTTCATAGTACAGAAAGTGCAAATGTGTTGGCATACTGTTTATTTCAGACTACATCAAAGTATTTTCCTAAGATCTCTCTAGCCATGTTAAGTTGTTAGGTGGCTGAACAAAATAATGTCAATTATCAAATGTATAACATGAATGGTAACATTATTAACATTAGTTGATCATTTTAATGTGTATCTAAAGCCAACATTTTTCCTTTTAAGTTTTGATAGAATTGAAAATGTTTACAAACATTGTGTGGTTTGTATTTTGCAATGTGCACCACTAGAGAGTTTTTTCTTTGCTTCCTATACTGGAGACATAGCAGAAAGTAATAGGAAATCTCTGAAATTGAGGGGAAACCCCCCTAAAGGCTGCGTTCACATGTATTAATTTCCTAAAAAGGTGACAAAACACACAAAATGACAATTTTAGAAATGCACTGCAAATACACTGCAATTGTGGGTCATACTTGCAGTGGCATTAATTGTTAATGGTACTCCAAGCACATGATAGCAGACGTGTGTTTTGACACGTGTTTGTTGCCTGACAAAACACTCTACAAACGCATTAAAATGCACACTGCAAAACACCCAATGCTCCACTAACAAAAAGGTTCTGCAGCTACTTTTGGGTGTTTGTTGCCCTTCAGAGGGTGAAAAATTTGCAAAAAACGCATGTGGGAACAAGCCCAATTGTTTTCAAATGACCTTCAACACAGGCCCATGGCCAAAAAATGTATCTGCCTTACTTTTTTCAATGCATGTGTTGCAGTAAGCTGAGGTGCAATTACATTAGTTTTGGCTGTCTATATACATGCATACAAATGCAATCATTGTGTGCGGTGCCGATTACCCCTATTGCCTGGGCTTCCCCCTGTGTTGCGCCCCCCCGCCCACAGTGCTGACTTCCTTCCTCCCCCCTGGTTGCTGTGGGGGATGTTTCAGAATGGAGAGTGGGGGAGGAAGCTAGTAATTATGTATGTAGCGCCCACCAGTTTGGGTGAGTGCTACAATAGAGAGTTTAGTGTTAAAATAGGTTAAATTTGCCAGAATCTCACTCTGCAGTATAATCTGGTGGGGTTTGATTTCTGGGGAGGTTTAATAGTGTAGAGGATGGTGTGACCCCCTGCACTCTGCTTGAACAGTTTCCTTTGTTTTCTGGGGGCTGGCCTAGAAGACAGAAGGAATATGAGTGTGAGTAACAGGTAGCTTTTGGAAGACGTCTCTGGACCAATGGTGAATTTGTTGGGACAGGGGCGGGACTTCTATTTAAGGCCTGGTCACATGCTTCCCAGGGTTCTTGTTATACATGGGAAGTGAGAGGAGCCTGGTGAAGGATGTAGGAACCAGGAGGCTTCCGTGTGTGCTCTTCCCCCTCGGGGGGGGAGGGACCTGTGGCCTGGTGTGGATATGGATGGGTGGAGAAGAGACCCAGGAGCCAGGATACAGACACTGATATAGGACTGACGTTCTTTCTGGTGACAGGAGAGGAAAAGCAAAGCTATGCAGATGGAGAGGAACTAAAATACTTTCTTCTAAATCGCTGCCAATACTGACAACCAGGAATGAGTGAGGATTTTTCGTGTGCGACATGGATCATTACTCAGAAACAAAAGTGAGTGTAACCCAAAGGGAAACAGTACTTAGGAAAGACTTTACAGGGATCGGTGTGCGGGTTCAGGGTAATGGAGCTGGGCCTTAGAGAACTGATACCCTTGGGAATCCAGAAGTCATTTTCTGAATGCTATTCGAGGAATCATTCAAGACGCTATAATCATAGGTGCTGCTAAAGTCAGGAAGTGGTGGTAAAGAGGAAGAAGGAAACATGCATCGCACAAGGGAATATTATGAAACAGGAGGTCTACTACTCGGGGGTTATTTAATCCGAGAATAGTATTGTATTGCATATCATCCAACTAGGGATGAGCTTCGAGTTCGAGTCGAACTCATGTTCGACTCGAACATTAGCTGTTCGCAAGTTCACCGAACAGCGAACAATTTGGGGTGTTCGCGGCAAATTCGAATGCCGCGGAACACCCTTTAAAAGTCTATGGGAGAAATCAAAAGTGCTAATTTTAAAGGCTAATATGCAAGTTATTGTCATAAAAAGTTTTTGGGGACCTGGGTCCTGCCCCAGGGGACATGGATCAATGCAAAAAAAAGTTTTAAAAACGGCCGTTTTTTCAGGAGCAGTGATTTTAATAATGCTTAAAGTCAATCAATAAAAGTGTAATATCCCTTTAAATTTCGTACCTGGGGGGTGTCTATAGTGTGCCTGTAAAGAAAAGAAGAAGAGAAGAGCGGGAGCCTCCCCCCCATGCCATGGGTGCGGAGCGGCCCGAGGAGAAGAAGACAGAAGACGCCGCGGAGGAGATGCTGGACGAGAACGCCGGAGGAAGAACCAGAAGAGCCAGAAGAACCAGAAGAACCAGAAGATGAAGGAAGATAGAAGAAAGAAGAAGCATTTAAATAAAGGAATTGTCAAAAACTGTCTCTTGTCATTTTTAACATTTTTGACACTTTCTTCGTGAAATGGTAGGGGTACTTATGTACCCCCTTACCATTTCACACAGGGGGGGGGCCGGGATCTGGGGGTCACCTTGTTAAAGGGGGCTTCCAGATTCCAATAAGCCCCCCGCCCGCAGACCCCCACAACCACCGGCCAGGGTTGTGGGGATGAGGCCCTTGTCCTCATCAACATGGGGACAAGGTGTTTTGGGGGGCTACCCCAAAGCACCCTCCCAATGTTGAGAGCATGTGGCCTGGTACGGTTCAGGAGGGAGGGGGGGCCGCACTCTCGTCCCCCCCTCTTTTCCTGCGGCCTGCCAGGTTGCGTGCTCGGATAAGGGTCTGGTATGGATTTTTGGGGGGACCCCACGCCGTTTTTTTTTTTTTTTTTTTGGCGCGGGGTTCCCCTTAAAATCCATACCAGACCTGAAGGGTCTGGTATGGAATTTAGGGGGAACCCCACGTCATTTTTTTTTTTTAATTTCGGCCGGGGTTCCCCTTAATATCCATACCAGACCTGAAGGGCCTGGTATGGAATTTAGGAGGACTCCCACGTCATTTTTTTTTTTTTATTTTGGTTCGGGGTTCCCCTTTGGGGAATTCCCATGCCGTTTTTATCAATGAACTTCTATGTGTATTGCCGGCAATGCAATAGCCGCGAGTAGTTTTAAATGAGTTTTTTCCTTCAAAATGTCATTTTGCTGTCAGACTGTTCTAAACACAGGAAACATGCGCCCCTTTACAGGCATACTATAGACACCCCCCAGCTACGAAATTTAAAGGGATATTACACTTTTATTGTTTGACTTTAAGCATTATTAAAATCACTGCTCCTGAAAAAACGGCCGTTTTTAAAACTTTTTTTTGCATTGATCCATGTCCCCTGGGGCAGGACCCAGGTCCCCAAACACTTTTTATGACAATAACTTTCATATAAGCCTTTAAAATTAGCACTTTTGATTATTCATGTTCGTGACCCATAGACTTTAACGGTGTTCGCATGTTCGAACGAACTTTTTTCCTGTTCGCATGTTCTGGTGCGAACCGAACAGGGGGGTGTTCGGCTCATCCCTACATCCAACCCTGCTAAGAGTTATTCAGAGTGACTTTTCAGTACAGTGCTGCATTGTTTAAAGTGACTTTTCAACATGATGCTGCATTTCATATGGAAACCACAATAAACTTGTATATAGTTCACTTTCATTGACTGTCTACGTGTTCTATTTGGTTGAGGAGTAGGGGGATGGCAAAAGCTCCAGGGTAGAACAAACTTTTAGCCGCTCCTATGGGAGTAGGGCGCTACATGTAATTTTACAGCCCCTTCATTTTCTAAATGAACACAGTGAACACACTCACTGTGTTCATTCATAACGAAAGCATAGTAAACTGTGTTTACTATGCTTCAGTTTGTGAATGAACAGGAAGCCGCTCATTACAGAGCACTACCCCATTCATTCACTGCCCAGTGCAGCTGAGGCTGAAAGGAAAAGCACGTGTGTGTTGAGCTTTAGGGTGCACACCCTAATCCATTATGCTGCGCACCCTTACGACAATACACCAAACCCTCATACACTGCACATTGCTCACCTAAGGGTGTCTTTTCTACTTTCCAAAAAGAGTCATGTTGAGGGTGATAAAATACACCAGTTCTGGCTAACCCAAACATACAGATAAATACTAGAGCTGTTGGGCCTTTAAAGTTAGTGCAGAATAACGAATGTATAGGACAGTGTTGTAGAATACAATGTGTACAACAAGGTGTATATAAGTGGCATGGTATAGATAACATGCAGCATGGCACATAGAGTGAGGCAGTGTGAAATAAGGAATGCACAAGCATGGTATACAGATTAAGGAAGTGTGGAATCTGAATATGTAAGGGTAAGGTGGTGGTTGTTGGTCATGTGTCCCATGTTTCCTTCCTCGTTGGGTGCCAAACAGGGGTCCAATGAGAGGCCTACCACAGGGTGGGTTCTTCTGGGTTATGCTTGACACCTTGTGAAGGATCACTTCACATAAGGTACCCTTGCTTTGTGCTGTCTTAATGCCCGGCTGAGTTATTTGAAAATCCTAAAAGATGATGCTGTTAAAGTACTGCACTCAATATGCCAACACATTTGGAAAACTCAACAATGGCTACAGGATGGGAAGAGGTCTGTTTACATTCAGATACCAAGGAAGGGCAGCGCCAAAGTCAGTGCACTCATCTCACACACTAGCAAGGTTATGCTGAAAATTCTACAAGCTAGGCTTCGGCAGCATGTGAACTGAGAGCTACCACAAGTAAAAGCTGGATTTTGAAGAGGCAGAGGAACTAGAGATCAAATTGCCAACATTTGCTGGATCATTGAGAAAGCAAGGGAGTTCCATAAGAATGTCTACTTCTACTTTATTGACTACAGTAAAGCATTCAATTGTGTGGATCATAACAAGATGTGGCAAATACCAAAAGAAATGTGAATACCAGACCACCTCACCTGTCTTCTAAAAAAAAACTGTATGCAAGTCAAGAAGCAACAGTTAGAACAGAACTTGGAATAACTGACTGGTTCAAAATTGAGAAAGAAGTGCGGCAAGGATGTATATTGTCACCCTACTTATTTAAATTATATGCAGAGTACATCATGCAAAATGCCAGGATCGACAAATCACAAGCTGGAATTAAGATCGCTGAGAGAAATATCAACAACCTGAGATATGCAGACGATACCACACTAATGGCAGAAAGCGAAGAAGAACTAAAGAGTCTCTTAATGAAGATGATAAAGGAGAGCGCAAAAGCTGGCCTGAAATTGAGCATTAAGAAAACTAAGATTGTGGCTGGTCCCATCCTCCCTTGGCAAATAGAAGGAGAAGAAATGGAAACTGTGACAGATTTTATCTTCCTAGGCTCCAGGATTACGGGAGAAGGTGACTGTAGCAATGAAATTAAGAGACATTTACTTCTTGGGAGGAAAGCAATGGCAAACATAGACAACATTATAAAAAGCAGAGATATCACCCTACCGACAAAGTGCCTTATAGTCAAAGCTATGGTATTCCCAGTAGTAACCTATGGCTGTGAAAGTTGGACTATAAGTTAGGCTGAACGCCGAAGAATTGGTGCTTTTGAACTTTGGTGCTAGAGAAGACTCTAGAAATTTCCTTGGATGGCAAGAAAATCAAACCAGTCAATTTTGAAGGAAATCAACCCTGAATATTCACTGGAAGGACAGATCCTAAAGCTGAAAACGCAAATATTTTGGCCACCTAATGCAAAAAGAGGACTCATCGGAAAAGACCCTGATGCTGGGAAACATGGAAGTAAAAAGGAGAAGAGGACAACAGAAAACAAGATGGATAGATAGCATCATAAAAACAATGAACATGAAATTAAGGGAGACAGTGGAGGACAGAAAAGCCTGGCGCGCTATGGTCCATGAGGTCATGAAGAGTTGGACATGGCTAAAAGACTGAACAACAACAATGCCCAGGGATAAGGCTGAGGCTGCTCTGGGAGAATACTCAACATTAGGACGGGCCTCCACTCTTATGCCCCATACACACGGTCGGATTTTCCGACGGAAAATGTGTGATAGGACCTTGTTGTCGGAAATTCCGACCGTGTGTAGGCTCCATCACACATTTTCCATTGGAATTTCCGACACACAAAGTTTGAGAGCAGGATATAAAATTTTCCGACAACAAAATCCGTTGTCGGAAATTCCGATCGTGTGTACACAAATCCGATGCACAAAGTGCCACGCATGCTCAGAATAAATAAAGAGATAAAAGCTATTGGCCACTGCCCCGTTTATAGTCCCGATGTACGTGTTTTACGTCACCGCGTTTAGAACGATCGGATTTTCCGACAACTTTGTGTGACCGTGTGTATGCAAGACAAGTTTGAGCCAACATCTGTCGGAAAAAATCCATGGATTTTGTTGTTGGAATGTCCGAACAAAGTCCGACCGTGTGTACGGGGCATTAGAGATGAATGTACACCATGCACATTTACACTGCGACTGTTCTCCAGTTAACTCTCGGTTCCCCATGACAATATACTCTTTCTCTCGAATGTACTATTAGGAGGGACACGCTGAGCCAGTGTCCACATCCACCTGTCCAGCATTTTCTACTACTTCCTCCCAGTAGTGGAGTGGGCCCCGCCGTGCACTCTGTGTGGGCTCCACACATGCACCTAACTAATATGACCTAAATAAAATATTGGGGTCAGCAACTACCTGGCAAATGAGGTTTAATGTTGAAAAATGTAAAGTAATACATTTGGGTGCTAAAAATACAAATGCAAGTTACTCGCTAGGGCGAGAACCTCTGGAGGAATCTAAAAAAGAAGAGGAACTGGGGGTTCTAGTAGATGACAGGCTCAGAAATGGCATGCAATGCCAAGCTTATGCAAGCAAAGCCAACAGAATATTGGCATGCATTAAAAAGGGTATTCACTCCAGAGATAAAACGATAATTCTCCCACTCCACAAGACTCTGGTCCAGCCGCATCTTTAGTATGCCATCCAGTTCTGGTCACCAGTCCTCAGGAAGGATGTGCTGGAAAAGGAGAGAGTCCAGAGAAGGGCAACAAAGCTAATACAGGGACTAGAGGTTCTCAGCTATCAGGAACGACTACAAACATTTAACTTATTCTCTCTGGAGAGGAGACGCTTGAGAGAGGATAAGATAGCGATGTACAAATACTGTACTGGTGACCCTAGCATAGGGAAAAATACTTTTTAGCAAAAGAGAATTAAAAAAGACATGCCAGCATTCACTGAAGTTGGAGGGGAGAAGCGGTTTTAACCTTAACCTGCGTTGAGGGTTCTTTACTGTCAGAGGAGTAAGGATGTGGAATTCTCTTCCACAAGCAGTGGTATCAGCAGGGAGTGTCGATAGTTTCAAAAAACTATTAGATAGACACCTTAGTGATCACAAAATACAGGGATATACAATGTACTATTGACATTAACACAAGCACACTCACACACAACAGGTTGAACTGGATGGACTGGTGTCTTTTTTTTCAACCCTACCAATGTAACTTTTGAAATTTCATACCTCTGTACAGGATGGGAACCTCTGTGGTGTAAATATGCTCCCATTGGTATGGGATGCAGACCGCTGGTGAAACGAGTGCCAACAACATCTCCCATGCTGCTAGAGGCATTTCCATCTATAACAGGTACAAACTATCGATCGGCTGCTTGCTACACTTCCGTTACTATGGGTAACTTACTTGTGTCTTCACACTACTTAACTCCATGCTGATACCTTCATACCCCAATGGGTCAAGACCCACTCAGTGAACTATGTGTGCCAGGTACTTGCTATACTCCCCCTTCAGTAACTTCAGACCAAAGGACACTGTTTCAATATTTTACTTAATAAAAGGCAAAATAGTTATATAGTTACATAGTAGGTGAGGTTGAAAAAGACACAAGCCCATCAAGTCCAACCTATGTGTGGGATTATATGTCAGTATTGCATTGTATATCCCTGTATGTTGTGGTCATTCAGGTGCTTATCTAATAGTTTTTTGCAACTATCGATACTCCCCACTGAAACCACCGCTTCTGGATTCCACATCTTTTCTGCTCTTACAGTAAAGAACCCTCTACGCAGTCTAAGGTTAAACCTCTTTTCTTCTAATCTTAATGAGTGGCCATGTGTCTTATTAAACCCCTTTCCATGGAAAAGTTTTATCCCTATTGTGGGGTCACCAGTATTTTTATTTGTAAATTAAAATCATATCCCCTCTCAAGCATCTCTTCTCCAGAGAGAATAAGTTCAGTGCCCGTAACCTTTCTTAATAACTAATATCCTCCAGTCCCTTTATGAGCTTTGTTGCCCTTCACTGTACACGCTCCATTTGCAGTACATCCTTCCTGAGGACTGGTGCCCAGAACTGGACAGCATACTGCAGGTGAGGCCGGACCACAGTCTTGTAGAGAGTCTTGTATTGTTTTATCTCTTGAATTAATCCCCTTTTTAATGCATGCTGATATTCTGTTTGCTTTGTTAGCAACAGCATGCCATTGCTGAGCCTATCATCTACAGGTCCTTTTCCATCCTTGATTCCCCCAGAGGTTCTCCCCCCAGTGAGCAGATTGCATTCCTATTTTTGCCACCCAAATGCATTGTTTTAAAATTTTCCACATTAAACCTCATTTGCCATGTAGTTGCCCACCCCATTAATTTGTTCAGATCTTCTTGCAAGGTTTCCACATCTTGCTGAGAAGTTATTGCCCTGCTTAGCTTAGTATCATTTGCAAATACATTGATTGAACTGTTTACCCCATCCTCCAGGTCGTTTATGAACCAAATAAAACTAGGATTGGTCCCAGAACAGAACCCTGGGGGACCTCACTTTCCACCCCTGACCATTCCAAATACTCCCCATTTATTACCACCCTCTGAACTGACCCTTGTACCCAGTTTTCAATCCATGTACTCACCCTATGGTTCATGCCAACGGACCTTATTTTGTACAGTAAACGTTTATGGGGAACTGTGTCAAATGCTTTTGCAAAATCCAGATACACCACTTCTACGAGCCTTCCTTTATCTAGATGGCAGCTCAGCTCCTCATAGAATGTTAATAGATTGGTTTTGCATTTGTTGGTTTGGCAATAGACATCTCACAGTCCAACAGGTCAAAGCATTATTCTTTCCTAGTTACCTGATTCTAACTACAAGTTTGAGTGCTACCCTGACATACCTGCTAAGGTGTGGTCCAAGCAATTACAGTCCTTTAGAGACACTCTTAAGTAGATACAAATCCTTCAGTGGCACACTCCAGTGCTGGGGTCTTCAAGGCAAACCCCAGGTTAAGATGACTTTACATTCTGATGTTGTAGCTGGCCTTCTTCTGTTCCTCACGGATGTCATTCTCCCTTATAAGTACACAGTTTCTCTTCTGTAAGGGAACACTTTCTCTCTGGGGTGCTCCTTAGAGGGACGTTCAAACTCTCCCCAGCTATCTCTCTGGGCGTTCTTGTTAGAAGGATGCCTGGACTCTCCCCAGCTACCTTTCTGGGGGTTTTCTCTCTACCGGACCACTGTCCCATATTTATATATCACAGGATTAGTGGGCCAGATCCAGAGAACCCACCAAAATGACCAAAAAAACAGGGAAATACCTTATCTCCTGCCCTCCCAGCTAGGACAGCACCTAACTAACTATTCCAACCCACCCACACTCATACAACATGGCATATAGAGTGGGGAGATGTGAATAGTGAATAGGGAATTAAAAATCTAGTGATAGTAAAACGCGCAAGTAGTCAAATAAACCAAACAAATATAGTTGTGAAAACCAACTGCATGCACACTAAGTGATATCAGCTTAGTCACACATAACTAAAAATACTATGCTGAATTATAATTATAGTGCAAAGAATAGTGATATATCAAAGAAACTATTTAACATTAAAAAATATAAAACATATAAAAGTGAAAAAATGGCCACTTGTAACTCAAAGTACATGTGATGATCCCATTCTTCACTGAGAAATCAAATAAATCAGTGCGTCCTCCATTAGTGTAATAAACCATCACAAAAAATGAATGTATGGAGGCTTACCAGAGTTCCATGACCTCCTAATTAATAGAAAGGTCATGGAATGTTTGGGTAAGGCTTCTTGTACCAACAAAAAGGCATAATTTGCAGGTGCAAACAATAAAAAAGGTGAGATCTCCCCAGAGCTCCCCTGCTTTTAGTGTGCCAAAAACATACAAGCATGTACAAAAATAGAAATACCATATAATCAACAATGTTTTTTATCCAAACATTAAAACATTTTCATATTTAAAGTGTAAGTAAACCCTCCTATCATTTTCAGTCAAGGAAGCTGCCATTTTTGCCTCTGTTTAATCTATAACTGTTATGATGCTGCACATGTGATCAGTTATGACACCAGCCATTGGATGGTTTGACAGTTTGGTTGAGAGCACAACCAATGGGAGTGTGTGTCGGAAATGAAACTGTTTTATGGATGGGTTTACTTCCACTTGTAAACATGTAATTAATGCTGCCAGGCCTATTATACCAGTAAAGTGCTTAAAAATAAACAGAGGGTGATGCGATCTACGTGTTTCGCCCAGGATGGGCTTCTTCAGGATCCACTTCGTATTTACAGCTTTAACACCCAATATTAATGCAGAGAAGAGTGCTGATAGAGGGGGATATCCAGAAATATGAGAATCCTTAGGGAGATATTATTTCTTGCCACAGATGTAAGTCCAAATTAAACCAGGATGGTTGAAATCCAGGATTTAAAAAGGGGTTATCAACCCACAGGTGGGAATCACCCCAGAAAGGGTCAGTACATCTCACAAAGGACCACTAGCTGAGTTGAAAAGGAAAGAAGTGGTCCCATATATGAAGCCAGATGAAGACAGCATAAAATGTGCTCGCAGTCCTGTCTGGTACATCAACAATGGCAGCATCACCTAGAAATAGAATAGAAAGGTCATAACTAGCATGGATAGAAGCTTCCTGGCACATGTAGGACACACAACTTGATAGTAGATCAGTAGATCAGATGCAAAACCACCCAAAGATGTCCGATTGTTTCCACTTTAAGGGTATAGAGGTATGTCCGGTTGACAGGACTTCCTTTGATGCCAAACTCCCTTAAACTGGCCACTCAAAGCATAAATGAAGCCCCATGTTCCACATTGTTTAAACCAGATACCACAATTTTATTAAAAACTAGAAACTGCACTTACATAGAAAAAAGGCAGATACAGAGCTGTATAATCACATCAACATGAAGGACACATCAAGATCGCAATTAAGTCATGTACTCGGCCCCACCCTGACTTGTTTAGTCAAATATGGCATTCTCAAATGACTCAAAGGCTTTTGGTTTGACAAATGGGTGTGTCTTTTTGTCCTGAAATGTGTAGCAATGCTTCCTGATGAAGTGAAGTTATCCTTGTACCTTTCTGGAGCTAGGCCGATCTTCCCATCCAGTGTATGCTACAGGGAAGTAAGAGAGTGGCTTGAAGCTTGTGTTCCATCTGAGAATCCTCCCAGAGGTTCTTCACATTTACCAGCAGCTTCCCTGTCACTTGCCTGTTAAGCTTTGCTCTGCATATTACACCAGCTTTTTGCCACAAACCAAAGGAAGTCAGAGAGCAGCCCTGTAGATTGTGTTCCACTCTGCAGTCAACTTAGTGGTCCTTAACATCTCACTAGCAGCTTCTTTGTCGACCTCTGCATAGCTCAAGCCACTTGCTTGCCAAGCTCTGCATATTACATCAGCCTCTTGCCACAAGTAAATGGAAGTCAGAAAGCAATATTTGTGTATAGGAAGGTTCAGAGTTTCGGAGCTAAGATAGTTAAGAGGGTGCTTGATCCTCCCCGAGGAGGAACATCTATTTTCTGGATGGAAAATGTTTTTTCTCCTGTGGATGTTGTAGGGGATGTCTTATTAGTACAGTAAATAAAAGAAGGAGAGATGTGTTTATTTCTAAAACCACAGGAAAAGAGCACAAAATTCATGAAATTATCTCCTGCCATTCTACTCATATAGTATATGCTCTTCAATGCCCGTGTGGCCATCAATATATTCGTCCTACAAAACACCCTTTAAAAAACTGCATTGCTGAGAATGTTTACAATATTGAACTGGGATGTAAGCAACATAGTGTATCGTTTACAATTTTTGAGGTGTGTTTCCCTCTTGGAGTGGTTCGAATAGAGTTAGGGACCTCTCCAAGAGGGAAATCAAATGGATCTATACCCTTGGTACATGTGGCTCAGCAGGTATGATTATTGAACAGGATATAAACTGTCTTATTAGTGATTATTAGCCAGCATACAGTCAATTTTTCTCCTCGGCTTATTGGGATTTTTTATTTTCTGGTATACATTTTATATGTAATTTTTTTGTTGACTTTTTTGGTAACTTTTAATGTGTATATATATATATATATACATATATATATATATATATATATATATATATATATATATATATATATATATATATATATATATATATATACATATATATATATATATATACATATATATATATATATATATATATATATATATATATATATATATACATATATATATATATATATACATATATATATATATATACATATATATATATATATATATATATATATATATATATATATATATATATATATATATATATATATATATATATATGGCTGTTTCAAGATGTACAATAAGGAGGCACCTGAAGAAAGATGGGCTGCATGGTCAAGTTGCCAGCAGAAATCCATTACTAAGCAAATGCCTTAAAGTATCCTGCTTACAATATGCCAAACAGCACAGAGACAAGCCTCAAACCTTCTGGCACAATGTTATTTGGAGTGATGAGACCAAAATTGAGCTTTTTGGCCTCAACCATAAACGCAACATTTGGAGAGGAGTTAACAAGGCCTATGATGAAAGGTACACCATTCCTACTGTGAAACACGGAGGTGGATGGCTGATGTTTTGGGGATGTGTGAGCTACAAAGCCACAAGAAATGTGGCCAAAATTGATGGCAAGATGAATGCAGTATGTTATCAAAAAAATACTGAAACATTTGCATTCATCAGCCAGGAAGCTGCGCATGGGACGTACCTGGACATTCCAACATGACAATGATCCAAAACACAAGGCCATGTCGACCTGTCATTGGCTACAGCAGAATAAAGTGAAGGTTCTGGAGTGGCCATCTCAGTCTCCTGACCTCAATATCATTGAGCAACTCTGGGGAGATCTCAAACATGCAGTTCATGCAAGACAGCCCAAGAATTTACAAGAACTGGAGGCTTTTTGCCAAGAGGAATGGGCAGCTTTACAATCTCAGAAGATAAAGAGCCTCATCCACAAATACCACAAAAGACTTCAAGCTGTCATTGATGTTAAAGGGGGCAATACACAGTATTAAGAACTGGGGTATATAAACTTTTGATCAGGGTAATTTGGCTAGTTTCTGTTGTCATTATGATTTAAAAAGAGTAAACACAGTTGATTGATAATAAATGGCTTCAGCCAAACACTAACCATGAGTGAAAGAAAAGTTTTTTGTTATCATTCATATTCTCAGAAAAATGGCCTAGAAATCCTAAATTCTGCCAGGGTATGTAAACTTATAAACACAACTGTATATATGTCATATATTGGAATTTATATGATGTATTTTATTATGCATTGGTTTTTAAATATTTATCTTGATTTGACTTGTCTAATCACGCAGGGATTTTTAGCATGTGGACTCTTGTTTCAGTTTGTTTGTAAGGTATTTTCTTCATTAGTTATGCAGATTACTGCCCATATTTTACACATCTTGCCTTGACTGACACTTTAGGGTTGATTTACTAATACTTTTTTTTTGTCAAAGCTTAATTGAACAAGCTGTTAGGTTTAGCTTTGAGTAACATTGCATCTAAAATGCGCCTAGCTACAACTATTAACCTTTTCCAAGCACCTTCCATGTGAGATGAGTGCGGAGTGTTAAAGATCCATGTGCATCCTTTGTCTTCAAGATAGTCTGAAAGTTCTACATCATTTGAACATATATGCAGTTTCTTGCATGCTCCTACAAAATTAGTACCTCTATCCGAGCGAATTAACTTAGCCGGACCACGAACAGAAAACAATCTTCTTAGAGCATTGATGAAACTGGATGCTGACATGGACTCAATCAATTCTATATGCACTGCTCTTGTAGAAAGACGTGAAAACAACAGCCCAGTGTTTGCTGTCAGCGCTACCTCCTCTAGTTTGGCGTGTTACAAGTGCAAGGGACCAAACACATCAACACCCACACTAGTGAATGGAGGCTCAGGATTGACTCTATCTTTTGGTAACTCTGCCATCTTTTGGCTTTCCAATCTCCCTCTGAGCTTACGGCACATGACACATTTGTGAATGATTGCAGACACTAGACCTTTTCCACCAAGAATCCAGAAACCTGCAGCTCGGATTGCACCTTTTGTTATGTGACGCCCTTGGTGAACTATTTGATTGTGATAATATCTTACAATCAAAGTAGCAATGTGGTAATCATGAGGAATGATGACAGGCTGCTTCCCTTCATCTGACAGTGTGGCAAAGGATAAACGGCCACCTATTCTCAATAATCCATCTTGATCTATAAAGGGACTGAGTTTTGTAAGACGGTTATGTTTTGGAAGCGTCTTTTGTTGTTCAATGCAGTCATATTCTTGCCTGAAATATGTGTGTTGTACAGAAGAAACTATGACTGTCTTGGCTTGTGAAAGTTCTTCTAAACTGACTCTTTCATGGAAAACTTCCCAGCTTCTGGGTCGATCACCATTGGTTTTCTTCTGGAAGCTTTTCGCTACATAAATTAGTCTTGCTATAACCCTGCTTAGTCTCTTCCAGTTGGAAAATTTTTCGAAGCAATGCAGCTGCAGTCTAGTGTCAAAGGCTTTAGTACTGAAGCTTACTACTTCTGACCTAATTTCAGGATCAGCTTCAGGTTCCACTAAAGGGTAAACATTGGTGTTATCAGGATTATTTACAACTGTCTGATACAGAAAAGGTGGGCCTGGGAACCATAAAGTGTTCTGAAGGCAAGCCATCTGTGTAGGCCTGGTAGCATAATCTGCAGGATTTTGTTCTAAGGGCACATAGAACCATTACTCTGTACAGGTTGCTTGTCTGATCATATTCACCCAATTGGAAACATATGAGAAGAATATCTTTGTAGTGTTACAGACATAGCCTAAGACTGTTTTACTGTCTGTAAAGAGTTTCACAGCATCTAGGCTTAGGTCCATCTCGTCTCTCACTAGCTCATATAGTTCAACCCCTAGTACAGCTGCACATAACTCTAGGTGTGGAATTGTATGTGCCTGCCTAGTTTGGATTTTCCCATAACAAATCCAACATGACAGACATTTCCTTCATTGTTTACCTTCAAGTAAGCAACTGCACCTATTGCTATAATAGATGTATCTGAAAAAATGTACAGTTCTCTTTTTCAGGCTTGTGACAATGAAACAGGAACATAACATCTGGGTATTTGTAAACATTGTAAGGCTTGTAAAGACTCTGTCCATTGGACCCACTCATGGAGTCTCTCTTGTGGAAGTAAGGCATCCCACTCTCTTTCTCTACTTGACAGTTCACGAACTAAGGCCTTACCTTTTATGGTGACAGGTGCTACAAACCGGAGAGGATCGTAGGGACTGTTCACAGTGGATAGGATTCATCTTCTCCTGAATGGCTTTTCTACTGAAGAAACCTGAAAAACAAAACAGTCTTTCTCTATATTCTCCCTAAACTCTTCTGTAAAGGAAGGGCGTCTGTTCCCAGGCAAAGGTCTTTAAGACCCTTAGCTCTGTCTTCTGCGGTGAAAGCTTCCATGACTTGTTTGCTGTTAGAGGCTATCTTATGTAGTCGCAAATTAGACTCTGCCAGCATTTGTTTTGCTTTGTTGAGAATGTTGATTGCCCCTTCAGGTGTGTTAGCTGAAGCATGTCCATCGTCTACATAGAAATGTCTCATCACAAGGTGTTTGGCATCTTGACCATAATGTTCTTCACCTTTCTGGGCAGCTTTGCACATGCAGTATATGGCAACAGCAGGAGAAGGGCTGTTACCAAAAACATGCACCCTCATTCTATACTCTGTCACCTCTTTATCTGTGTTGTTATCCTTGTACCACAGGAAACATAGGTAATCACGATGGTCCTCTCTCACTAGAGAACAATAAAACATCTGTTGCACATCCCCTGTGAAGGCAATAGGCTCTTTCCTGAAGCGTAAGAGGACACCCAGAAGTGTGTTGTTTAGATCTGGGCCACTCAGCAGAACATCATTTAATAAAACACCTTCATGTTGAGCACTGGAATAGAACAGAACTCTTATTTGGTCTGGCTTGTGTGGATGGTAAATGCCAAACATTGGCAGATACCAGTGTTCTTTACCTTCATCCAGTGATGGTGCTACTTCAGCATGATTATTGTCAAGCATCCTTTTGGTGAATTCTGTAGAGTCTTTTTTCACTTCAGGTTTTCTTTGCAAAGTTTTACGTAGTGCATTCAGGCGCTTCATGGCTTGCTCTCTGTTACTAGGTAAATAACACCTGGGTGTGCGAAAAGGTAAAGGAGCTACCCAATTGTTGTTTTCATCTTGGAAATTCTCTTTATCCATGATATTGAGAAAGGTTTGATCATCTATAGACATTGCTTGTTTGTCATCATCTTTTGTTCTCTGGAACACTGAGTTCCCTAAAGTGTCAGTCTTCATGCCACTATTAATGTCTCTATTGTAATTAGAAGGAGATTCGCAGTATGATTTTAGGGTTTTTTTAACAAAAAAGTTGTTCTGACATGGACTAAAAAGGGACGTGCGGCCATTCACTAGCACAGATGTCTTTGAAGTGTTGACGCTGTCAGGCCGATGTGTTGCTCCTAGACAAACTTCTCCTACTATAACCCACCCTAGGTCAAGTCTTTGAGCTTAGGGGGAATTAAAGGGCCCATTAATTTGTTGGCGTACCTTATGTACCTGTAGAATGTCTCTTCCAAGAAGTAGAATAATAGAGGCATCTTTCTAGATAGCTGGAATAAGGCGAGAAATTTAATTAAGATGAGGATGATGAAGGGCCACTTCTGGTGAAGGGATCCCTGCTTTATTGTCTGGTAACATATCACACTCTATCAAAGTGGGAAGTGAGAGATGGGCTCTCTTGTCAAGAGACTCAATAGTAAAGTCAGTAGCTCTTCTTCCTGAAGTTTCTATCACTCCTGCACATGTCTTTAGGGTGTATGGAACTGCACTCGATGTAATGTTGAAGACATCAAAAAAGTCTGACTTTGCCAGTGACCTGTTACTCTGTTCATCCAGAACCACATACATCTTAACTGCTTTTTGCTTTTCCCTTGTGGGGTACACTGTTGCTAGGCAGATCTTGGAACATGAACGTGGATTTATACTGTCACTACAGATTTCAGTGCATTTGGACATTACTGGGGTAGATGAATAATCTTTTTGCTCCCTGCCCCCATCTTTCGGGGCTTCAGTGACCTCTAATGGTTGATGCAAAGTATCAGGGTGTAAAGCTGTGATGTGTCTGTTACTGCCACATTCAGAGCAATCCGCTTGTATTTTGCAGTCTTTGGCTACATGTTTAGTGGATCCACAACATTTGAAGCAGATGCCGTTTTGTCTAAGAAAGGCTGTCCTTTCCTTGATAGGTTTACTTTTGAACCCTTTGCACTTGTTTAGGGGATTGGGCTTTTTGTGAAGTGGGCAAAGTCTGTCAGGGCCTTCAAAGGTGTTTACCTTGTAGCTGCTTAGACAGTCTGGGTCCTCAGAGGGTACAGTTGTCTTATGGGCGATCACTGAATTCCTATTGTAGGCTCTAGGTGGCTTTTCAGCTTTTGGCAGTTGACTGTTGGTGATGAAGGAAAAGCTGGGATCACACCTGATCTTAGCTTTCTGCTGCACAAACCTAGAAAACACAAAGAATGGGGGAAAGGGGACATCATGATCTTCTTTGTAGTTGGCTCCAACACTCAACCATTTTTATTGTAGGTTGTGAGGTAGTTTCTCCACTATAGGCTTAGTACTGCTGGCGGTATCTAAATGTGCAAGTCCTCTTAAAAAGCTTTCTTCTTTGGCACACTGGACTTCCCAAAGAATATCACTCAGCTCTTGTAGTTTCAAATTGTCTCTGCTGTTTAGCTTAGGGAAAGACTCCAATCTTTTCATTAGAGCACCTTCAATTGCTTCTGGTGATCCATATCTTTCCTCTAGCCTGTGCCGGGCCATATCAAATCCTGCTGAAGGGTTAAATATGTGTATCCTGCGCATCCTTCTTGCATGCTCTGCTGACTCAGTCCCAAGCCATTTTATCATCAGGCCTAGCATCTCAGCTGCTGGTAAGTCTAAGTCTAAATAAGTCTAAGTCTTTGACTGCATTCAGAAAAGAAGACTTCCATGCCCAGTAATTCTCGGGCTGTCATCCAACTTGAGAAAGCATGAATTAACCATTTCTTTACGGATGAGATATTTAGTGACATCTTGTGTGCTCTGGTGTTTGGGTTGCTGTAGTAAGGATTCACTTGGCCTGTTCCTATATGTCTCTAATGGTTCATCTTTAATTGTTCTGGCACTGCTGACTTCATGGGTTTGTTTTCGTACACTCAGCGGTTCTGCTGGTTCTGGTTTAAATTCAGCTGACTGTGGATTGGGAAACTGTTTTGTTGCATTGCTGTTTAAAAGTTCTTGGACATACTCCTCTGTACATTCTACTGAGGAACGGGGTTTCTGAGGCACATCTGGGCCTTCGTGGATAGACCCACTTCCAGACCGCTCAATATCAGCATAAGCTGCGGCCTCTGCTGCTGCAGCTGCGGCTGCACACTGACGCTGAAGTATATGCAACTTTGCTTCCTGTTCTGATTTTTCTTTCACAATGGCAGCCAATTCTCAGCAAATTCTAGCTGAACACGAGCTGCCTCTGCTTTGGCGTGAGCTCTGACTAAAAGGGCACTTGCTTATGAAATCTGACTGGACCTTGTTGATTTAGACGAGTGTGAGCATGTATCGTCTTGCTGGACACTTGGCATGCTCTTCCTGCCTTGATGTGTCCTGGGTAGCTGATCTTCAGCCTTATACTGTCTTCCTGATCTTAGACTCATTCTGTCTGTGCAGAGACTAATATCTCCAGGCTTGTTGCGCTACACCTTTTCACTGTTCCGCTCTGAAAACACTGACTATGTGTGGTTCTAAACAGACAGCTAAACACTTGTCAGAGACTCCAGTAAACGGAAGCCCAATGCTTGATTTGTCTACCGAAGTAATCCAACTTTATTTTACTTCTTTATTTATTGTAAAACTGCAATACAATACAATGACAAGATATCAGTACACATAGAATAACTAGGCTAGCATAAATGACAGATGACACAACAGAAAGGCAGTTACAGGTGATGATGTCTCAAGCCCCTTGGGAGAGAAACAGACATGCCATATAGAATGGCAATCTAAAAATGGCTGAAGAACTTCCTAAACCAAGTGTCACTTCCTGTCTGAGAAATTTACATAACTAGAGATAAAGCTGCTACAGACTTTGGCCACTAGATGGCAGTGGTAAACTACACATTCTATATAAGTAACTATAACTAAATTAGCCTGTAAAGGCAGCACACTCTCACTGAACTGGCTTCTTCCCTCCCAGCAGTGTGCGACATTCTTGACAAATTTAACGCATGCTCCTTTTACAAAGTTAATGAGTCAAAATCCAATATCTTACAAGCAGGAGTAGCAAGCCCCATAAGGACAGAACTACAATCCAAAATTTTCACACAACTTCACTCTGTTTCTAAACACATGTAAGCAAGATCTTCAAAATATTAACAGGCAACACCTCTCATGGGCAGGTAGAGTAGCAGCATTTAAAATGTTCACTCTCCCAAAACTACTATACCTATATAAAGCACTACCTATAGTCTTCCCTGACACATTCTTCAAATCCTTACAAAGCATGCTACACTGTTACATATGATCAAATAAAAAACCACACTGTCCTTACTCTGTTACTATCAGACTTAAAAGAGCAGGTGGAATGGGGCTCCCTGATGTGAAAGACTGCTTTGTAGCGGTACTACTAGACCAGATTCGCCACTGGTTCACTCCCAGAATGGGCAAACAATGGGGACACATAGAACAATCCTTTGTAACCAAAGGAGATCTGGGATCATTACTCTTAGCTGATTGGGTAACCCACACAGAATATCGCATAATTCACCCAACAATAACAGCAGCCCTCAGGGCATGGAAATATTTTGTCTCCAACGTCAAAGAAAAAACACTTGACACGTGTGTTCCGATTAAGTTAGAAATATACCAATTTATAATTTAGTAACTGGTCCGACCTTAGAAATTAACCATTGTCCACTGTAATCCTAGATAATAAAATCCTTCCCTACCATTCTTTAGAAGCACAGTACAATCTAACACAGAAAAGCCAATTCACATACAGACAATTGGCCTCCTACATGAAAAAAGAATCCGTCCCAGAACTGCGACTTAAAAAAAAAGCGTGGGAATTTCTATCCTCCAAATCGCTATCACTAAAAGGCATATCTCTGATTTACACACTCATCCACGACAAGGGCACATTCACTAAAGATTCAACTCTCAAACGATGGGAAAGAGGTTTGAAAACATCTTTCTTTGACTTACAATGGCGTCAACCCATCTACTACAACCAAACAGCTTCTAAAAGTGTCAACTATTGTGAATTATCTCAAAAGCTTCACCTACGATGGTACTTGACCCCAGTCCAAATGCACACATTTGCAAACATAGATGATAACACGTGTTGGCTAGGCTGCTCACACAAGGGCTCCTTGATACATACTGTATCCTCTGGGAATGCTCTCATATTTCCCCCTTTTGGAAAAAAGTATTTTCATTAATTTCAGACCTAACAGGTATCATACTAAAACCCTCGCTGCCACTGGCAAGGGTTAGGGATTAGCTTAAGGATTACCAATTTTCCAGCGAAGTTCAGAACTATAATTTGCAACCAGATTAATGATAACGAGGAAATGGAGACAATTATTTATTATTATTATTATTATTATACAGGATTTATATAGCGCTGACTGTTTACGCAGCGCTTTACAACATTAGGGCAGACAGTACAAGTACAATATAATTCAATACAGGAGGAATCAGAGGGCCCTGCTCATTAGAGCTTACAATCTAGGAGGAAGGGCAAGTTATACAAAAGGGTAGTAGGGGATGAGCTAATGGAGAAAATAGTGCAGTTGTTAGATGGAGGCAGGATAGGCTTCTCTGAAGAGGAAAGTTTTCAGGGATAGCCTAAAAGTGGATAAATTTGGAGACAGTCTGACAGATTAGGGTAAGGAATTCCAGAGGATGGGCGAGGCTCAGGAGAAGTCCTGGTGGCGGATATGGGAGGAGGTGATGAGGGAGCTAGAGAGCAGGAGGTCTTGGGAGGAACGGAGATGGCGATTAGGTTGGTATTTTGAGACTAGGTTAGTGATGTAGCTGGGGCAGAGTTGTGGATGGCTTTGTAACTTATTGTTGGTATTTTGAATTTAATTCGTTGGGTGAGTGGTAGCCAATGGAGGGATTGGCAGAGAGGGGTAGCAGACACTGAGCGGTTTGTAAGGTGGATGAGTCTGGCAGCAGCATTCATGATGGACTGAAGGGGGATAGTCTATTTAAAGGTAAGCCAATGAGGACGGAGTTGCAGTAGTCAGGGCGAGAGATAACCAGTGAATCAGGAGCTTTGTGGTTTCATTGGTTAGAAAGGGACGTAGTTTAGAGATGTTGCAGAGGTTGAGGCGGCAAGCTTTGGAAAGTGATTGGATGTGGGGCCGAAAGGAGAGTTCAGAATCCAGGATAACACCTAGCACCCTGACATATGGGGATGGGTGGATGGTTTTGCCACTGCCAAGAACAGAACCTTGGGGGACCCTGACAGAGAAGGGAAGAGGAGTGGAGAAAGTAGAATTGTAAGTGACACTGAAGGTGCATTGGGATAGGTAGGATGAGAGCCACTGAAGAGCACAGTCACAGAGACCAAGGGAGTAAAGTTTTTTTTTGAGGAGGGGGTGGTCAACTGTGTCAAAGGCAGCTGAAAGATCCAGAAGTAGGAGTACAGAATAGTGTCCGTTGGTTTTTGCAGTTAGTAGGTCATTTGTAAGTTTTAAAAGAACAGTTTCTGTGGAGTGTTGAGGGTGAAATCCAGATTGAAGGGGATCAAGAAGGTTGTTTTTAATGAGGTGGTCACTCAGTTGGTTGTAAACCAGGTGTTCAAGGAGTTTAGAGGAAAAGGGGAGCAAGGAGATAGGGTGTAGGTTGTTAAGATTGGTAGGGTCCAAGGATGGCTTTTTAAGTATGGGGGTGACCAGTGCATGTTTTAGAGCATTGGGAAAGATGCCAGAGGTGAGGGAGAGATTGAAGATGTGGGTTAGAGAGTGCAGGATGGGGTCAGAGGGCGACCGTAGCATTTGAGAGGGAATAGGGTCCAGGGGACAGGTGGTTAGGTGGGCGAAAGAAAGGAGTTTAGCATCTTCATCGGTAGTAGCAGATTTGAATAGGGGGAGTGTCAGTTGTACCTGTTGACATGGGGTCTTAGCTGGGGGAGATACCTGTAGAGTGGAGATTTCATCACAGATCGTATCAATTTTGTTTTTGAAGTGATTAGCGATCTCCTGGGCAGTGAGTAAGTCAGTGGGTGGAGGCGGTGGAGGACAAAGTAGAGAGTTGAAGGTAGAGTTGTAAAATAGGTTTGCTTGGCAGTGTGGAGGAAAGAATAGTATTTTTGGAGGGCAGATTTGTATTGGTTGAAGTCTTTGAGAGACTTACTCTTGTGCCACAGACGCTCAAGAGCAAGACTACGATTTTTGAGAATTTTAGTGTCATCTGTTTGCCAGGGTTGTAGGGATCGAGGCCTGATTCTACGTGTAGTGAGGGAAGCGAGCATGTCCAGGGTGGAGGACAGGGATTTATTGTAGATGGATGTGGCTTGGTTGGGGCAGGACAGGGGAGAGATTTTGTCATAGAGGTGGTCAGTAGCAGAATAGAGAAGAGAGGAGTTGAAGTTGCAAAAGTTTCTACGGGTGATGGTTAGGCGATTGGAGGGAAAGGTGGTGGAAGACAGGGGGAGAGAGAAACTAATAAGGTGATGGTCGGATAGAGGAAAAGGATTGTTTGAGAAGTTGCATGGAGTGCATAGGTAGGAGAATACAAGGTCAAGGGTGTTCCCATCAGAGTGAGTAGAAGCCTGTACCCATTGCTTCAGGTCAAATGAAGAGGTTAGACTAAGAAGTTTAGAAGTAGCAGGAGTGTTTGTATTAGCAGGGATGTTGAAATCACTGAGAAGGATTGTGGGAATTTCTGAAGAGAGAAAGTAGGGTAGCCAGGCAGAAAACTCATCAAGAAAAGTGATAATGGTCCAGGGGCCGGTAGATCACAGCAATTCTTAGGGAAGTAGGAGAGAATAGACGTATACAGTGGGCTTCGAATGATGAGAGGGAAAAAGAGGGAGGAGAGTGAATAACCTGGAAGGTGCTCTGGGGGGATAGGAGGAATCCCACTCCACCTCCCTTGCATCCATTATGCCTAGGGGAGTGGGTCCAGTGAAGGCCACCCTGGGATAGGGAAGCAGGAGAAGGGGTGTCATATTCGTGGAGCCAGGTTTTGGTGACAGCAAGTAGATTAAAGGAATTAGTGACAAAGAGGTCATGAACAGCAGTGAGTTTGTTGCAGACAGGGCGGGCGTTCCAGAGGGCACAGGAAAGAGGGAGGCTGGCGTTGGGAAGAAGAGGAATGGAGACTAAATTGTGTAGATTGCGACTATTGCCAGAGGGTGTAGGTTGATGGTGATGGGTGTGTTGGGCACAGTTAAATAAGGGAGGCCCAGGGTTTGGGGAAATATCTCCAGTGGTTAGGAGAAGCAGAAGAGTAAGGGAGGTAATATGAGAATATGATTTGTATGAAGGGACATGCTTCAGTATCCTGGGGGGTTTGTTATCAAGTGGGCTTAGGGTTAGAAAGAGGTGATGAGTGCAGTAATAGGGAGAGGGGAGAAGTGAGGGTGATATGTACAAATTGTGGGGTGGAGCAGAGGGGTGAAGAAAAGAGAGTTTGAGGAGAGAGGCAGCAATTGTGAAAAGGAGGAGAGGTAAAGAGTGCATGTTTCAGAGAGGAAGGTGAGATAATTTGGAAATGGGGTCACCTGCAGTCTGTTGTAGTTTGCTTTGTGCAAATCGCTGAAGTGCAAGAGCAGAAGTGCCACTTATTTAAAGAACCCCACTTCTTTGGAAGAACCCCCTGTATGTGCAGCCCCCTGTATGTGTTCCCCCGTAAAGAAGGCCTTGTTTTTATACTGTGTGTTGGGTGTGGGTTGAATCTGGCAATCAATTAGGAGGTGATATTAGGAACACAGATAGCAAAGCAAAACTTTCACACCACAATCAAACTGCAAGGGGACTAAAAGACCAAAATTGTAAAGATAAGGGAACCCATAATTTAGGTAAGACTTAATGGCTAAATAAACATTGAAATAATGTGAACATGGCTAGAGATGGAGTTGAAACAGTGGTGACAAACAGATTTACCAAATATGCATGGGAGCAGCCAGTCAATATTCAGTTTAAGGTATATGAAGGTATAAACGCAGGTTTACCAAATATGCATGGGAGCCATCAGTCAATATTCAGTTTAAGGTATATGAAGGTATAAACGCAGGTTTACCAAATATGCATGGGAGCCATCAGTCAATATTCAGTTTAAGGTATATGGAGGTATAAACGCAGGTTTACCAAATATGCATGGGAGCAGTCAGTCAATATTCATTTTAAGGTATATGAAGGTATAAACGCCGCAGGTTTACCAAATATGCATGGGAGCAGTCAGTCAATATTCATTTTAAGGTATATGAAGGTATAAACGCATAGACAATAGAGACAATCTATTGTCCCTAACATCTCGAATGTCAAAACCCACCTCATACCGATTAAAGAGTACGAACAAGTACGAACGAGTACGAGTACAAACTTACATTCGGGCTCAACTGGGAAATTTAGGAACTCTTGGGAGCCGTGGCTCCAAACACACACTTTTTTAGTTAAAGATACTCTAACGTATATAAATACACTGGTAACCCTTTTGAAACCTTCTGACATAATAAGCTGATAAGATCAATATTCATATTTGTTAAATAATGAAAGTATTGTCTGTTTTTTATAACTTCTGTTTCTATATACTCACCATCTGTTACATTTGTTAAACCTTCATGCATCATTGGCAATTGTAAAGTGACGTTAAACTTTGTGAAAAAACAATAAAAATTAAAAAAATAAATAAATAAAAGAAATTTAAAAGGAGGCATTCTACAGATTGCTTTTTTAATGTTCGATGATGTATTCTAGCCTTTTCATAGATTAGTAGAAGTAGAAAGAAGAGGGAAAAAAGAAAGGAAAATAAGCCAGTGATTTGCATCTTGTGCTGAAACAACTGTCAGATTATGTTATTTACCCATTTAAACATGGCTAAGGATTTCTCTCTGTAATTGTTATGTGGACAAACTATTCGGATGAAAACAATTCAGTTAGCTTGCAAGAGAATCTAATGAGGGAAAAAAAGAGAGTTGTGTTAAAAGGTTGGTTTAGGAACTCATGGAAAGGATTAACCTCCCTGACGGTAATCCCGAGCGTTACTCGGGGTTGATTTTCTCTGCCAGGAGTGGTAACCCCAAGTCACGCTCACGGTAATGTTGCAGAGCCTTCAGCAGAGTCCCCTTACCTTCTCCTGGTGATCCAGCGATGTCCTCCGCTGTGATCGCCGGCGAGATCACCGCTGAGAGATCCGAACGCCATCTGACTTCCTAGTTCCATTCCCTGCGAGCAGCAGCAGCGCATGGGAGTGGAACTGGGCAGGGAATTCAAAAGTGACACACACATAAAAGAGGTGATACATTGCAATCTGAGAGGATTACACTGTATCATCTCAGATCTGACACAAGATTACTGTACAGTGCCCCTTGCCTGTCATTTTCCTGTCATTTGTGCCCATAAAATTTTGTAACATGGCATCAAAGCACCACTTTACTAAAAAAGCGCTTTTGGACCAGTTGAGTGACAGCGACAGCGACATGGAGTTGCTCGCAGAACTGAGCGATAGTGAGTCGAGGGGAAATTTGTCATCTGACACTGACACTGATCTGTCAAGTGACAACGGTGATGATCCTGCACCTGACCTCAGCGATGTGCACACTTTGTGCCCAATAGACTGCGATACGGACCAGGTAGCGCCCCCAAGATTCCCCTTCACTGGATCACCTGGGATGAAGGTAGATGTTGAGAGTGACAACCCTCTAGCATACCTGCAATTATTCCTCACTGAGGAGGTATTTGAAAAAATTGTCACAGAGACAAATCGCTACCAAGAGCAGCAATCCGCTACGCTGCATGCCAGGTTTTCCAGAAGCAGAAGGTGGGAACCCGTGACCAAAGAGGACATCTGGCAGTTTCTGGGACTCATCATTCTTCAGGTGGTGGTGGGGAAACCGTTCCAGATATGGTACTGGACCACCAATAAGTTACTGGCCACTCCGTTTTTTGGCACCGTGATGTCAGAATACCGGTTTTCCCTCATCATGAAGTATTTCCACTTTACAAACAATGAAGAATTTGATGAGGCCACGCATCCTGCGCGCAAACTAAAAAAAATCTGGGAGGTATGCCAATTATTGTGACCAATTTCCAGCGGACCTACTTGCCAGAAAGGGACGTCAGCGTGGATAAATTTTGATGGCCTACAAAGGACGCCTAAGCTGGATAAGGTTTATTGCATCCAAAAAAGCATGGTTTGGCATCAAATACTACATGCTCTGCTAATCATCCACTGGGTACATCTGGAATTTGGTCATTTACATCGGTAAAGGTCAAATCCAGGTACAGCGGCTATGGGATGGCCACATCATCTGTCCTTTCACTGCTGGAGCCCTTTCTAAACCAGGGATATTGTGTGACCATGGACAATTTCTACACATCTCCGGAACTGTATGAGGTTTTGCTACAAAACAAGACTGATGCGTATGGTACCGTTAGGCCTAACCGACGTGACATGCCATCTATGTTTGCCAAGAAAAAACTAAAAATCAGAGAAATGGTTGCCTGGCAGAAGGGTAAGATGATGGCAATGCGATGTCGAGACAAGAAGGACGTGTGTCTCATGAGTACTGTACACAATACCTCCACTGCCATGGTCCACACAAAAGGTAGAAAAGATGTACTGAAGCCACAAGTCGTGATAGACTATAATAATACAATGGGAGGTGTCGACAGAGCCGATCACGCAATGACATTTTATCCGGCTATGCGCAAACAGGAAAAAAATATTATAAGAAGATTTTTAGGCATCTTCTGGAACAATGCCTTTGGAACGCATATATCCTATACAGAGCAAAGAGTGACAAGCCTCTTGTTCATTGAGATTTCATCTGGAAGGTGGCTGAGCAGATTTTTGTCAACCACCAGACGCAAACAGTAGCTGTGAACAGACCAGGACGACGTGCTGTTGACGTTGCCAACCCAGAACGCCTGACTGGTCATCACTTTATGGACTACATACCGCCAACCGCAAAAAAGGCAGCACCTACCAGGATTTGCGTAGTTTGCTATTCAAAGAGAGATGGCAATAGAAAGAAAGTCCGAAAAGAAAGCAGGTTCTATTGTCCTGATTGTGACGTTGGACTTTGTGCTGTACCTTGTTTCAAAATTTATCACACTCAGGATGTTTAATGAATTTTCTTTGTTTGACAAATTTCATTATTTTGTATTACATGTTTGAATAAAATTATATTATTTATTTGATTATAATTCATGATTTTGTGTTTCAAACTTTATCATATCTGGGATGTCTACTAGAGTCTTGTTTGGTCAGGTTTAAGTAAGTAATTACTAAGAATTGCAGGCCTACAATACATAACACTAAATTTCCATGCAAAAAATTGTACCACTTTTGGTACAAAATTCCTGACATAATCATACCGCCAGGGAGGTTAACCAAATTATACTCAGTATATGTGGATAAAGGCTTTATGTATGGTAATGTCTTTGACAACATACATTAGTACTTAAAGGGCAGCTTCTTGCAAATTTAGTAGATGGCTGATAAAGTGTGGTGGTGGATGTGTGCATTGTTAAATCACTTCTGTGTCCTTCATTTACCAACTCAATTTAGGATTCAGGCTCTCTGTGGCTTGCTGAGAGGCTGAGCCGGGTGCCGGTCCAGGCATGTGGGTGGATCCCGACCCGCTGTCTGCTGAAAATGGGTCACAAGACTGTACAATGAACTGCACTCCTGTGATCCACAGGAGAAGTATAGCCAAATGAGCTTTAATTGGTTTATTGCTGGATATTTACTTCATTATTTATATTATAGGACTGGTAATATTCCTGACCATGCTCTCTTTTGTAGAGGCAGGGTAAAACAAAAAAGTCACAATGTCTGTCTTTTTGTAAGTGAAAATGAGTGTGGTAATCTAAAAGAAAGTGTGAAAGAGGACCTTGTTGATGGAGAGTGTGATGTGCTGAGGCATTATGGGTTGAGTTGCATATGAGTGTGCATACTACAAAGTTCATTGCAGTAGATTGTTACAGGCCACCTAGTTTTAATGGGGAAGTAGAGACACAGCTCCTTACAAAGAATGGATTCTAAGAACTATGATGCCGGTAATAATAGGAGATTTTGACTATCCTAAAGTTGAATATTTTAATGGCACTGCTGGAACAGTAAAAAAGGACAATGTATAATCTTTTTACAAGACTTTTTTTTTCATAATGCTTTATTAAAGGTACTTATGCAAGTACAAGTCAAATGCGGAAAAAGCAAAGAACGGTGGAGGTTCACCAGTAGGATAACAACTATAGGAGTTGTAGGCAAACATTAATACTATAACAGAACATATTAATACCAGTAGAGTGGTACATATAAACTATATGCAACTAAACGTAGGAAAGAAAAGACAGTGGAGGTTGTCGGTAATGTGTTTTTCACACATGTTGATAGTAAAGTGTGAGAGGGAAGGACAGTTATCCCAAGATGGCCCAATGAGCATGGATTGGATTGGAGTTCCCCGGTGGTTGTGATTGTTGGGGGAAATGTAAGGGTGGTAGGACTAAGACAAAGGTCCAATGCCCCTAGGGTCAATAAGCCAGTTTTTCCAGTTGGTTAGAAATGTTGCCATTTAAAAATGTGCTTTGGCGAACATATATTCAAGATGGTAGTGTGTATTTAGGATGGTGTTAACTTCTGCTATTGAAGGTGGGTGGGGACATTTCCATTCTCTGGCAACAGCTAAGTGTGCTTCTATAAAGATGTGGGTTACAATGGTTTAAAAGAGGGGAGGCCACAAGGAAGATTCCATGCCTAGTAGAACCATCTGGGGAGAGGGGCTAAACAGAACATTAGTTATGGAGGTGCCCAGAATTTGGATTGGTTAGGGCATTGCCACCAAATTTGAAGCAGATTTTCAGTTGAGCTGCAGCAACATTGCATCCTGAGCACAGGAGTCAGCTGAGTCTAGCCGTGTACAAGAAGAAGAGAGGATCCTACAGCAGCAGTGCCTTAGGAATCCATAGACAGAACCGCTGAGCACACAGGATACAAATCAGCCTCTCCTCCCCATCCCTCCACTGCCAGGCTTTCTCTACAGCTTTGCTTTTTTAAGGATTTCTTGGCTAATTGGATCTTTTGTATGCCTAAGTGGATCTGAGTGCGAGAAGGAAAAGAAGTGCCTAGAAGTAGAGGAGAAGTAGCCGATCGCTTTCTGGGAATATTGGTCACCCAGGCCCATTGGACACAGGACACCCAGCAGCCTGACATCATGGACACCCCGGCAGGAGGATTCTTTAAAGGTCTGTTGAGGTCCATTGTGAGTCTACAGGAACATTACTTAAATGCCCTGGCATAGTAATCAGCCAAAAGGTGTTACTGGCCTTTTGGTAATACAGAGGTCCAGTACTGCTGGTAATCAGGCATTCTTCCCACGCTTTAGATGGCGATGGTTTATGGTGGTCAGTCACACAGGGGACTATTTAATAACTGAGTGTCATCTTGATTGAGATCCACGTATGAAGTGTTGTCTGCAAGCTCAACTGAAAATGTTTCATCACATGATTAGGACGTATATGTTATACTTTATCATTTTGCGAGATCTAATATCATTTGTGTTTAGCGTGACTCTGTTCCACACATAGTTCGTTTATGTGCTGATATCACACAGTAGAGTTGCTACTTATCCATTTACTACTGGCTGAATTTATCTGAATCAATTTTAAGTGCATTTTTCCCCCTTTTAAGATTACTGTGAAAGATTTTTTGCATCAATTCCCAATGGGTAATACAGTGAGATGGATTTATCATTAGCTTGTAGATGAATGCAATGCCTTTGGAGATTGGGCTAGAATGGTTGTAAAATTTCACTATGTCCCAAAGTAGAGGCTGATTAGTCCATCGTGTATGGGAGAGAGCTGAGCGTATCTGAAGACACATGTAAAGGTTCCTATGGTTTAGTTGATGTGACTGACATAGGTGTTGAAAATAGCTCAGATGATTAGTAGTGAACAAGTTTCCAATGGTGTTGATGCCTGCTGTGGTCCAAGAAGTGAGGGAGACCTGCGGAATCAAGAGCTCCAGGGAGGAGAGGGGCAAATGCGAAAGGAGTTCCAGTGGTATGCCTTGAGATTGGCAGAGCAGGGACTTCCAGGTTCTTATTGCTGCAATGATAGTGTCAAGGAAGGAGCGAGAGGGTTGTAGCTGTAGAAGAAAGGCACTCAGGAATTTCTTGGGATTATAAGACAATTTTATGGTACAGATTACTGAAGACCTAACTAGACATGATGCTCTGTTAGACGTTTTATTTTTGAAAAATACCAAGCTTATTAAACATGCCCATATAAAAGAACATCTGGGTAGCAGTGGCAGTAAAAACCATTAAGTTTTAAGATAACACAAAACATAGAACTATTTACCCCTCACTCATTTATGTAGGGGCTGCTATTCGGAGGCCCCCTTATTGTAGATTTCAATAAACCACCACCAACCAAAGACCCCCCTCCCAAGTTGGGAAAGTATGCAGGTAGGAGGGGTTATTGGAATCTGGAAGCTCCCTTAACAATAAGGGGGCCTCCAGATACCCCCTCATGTAAATGAGTAAGGGATGCACAATATCCCTACTGATTCAGCACACACAACCAATCTAGATTATATTCCTTGCTGATAGGCAGCTCCTCAAGCTTTCCTATAACAGAAGGGGCTATGATTGTGGTGATATCATTGGCCAACAATGGCCCTGGCCATATTTGGTCAATGTCAATGGCTAAATATGGCCAGTGGCCATATTTGAGGAGTGATGTCACCACTATACCCACCCTTTTGCTTATGTGGCTAGCCATGTAAGTCATTGTGCCAGTGATGAAAGTGGTTGCTAGGAACACCCACCCTTTTCTTAAAAAACAATGATAGTGGAAGCTTTATGTATAGGGTTGCTGTTAGAAATCATGGGGCACCATGCAGCATACTTGACACGGCCCAACTCCACCCCGAAAATATCAAAACAATGCTTTTGCTAAAAATACTCTAAAATCGGTATCAGTGAACACAAACACAACGTAACTTACAAAGCTTCTGCTACATCTAAAAGATAAAAACTGTATAGAGTTAATAAAAAAAGCTCTGTGTGTGAATGACACTATGTGTGTGAATGACATCTTGGGTCTCATTCACATGTGCACTGTGGCCTGCACAGTGTGAATCAGTATTTTTTTTAGTTTTCAGCTGCTGCCGGGAAAGCCATACATGTGATCAGTTACAGTAATTCTCACCCCCACTGCACCGATCACCCCTTCCTGTCCACAATCTGATTCCTTTTGCTGCCCTGGCCCCACTGATGAACAGGAGACTCAATCCACAAATTTAGGGGTGCATCAGTGACATTACAAAACAAAACCAGATGCTAATGTATTTTAAGAGGTATAGCCTCTTCTTCAGAGCTATCTGACTGCATACTTGGATGTGTTTAAATAGTAGGATGGATTAAGTAATAGGCCACACCTATTATGTGACTGATACACCTCCTCTCCCTCTGCATTCCTCTTGCTGATGCTTGCCTTGCAAGTGCTGGAAGTCAGAGACAGGTGCTCACTAACAAACCAGCCATCTCCTTGCTAGCTGTGGTGTTGGGCGGATATGTAACAAGTGGGGTCTTCCCTGTTCAACATTTACAGTTAATGGTACAGGGCACCTATGAATATAAAACAAAGTACTATATGTACTTGTTCCCTTCGAGAACAGAATACTGTTAAAAAAAGTTATGTTTCTTCCTTAATGGTTTTCGCTTATAAGTAATAACACAAGAAACTGTTGATCAAGGTAATATCCAAGTGCTTTAGGGGATCAAGAAGAATTTGTTTCCCCTTTTGGAGCAAAGGTGATCATGCTTTAGGGTTTTTATTTGCCTTCCTCTCGTTTAACTGCGGGTATAGGGTTTTGATATGCAGGTTTTCAGTGCATTTATTAATTATTTTTTTCTATTGGTTGAACCAGATGGACTTGTGTCTTTTTTCAACCTGGCTAACTATGTATGAGTTTCTACAGAACTGCCATTTTGGAAAAGGATATAGAATAACAGAACAAAGAATCAGGAGTTCCCCTGCCCACGATTGTGCGGCTCATTATAGGATTGGGGACATGAGGGTTGAAAACATACTTTGAAAAGAATACCCAATCATATGCAATGTCAG
Source organism: Aquarana catesbeiana (assembly GCF_042186555.1). NCBI lineage: Eukaryota > Metazoa > Chordata > Amphibia > Anura > Ranidae > Aquarana > Aquarana catesbeiana. Next base: position 148,643,579 of record NC_133333.1, read on the forward strand.
CAAAAATCTGTATTTTTGCCTGCATGTGTACTTAGAATGGTAAGCCTCTGCACTGGAGAAATACAACACAGTTCTCTGCAATAGAGAAATACAACACAGTTCTCGGCTACTATAAGCGAGTAAACTGAAAGTGTTTCTGAGGTTACATCTACAGGCTATACAATTTTATACTTATGAATATGCATAAGGACTAGGCGTGTTTTAGGCTGAAATCTAGGTGTGACCATATAGCTAGTCAAATTATTGTCCCTATCTTCTTAGTAGCAAGGGAACAGTTAAGTAGGTGGTACCATCATGTGACTGATAGAAAGTGAAACAAAACAAGGATGCCGCCATGACAGTGCTGGATCAGACTAGTTAGAAAAGACAATCTATTTTCGGAGCAAAAAGGAAGAAAACTGTTGCTTCTTATCTGGCGTTAAGGTCATCATAGACTGAAAACTTTGTGTTTAAAAAGTGATATATATAAAACTCAACATTATCAGACCCCCATGATTCTACTCATCACCAATCCTCAGAAAGGATGTGCTGGAACTGGGGAGAGTTAAGAGAAAGGCAGCAAAATTAATAAGGTGACTGGAGGACCTCAATTATGAGGAACGACTACAAGCACTAATATTTTTCTCCCTGGAGAAGAGACACTTGAGAGGAGATATTATAGTGATATACACATATCTCAATGGTGATCCCAATGTAGGTAGGAAACTATTCAGTCGCCGGGAATGTAAGAGGAATGAGATTGGAGGAGAAGGGTTTTAACCTTAAGTTGTTGTAGGGAGTTTTTCAATGTCAGGGCAGTAAGGATGTGGAACTCTCTTCCACATGCCAGCAAGAAGTATTGATAGTTTTAAAAGACTCTTTGGTGTGCATCTTAGCGAACACAATTTACAGGGATATGGGAAATTATTATCTACATGAACACACACCCAAACAGGTTAAACTGGATGAACTATTGTTTTTACTCAACCTTACCAACTATGTAACTATGGTTGATGGAATTCAGTACAGCTAGACCTCATTCACTAAGGGAACATTTCCTAGCAAAGTGAACAGTATATTTGTTTTAGTAAATCAACCTCATGGAGTTTAAAATAATTTATCCTAACATATGTTTCATTTTACTTATTTTATTTATTTATTTGAAAGATTCCCCTTTAGCTGTCTCTACCACAGGTACTTTTCAGCTCTTAATTTTCCTGCACGTTTCTTCAACAAAAGTTCTTCAACAAAAGTTAAAAAGTTAAAAAAAATCAATGCTCAACGTTCTGTGAGTTGCACCATGAATTCATAAATTCATATATGCGAGAATATCCAAATTTCTGCTCTTGTGGTCTGCTTGAGATACTTTTACCATCTATCTACAACCCATGCCACTATCTGCCTGTCCATTTGATGACTTTCACCATTGAACCTTCTGTGAGCTGCACCATGAAACATCAGAAGCACTGCATCTGCACCGCCAGCAGCCCTGAGGAAAACCCAATGCTCTGGTTTTGCACTTTCAAGTCTGGGGACACAGTGGGGGTGATTTACTACAGCTGGACAGTGCAAAATCTGGTACAGGTCTGCACAGAAACCAATCAGCTTTCTGGTTTTATTGCCAAAGCTTAATTGAACAAGCTTAAGTTGGAAGCTGATTGGCTACCATGTACAGCTGCATCAGACTCTGAGTGCACCAGTTTTAGGAAAGTGGGTCCATGAATCATGACACCTACTATGCTGTTTGCATTTGATTACCAAATCTCACACAAAACTGAAATGCAATAATTCTGCAATTCATATTAAACATATAAACTGTTTTTTCCATGTTCTTAAAAAAGTATGAATTCTGTTCATTTAACCACTTGCCGACCGCGCGCCATTGTTTGACGGTGGCAGTATAGGCTGAATGCGCCCCATTGTTTGACGGCGGCAGTATGGCACTCCTGCAAGAATCGCCGTAGCTGTACAGCGGGCGCTTTAAGGAGTATAGGGGCACCCGCACAAGCCCGCCGCATGACATAGGAGACAGTGCAATTGCGATTGGCTCCTGAGATGGAAAACAGACAGATCTCCGTTCTGTCAGGGGAGTAGAGACAGATCGTCTGCTCCTAGTACCTAGGAGCAGCGATTGGTCTTCTCCCCCAGTCAGTCCCATCCCCCCACAGTTAGAAACACACTGAGGGAATACATTTAACCCCTTGCTCGCCCCTAGTGTTAACCCCTTCTCTGCCAGTGACATTTATACAGTAATCAGTTGCTATTTTTAGCTCTGATCGCTGTATAAATGTCAATGGTCCCAAAATAGTGTCAAACGTGCCTAATCTGTCCGCCGCAATGTCGCAGTCCTGATAAAAATCGCAGATTGCCGCCATTACTAGTTAAAGCAAATTAGTAATAAAAATGCCATAAATCTATCCCCTATTTTGTAGACGCTATAACTTTTGCGCAAACCAATCAATATGCACTTTTTTTTTACAAAAAATATATAGAAGAATACATATTGGTCTAAACTGAGGAAGAAATCAGTTTTTTGTATATTTTTGGGGGATATTTATTATAGTAAAAAGTTAAAAATTTTGCTTTTTAAAAAAAAAAAAAAAAAAAACATACATGCATGTTCACAGGTTCTTTGCTTTGTGTACCTCTTCTGGCAAGACCCATTTATCATCTCTCACTGATCATAATCTTACCAAGTGTAATAAAGAAAATTTCTATTTATATTCAGGCTACAAGAGAATCTCTGCTGAGAGAAATGTTTGAAAAGAAAGACCTTTGCTTTCTGTGGTTGTGTAACGTGGAGGTGAGGAAGTTGGGAAAGCTGACAGCAGAGTAGTTCATCATAATCTAACCCACAGCATTACACCCTGACAGGTTATAAGTACAGTTTAATGTAAGGCACCATTGTGTTTGTTTATTTTAATAAGAGGCTGTATCTTGCAAGCCATAAATCTAATTTTTAGTACTCACTACAATCAGAAGAAAGATTTCCAAGGAAAGACTGAAGCTCGTGAACTCTTATTCGAATTTAAACATTAGGTCCATTTCAATTGGTAATCCAGTTTTGGTTGCAAGCTGGAGGGTTCATATAAAGCTTCAGGCTTCTGAAGAAAAGTATCCTATAAAGATGCTAGCTTCACCCTCAACCTAGAGGTCAGGCCGCTTGCTGAACCCTCCTTATGTCTTTCTTTTAATAATTACAGTAAGGAATCAGAGCTTAATGAGATATGTTGTACCTGAAATATGAGACTTGTGTAAAAAAGTTTAGAAAACGCATATAAACATTAATTTAATGGTGCCCCCCCCATGATATGCCCATATATTAATTCACATATATAGTTTTTTATTTAATTTTCTTTTTTACTTTTATAGTAGGTTTTAAGAGTTTTTTGAGAATTGTAATATATTACTAATCATCCCAGGTCAGGCTGTGGTTATTACCGATGTGCTGCCTTTTTTCTGTTAGATCTGTGATTAGGTTGCATGTGCCCAGAGAGAGGCTTGGTCACGCAGCTCGTTTGTTCAGTGCTATCCCAAAAGAAAGCATGAGCAAAACTGTGAGTGAGGCTTGGTTTTTCTGTATAATTCTGTGATGATTCGGGAGGGTCTCTGTGCTTTGGAAGACATCCTTTTGCTGATGATATGCGCTGGATGGTGCCTTCATGTGATGTCATCACATGCTGGTATTGAACTGGAGCTATGATCTGATTGGTTTCCTTACAATGCGCATTGTTTACTTATTTATGTAAGCGTAATTTTAACCTAATAAATTTATATCTTAACATATTACACCATGAGGAGCTGATAGAGATCTGGAGGGGGCTACTCAGTGCTGGGTATAGGCATACATCTTGGTGTTCCATGAGGGAGAGCTGTCAATGCCGCTGATTAATATCCTTGAGCTCATGTTGACCATTCTGAAAAAGGGGGTCACTGTGGTTTGGTAAGCCCACACATTAACACATTATTGGGTGTTGGTGAATACTATTGGCACACTTTGGAAATTACAAATATTTTGGATCGATGCATGCTTAATATGGGACTCTTTTGGTGTTGTGATTTTCTATGGACATTTTTCTTCACCTTTAATTAATGTTTATATGTGTTTTTTACACTTTGTCTAAATGCTTTCAGGTTTAATGAATTATGGGAAATTAATTTATATTTGGTTGGTTTTATTGCAAAACTTTGATTTACAGTTTTATATTAAAAGGGATATCCTCTATTAGTGTTTGCAGCTTTATTTAATATATGCAATATTTGGTCGTTTTCCAGTTATTTTCATATGTTGTAAAATGTTGCCAAGCAGGTGAACTGAATAACATGCAGCTTAAAATGATAAACTTTAGGTAGACTTACAGCATACTTTAAATGGAAAAACAGATATACAATATGTGAAGAAACTGGTTGCTGCATTTTCCAGCTGCAACATGTCAGACAACAGGACACCAACATCAAGTGTGGCTTAACCTTTAAAATCCACCTAGATTCCACCAGAGCTTAAAAATTGAAATGATTGAAATGTTGCTTCAAGTTTGCCTGACATCTTTTGAAATTGTACTTGAACTGCAAACAAAAAGGCTTACTATCACATACACAGTTTAGGAGATAGCACACCGCTTTCTGGTAAGCTCTGATCAACAGCTGTGGTATGGCTTACTGTAATTCTAGACCCCTAAGAAAAGTTCTTATGGGTAGAATATGCACAGAATTTTATTTAAATCAATGTGTCACCATCACCATTTACAACATTTTTTAAAAGTGGCTTCCTATCTAAAAGCTTTCAAAGCACATCATAACAGAAAGTATTTTAACCTTGGCATCACTCCTATGTATAATGGGAAAAGTATGTAAATAAATCATGCACTCAAGTTTTTTCTATATTAATTATGAAGAACAATGAGTAATTACATGAGAATCTCCAATCAGGTGATTCTATTTAAAAGTATGTATCTCAAAAAGACAACTCTGAACATTATTTTTACATATATTTTGTATAACAGAAAAAGCACAATAAAAGAGAGACTGAATCTACTTGGCAGATCTTACCATTGCAGTTCTTGGGATATATAAGAAGTCAGGGACTGATTCAAGCCACTAGTAGAGATGAGTGAATTTAAACTTGACCTTGAACTTTAAATTGAACTCCACTGAAATCAATGGGGGCAAATCTTGAAAACATATTCTGGCCATTTTCCTTTACAAACCTTTTCTTGGCTTTAGGTAGAGTATAGCAGGGTATATACAAGTCATTCTAACATAGTAAATAAAGCCAGATGTATCATAGACAGTTCAAATTTGTCCCAGTACAGAGTATTAATGGACAAGTAGAATTTACATTTTAAAATGGAATAATAAAAATTTGCTGCCCTAAAATATTTGGAGAGATTGGTAACTCCCAACTTCCCTCATATGGTTTTGGTTGGTACATGGCATGCTAATCCTTAACATGGCTGGGCTCTATGTGAGTTTATTGATATATCATAGCAAATGCAAAGAACATAAGATGAAACAGAGATGGGCAAGATCCCGAGGACATATAAAAGCTTTGGTTGGTAGGTCATGAGATGTGGAAATATTGCCTCATTGTATGAAATGTTACCTAAAAAAATACAAAAAAAGCACAAGGGACATTACACACCTTTAGTACGATGTGTCCCCTTTGCTTCTGTTTTCTAGTTAAGTAGTAATTTTCCTCCTCCAATCCACCACCACCACCTCTGCTTTAATCTTCCAGTGAAGTGGGGGTTAATAGAACTGAGGGGCTCTCACAGTCATTTATCAAGAGTGCCCGACTATACCCACCCTTTCTGCCCAGCTTTTCCATTCATAGATGCTGTAGCACAGCTTCTATGAATAAACATGATTTATGAATAGAGGGGTGGATCTTTCAATTATCTGCCCATCCTCCATTAATAGATCCCGAGGCTGGTGTGAACAACACCTCAATGAGACTAATCCAACCCCTACTTAACTTTTCACATCTCCCCCATGCACAACATACCCCTGCTGCATCCACCACAACATTTGTGGCCTCTAGTGATTGGAGAGAAGTCTCAAAATGAGTGTCAAAGGTCTAGGATATGCCAAGAAAGAGGGTCATGGGGCCACACTAAAAATGGTCAAGCAATGGCCTAAACCTCTGCATCATTTTAGGATGATGACAGCACAGTCACCTGTACTCCCTCCTCACTGACTTCATCCTTAGGCTCCTCTGAACTAGTGGTCCCCCAAGCACTCTAGAGCATAAGTAAGATCCCATGCTAAGCACTGCCATGCTGTTTCTATTACCATCTCCTGCCCCCTCTCCTGGATAAACAAGAGGCAGTGAATTTGAGGCAACTTGAGGGGCAGGAGGCGGAGCCTAGCAGAGCAGATATGCATTGTTAGAGCTCCACACCGCTGAGGAGAGAAGAGAAGGACAAAGCGGAGCCTGCAGGCTCAAAAGGTATCCATTTGAACCCTTTTGCCCCAGGGAACAAACTGTGAAAGTTTGGGCAGGAAATATGGTACTGGGAGGAAACCGTGGCAGAAATAAAAATCACCTCACAAAGAGCTCACAGGCACTCACTGCAGCTGAAGCAGCTCCAGTCACCTCACAAGATACAGCATCAGGGCGCTCTCACAGACAGAAAATGTCACAGCAAGACTCTCCATTTGAGTCAGATACAGAACAAATCCTCTCACAAACTTCTCCAGAAGCCTCCTCAGTATCCCCAGTAATATTATTACAATTTGAAAAGATGCTTCATAAGGCTTTAAAACAAACCTCAGACCAAATAACAAAAAGCCTAACCAAAGAAATAAGAGAGCTGGGAAACCGCACCGCAGTCTTAGAAATAAAAATGGATGAAATTGAAATTACAACCCAAGAAAATATAACAGAATTGGAACAATTAAAAGAAGAGAATTTAATACTTCAAACTAAGCTCGAAGATTACGAAAATAGAGCCAGACGTTCAAACTTGCGCATAAGGGGAATACCTGAAACTGTGACAGACCTGCAATCTACTATTACTGCTCTATTACAAGAACTAAAGCCAGATATCCCTATTGAACGTTTAGAACTGGACAGAGTACACAGAGCCCTCACAGCCAAAAAGAAAGATGGACCCCCACGTGATATAATCACAAAATTTCATTATTACAGAACGAAAGAACAAATACTAATTGCTGCAAGAGAAAAAAAGGAACTTAATTTTCAAGGACACAATTATCAAATTTTTGCTGACCTATCCCAATTTACTATTACTAAAAGACGATCCATGAAACCCCAACTAATGGAACTGCAACGCCACAACATTATGTATCAATGGGGCTTCCCCTTTTCGGTCAGATTTAACTACCAAGGTACAATTTACAGAAGCAGATCAGCAGATGAACTACAACAAACCCTTTTAAAATTAAATCTGACAGAACCCACAAGCAGCAACACTCCCACATGCAGAAGAATGGCGTCATCTTCACCTTCAGGCAGCACCCAGAAAATTTCAGAACAAAATGGGAATCATCATTCTCACAAAAGAGGCCGTTATGCCACATCATCCATGGACCAAGAAGATTCAATGGACTGACATCCTAATTCCTGATATCTCTTCATTTATTATACTAAGAGATGGTTCTCTATAAAAAAACCTATATTTATAACTGAATGTAACTGCATTCTGATAGTCACACACTGTGTGGGATCATGTTACATTCCAGTTATATTTCTTATTACTTCTGATTCATATAGCCTTAGAATATATAAGTGAAATAAGGAAATTCTTGTTCAGTTATATATTATCAGGTAATAACAATAGATTTATTACTTTTTAGGACAAATATGTTCAATAATCCAGAAGTAATGGAAGCTTTTTCTTTCTTTTCTTAAAACAAATATATTATTACCTAACTAGTTCCTAGAATTATGTTTTTGTTTATTCTAATCTGAAGCAATACAACCTCAATTTTATGAGTTAACATATCTAAACAGTTGCGTATGAATAAAATATGTAATTGTTTACTCTAAAAGGGTTAAAATCCCAAAATAATTCAAACTATCTTCATCAATACCAAAGTTATTAACAGTACCTTTCTAACTGAATTATTTAGCCTAGGGCAAGACTAACCATATACAACCACCCTGGAATAAATAATTTCAACAAAAACTATATTCTGCACTCCAATTAATGAAACATCATTTTGATGTCTTTTGACATAGCACTTCTCTCCTGTAAGCGGAAGATCCGTGTACCCCCATTAGCCCTCCTCATTCTCCCAACCATATTATGTGGGAGTGTGACGAAGGCACTTATTCCCCTGAGAGAGATATTTATTCTCTTTCACGGGTAAATTGTGATTACTTGCAAAAAATAATTTATGCAATGTATCATCTAATCTCATATGTTTTTTGTTTACTCTTTACTCCAGAATTCACTGGTTTCTTTTCTATCTATTCATCTCTTCAGTCCACACAGGTTGATCTGCGCAGTCAGCTCTGCATAACAAAAAGTAAGTCAAAACTATTTGATCTATTGCCATGGCACCACTGAATATACTTTCCCTGAATGTTCAGGGAATAAATGTCCCTCAAAAAAGGACCAAAGCCTTCCGTATTTTCCATAACAAGAAGGCTCACATAGTATGCCTCCAAGAAACACACTTCACCAAAGATTCTACTCCAAAATATATTTCTCCTTTTTATCAACAAATTTACACGGCTTCTGCCTGTACCAAGCAAAGGGGAACTCTAATTGCATTTCACCGATCCACACCATTCACCTTATCATCAGAAATTAAAGACCCAGAAGGTAGATACCTGATACTCATGGGTTATATAATGGATACAGCAATCACGGTGATTTCCTACTACGCTCCTAACAAACAACCTACACCATTCCTCTCACATATATTACAAGTGATTAATACACACAAAATAGGAACAGTGATAATGTGTGGGGATTCGAACCAGGTCCTCCTCCCATTTCTAGATAAATCACCTTTTACACCATCCAAAATAACCTCTAGATTACCTTTTTCTCAACTTCTTTCCAAATACAATCTGGTAGATTCATGGAGAGAAAGTAACCCAATGAAAAAGAAATTCACTTATTTCTCGCACCCTCATCAAACCTTCACCAGAATAGATCATATTTTTCTAACAATAGGAATGATACCAGAAATTATTGCATCAGATATAATTCCGATTCCGTGGTCTGACCATAATGCAGTATACACTACTATAGCCTCAGCCATACCAAAAGCACATGACCCAACGTGGTACTTACCGGACATAATGCTCAAACACCCACTACATCAGATGGCCATTGAACAAGCTTTTTTTTTTTTTTTTTTTTTTTTTTTTTTTTTTATTTTCAAAGTATTTTATTGAATTTCAGAGAAAAACAGGCGTTTACAAGTCATCAGCATTAAATGCAGGATAATACATCAGACAAATGCGAGTCCCCTTGGGGTAACAAATCAAACTTATGACTGTAGATATAAGCATGTCTCTGGTAAATAAAGTACAGTAGAGCCTTCCTATACCAACTTTCGTTAGCGCGAACCTTATAACCCGGAGATATGGACCGGTTGGGGGAAGGGTAGGGAGGAGAGACCGACAGCACCCCGATTGGGATCACACTGTGCCCGATCGGAGCTCTCCGAACACTCCCCCACCCCCACTTCTAACATATAGAAAGTCTCTAGGTATCTAACAGGGCAGGAAAGCCTACTTCGGGTGCTTCCCTTGGGAGTACGACCCCCGAGGGACCCTGCTACAGCATGAATTAAACAGGCAAAGCATCATCTTGTTAAAACAATCAGAGAAATAAGAAAAAAGGGGGAAAGAGGAGAGGTAGAGATGAGCAGGGGGGGAAAGAGAGAGAGAGAAAAGAGAAGTCGAGAGCCAATCCACTGGAGGGAACCCCCCCCGACCCCGAAACAGGCCCACGCATCATGGTTGGACCCCTGGAATTAGGGAAATGCCTATGAAATCAGCCCACGGTTCCTAAACTGCTTCAAATTTCTGTGTGGTGTTGAGCAGGGTACTGGCTAGCTTTTCTTGGGCCATGATCCAAGAGATTTTGCGGATAGCCGCTTTAAATGAAACCCTGGGCTGCTTCCAGGCCTTAGCTATAGATAGCTTAGCTCCCAGCAAAATGAAATGAATCAATTTACGGGCCTGCTTGGGGGTCTTAGGTAAGTGGTCGTTCAATAAGGCAGCTGCGGGGGACCTCGGGATCTGGACTCCAGCAACCTTTTTGATCATGTGAAAAATCCTGCTCCAGAAAGGTCTCAATCTTGGACATTCCCAGAAGATATGGGCTAGGGATCCCCTAAGTTGACAGCCCCTAAAGCATCTGGGGTCCGTGGAGGGGAACATTTTGGCCAGTCTATCCGGTGGGAGGTACCAACGTGTGATAAGCTTCACACTGGACTCCACCAGCGAAATGTTTAAGATGCTCTTGTATGCCCTATTAAAGGAGACTCTCCACTTCTCCAGGTCCCACTCCAAGGCAAGGTCCGACTCCCAAGCGGTCATGTATGAGGTCTTGGTGGACTGACCTGAGAGTGACTGATAGATGGTGGAGATTCCACCCCTCTGCTCCGTAGCCTGTCCACACCATATTTCATAAGGGGTGAATGCGTTGTTTGAGAGATTGTTTTTACCCAACTGAGTGAGGAAGTGTCTGATCTGTTGGAAACGAAAGAATTCGGAGTTTGGCATCTTTAGTTGATTCACACAGAAGGTTCTGGTGATGGGCCCCATTGGTGTAAAGTAGTGTCCTATCCGGTACATCCCCTTGTTCAACCACCAGCGGAATGCTTTGATGTCAGTTCCCGGGGGAAAGTCAGGGTTGTTGAAGATGTGAGCCAGGGGGTGTTTGCAGGAGGTTATGGATTGATGGTTTCTCAGAGAATCCCATAATTGAAAGGATTGTGAGAGTATAGGGGATAAAATGGGTGGACGTTTTTTTGGGGGGACCCATAGGAGGAAGTCGATAGTGAAGGAGGGAACTGCCTGTCTCTCAATCTGTATCCAGTCCGGTCTTTCAGTCTTCGCATAAACCGACGAGATCTGAGCTAGCCTGGCTGATTGGTAATACCAAAATAGCTGCGGTAGGCCCAAGCCCCCTTGTGGTCTATTTAAGTATAAAGTGCTCTGTGGAAGTCTGTACCCCTTCCCCCCCCAAATGAATTTTATTATTTTCCTTTGAAATGCTTTCAAGTGCTCTTTATTGATGCTTATTGGGATGGCTCTAAAAAGGTAGAGGATTCTAGGGAGTAAGGTCATCTTGACTGCATGGATCCTTCCCAACCAGGACAAGCCCCCTTTAGCCCATTTGGATAAGTCTGCCTCCAGTTTGCGGTATGTGTGAGGAAAGTTAGTTGGATAAAGGAGTTCCGTCTTAGCAGTGAGCCTTATCCCCAGATAGTCAATGTATGAGTCACTCCATTTGAATTCAAAGGCACTTTGCAGGGATGCCAAAATGGATGGGTTAAGGGAGATGTTTAAAGCTGCCGATTTTGCATAATTGACCTTCAGTCCTGAGACCTTAGAGAAGTCTTTCAGGAGTTTGCACAGGTTTGGAATGGAGGTGGTCGGTGATGTGATAAAAAGGAGCATATCGTCCGCAAACAATCCACATTTGTGGACCTGGTCACCACAGGCGACCCCTTGAATGTTGGGATCTGCTCTTATTGCTATTGCTAGCGTTTCGATCGCGATAGCGAAAATTAGGGGGGAAAGAGGGCATCCCTGCCTAGTGCCTCTTGCAATGGTTAGGGGTTTAGAGTATTGACCTTGCAGGCGAATCACCGCTTGAGGGGAGGAGTATAGGGCTTTTAGAGTCCCTATAAAGTTGGGACCAAATCCCCATTTCTCCAAAATGGAGAAAAGGTAGGGCCATTCGATCGAATCGAAAGCTTTATGGAGATCCAGCGAGAGGATCATTCCTTCTTGTTTCGGCCCCCCTTCCCAGTTAGACTGTAGAATGGATACTATATCAATTGCTCTCCTAATTTGGTCGGGTCCTTGCCTACCAGGAATAAAACCAACCTGATCCTTGTGTACATAGAGATTGATGAAAGAAGAAAGGCGGTTGGCAAGAATTTTAGTAAGAATTTTGAGGTCATTGTTAATTAAAGATATGGGCCTGTAGTTCTCAACTTCCTCATGATTTTTGTTGGGTTTGGGAATCACTGAGATAAATGCAGTATTTAGTTGGGTTTCAAGGTGGGATCCCGTCTTTTTAGAGTTAAAGAATTTTGCCATGTACGGGGCTAGGATAGCGCCATATTCCTTGTAGTAGGGGACTGAGAGGCCGTCTGGTCCAGGGGCGGAACCAGATTTTAAGCCTTTAATAACCTCTTTAATTTCGGCCTCCGTGATAGGAGCCTCCATTAAATCTTTACACTCTCTGGATAATAAGGGGAGTGGGAGATTCTTTATAAATTCATTATCTAAGGGCCCTTTATCCGATTGGGTAGGGTTGTAAAGATTGGTATAAAAGTCGTGAAAAGCAGACATAATACTGGCCGGATTAGCTGTCGGAGGTTGGCCTGCTATCCTCAGTTTGGGGAAGGAGAGAGAGCGAAATTTAGGGGAGAGTTTAGCTGCCAACATTGAGCCAAATCTATCCTTGTGGCAGTAAAATTTGGCTCCTCCCCATCTAAGATTTTTCTCTGCTTTAGCCGTTAAGGTGAGATTCAGTTCAAGTCTAGTGGCATCAAGTTTGCTTAGGAGGGTTCTAGACGGGTTATTTTTGTGTTCCGCTTTCAGTTGAAGGAAGGATTTTTCGAGTCTGAGTATGTCGATTAAACGCTCCTTCTTAAATTTGGTCGCTAGCCTAATTATAACACCTCGAATAGTTGCCTTGTGGGCTGCCCACAAGGTTTCGGGGGATATGTTCTCCACATCATTAAAGAGGAAGTATTCTTTAATAGATTTTGCTATTTCTTGTGTTATACTAGGGTCAGCCAGAAGGGATTCATTTAGTCGCCAGTAGAAACCTCCTCTCCCGGACAGAACATTTCTCAAAGTAAGGAGAACCAATGAATGATCTGACCATGCGGTGTCTAGTATTGCCGCCCTGGTAAATAAGGGAATGAGGGCAGTCTGGGTGAGGATGTGGTCAATTCTCGCGTAGGACTGGTGGGGAGCAGAAAAGTGCGTGAAGTCCCTTTTGTTGGGGTTCATTTCTCTCCATGCGTCCACCAGACCCTGAGCGTGAACCATCTTGGCGATCCTAGTACTGAGTTTGGATGGTCGTGTGAGTTGGTCTTTAGGGGGCTTAGTTTTGTCTAGACCCTGGTCAAACGCAACATTTGAGTCCCCCCCCAGGATGACTTTGCCTTCCAGGAGCGGTTCCACTGATGAGAACAGGTCCTGGAAGAAAGACGCTTGGCCCTTGTTTGGGGCGTAGTAGGAGACGAAGGAATATAAAACACCTTCCAGGGTACCCTTCACCAAAATAAATCTGCCCTCCGGGTCCCTAAAATCAGAGAGATGTGTAAATTTGCAATTTTTAGAGAAGAGAATAGCCACCCCCTTCGTTTTGTTAGGGGCATTCGCTAGGTAAAATGATGGGAAGTGTGCATGTATGAACTTGGGGGAGTACCGGATGGGGAAGTGCGTCTCCTGCAGAAGCACCACATCGAGTCTTAGGGATTTATAATGATCCAGTGCCAGTCTCCTTTTCCTGGGAGAGTTTAGGCCCTGGACATTATGAGAACCTATTTTGAGGTCATTACTCTTCGCATTCAGGTCAGCCATCGGAGCAGAGGGGATAGAAGCCAGAAACCAACCAGTCACTTACCCTTGGGAGTCTTCTCATACCGGATTTAGGCCTGGTTGCGTGGAGGACCGACTTCGGGGCGCAGGGGGAAACCCCCTCCTGGATGGCTAGAAGAAAGAGAAGGAAAGAGATGGGAAAAAAAGAGTTATGAGACTTACTAACAGGTAAAGACATACAAAACGACATGGGTACTTGGAGTGTACCCTTGGAGTTATGCGAATCGCAATTCGCTATAGCCCCAATAACAACTTCAGAGTGCCCAGAGGGCCGTCCGAAGTTCCGACACCAAAGGACTCAAAAGGTTCTTTGGGATCGAGTGGAGGCACAAGGGTTCCACCCCGGACCCTTGTTATATCAAATTTCAAACAAAACATATGCACACCAATACGAGAAACATAAAAATTGTATGGACAGCCCTAGGAACTGGGCTATAAGCACTTGAAACAATAAACAACCCGGGCAGGAATAAAAAATCAGATTCCCTGAGGATCCCATCTCCTGGACAATCAGAAAAATCCTCCCCCCCCTATCTAACTATGAGGGGGAGAATGCTAGGGGGATAACCATTCAAAAAGGAAGGCCTACATGGCCCAGCTAACCGTAAAGCCCCCTGAAAGGGGATACGAACGATGGGTAATTGAATTAAACCTAGACTGTAACCTGGACTAAGATATGACATATCCTATTGAACTACGTGAATCTAGTCCAGTGAACCGGAGCTTTGTCTTCAAGAAACCGGGAACTTCATAGAGGAGCTAATACTCTGTTGGAGGCTACTTCCTCTGAAAATGTTAGCTGGTTCGAGAGGTGGAGAAGGTGAAGCAACGAGTGGTAAGTGTTTGTTTCAAATCTCCGTTAATAAAGCCGCTTTTGGAAGTAGAAAACGTTGTGTGAGGCCGTGAAGTTCGGTGAGAACCTGGATGTGTGGATTGTCATGTCCATATGACTTGAGAGGATTTGGAGCACTTGCTCCATCAACAGGGGGGGAAAAGTCGGCCCAAAGATGCCTCTGCCGAGACTGAAGGGATAAGGTACGAGAAGGGGTCCTTAGGGCGGTCTCCCGTCCTTGCTCTTCTTGGAAGGTCCCTTTAGCCATAGTGGAGATACAGGGCTGCCTGGAGGAGGACGTTTAGTGGAGCCCGAGGAAGAAGACGAAAAGTCCATTGGTGCTTCCTGGGAGATAAGCCTGAGTGCGAGGAACAGTCTTTCACCTTCCTGAAGGCTTGCAAAGGAATGGGTCTTACCCTGAATAGTGAACTTTACTGCAAAGGGGAAGGTCCAGCGGTATTTGATATCCCGTTGAGAGAGTACCGTGAGGAGGGGTTTTAGCGTCCTCCGTCTTTGGATAGTCGTGGGGGCGAGGTCAGCGAAAATCTGGATCTGGTGACCCTGGTGTTGTAGCTTCGGGTTTTGTCGGGATTGCCGCATGACCTCTTCCTTAACCGCGAAAAAGTGCGGCTTGACAATTATGTCCCTTGGGGATCCATCTTGTCTAGGGGGACCAAGAGACCTGTGTGCTCTGTCTAGTTCAAGACGTTGGGGGGGTATGTTAGGAATGAGGGCTGCAATAATGTCCTGAACCGTGGAGGGAATGTCCGAAAAAGATTCGGGGAGGCCTCTGATCCGAAAGTTATACCTTCTGGACCGATTTTCGAGCTCGTCGATCCTAGAAAGGGCGACATCTAATTGATCCTGAATGGTCAATAGGTGTGCAGAGTTTTGGTTGGTTCTCTCGGCTGTGCATTCCACTTTGTCCTCAATGGCTTCAATTCTGGCGCCCAAATTGGACAGGTCCGCTTTAATAGTACTGGTAATCTGATTTGCTGTATTAGCCAGACCTTTCTCTAGCAGGGATGAGAATTTAGCAAACATGTCTGCCTGCATTGTTGTGAGGTCAGCTACT
The DNA here is from genome assembly GCF_042186555.1 of Aquarana catesbeiana. Classification (NCBI taxonomy): domain Eukaryota; kingdom Metazoa; phylum Chordata; class Amphibia; order Anura; family Ranidae; genus Aquarana; species Aquarana catesbeiana. Next base: position 148,659,242 of record NC_133333.1, read on the forward strand.
GAGAAGCTTGGTTGCTGGGAGAGTGAAGATGGAGGATGGGCCTGTGCAGGGAGGGCCTGAGAGCGTAGCTCCTGTTGTGTGTGGCTCAGAGTCTCAGTGGAGGCCTTTGCTGCGGCCTGGGGTTTCGTATGGCCTTGCAGGTGTACATGGGGTGTTTGGGGGGGTCCCTGTGTTGCCTGAGCATATGACAGGGTCGGGGGAGAAAGTACTGGCCTGAGCTCATGGGTCCTGGAGTGGATGCCTGCCTGCTGTGTCGGTCCGTCCGTGACGGCGGCCATCTTGGGACTCCCGTCCGCGCTGACTGAGGAGAATTGGGGGCCGAGATCGCGTCTCGCCGGGGGCCCAGACATTCCTTCTGGTTCCCGGGATGTTCCCCTACTCGGGAGTGATATTGTTTAGCCTGCTATAGGGCTGAGGCGGCCGGTGTGCGGCTCGGTGGTCCGGGGTGGAGCGGAGCTCTTGGCTCAAGCAGCCATGACGGAGCTCTCGCGCATGCGCACTCCTCCCATTGAACAAGCTTTAAAGGAATACATATCAATTAATAATACAACAGACATCTCCCCAATAACACTGTGGGAAGCTCATAAGCCTGTCTTGCGTGGTACAATACAAAGACAAATGGCACTATTTAAACGGGAACGCAAAAATCTAGCAAAAAAACTAGAACTCAATTTTAATGCAGCCTACATATCATTTCAAGATAATCCATCTCAGAGTACAAAATCTCATCTGGAAAAATCTAGATTGGAATACGATCTATTTCTCACTGAGTCAGTTGATAAATCCCTCAAACGCTCCAAACACAATTTCTACATGAATACAAACAAACCAGGTACATATTTGGCTCGGGCAATAAATTCAACTAACAAATCTTTCAAACCAATACGTTTGAAATTATCAAAAAATGTTTACACTTGTAATCCAGTTAAAATAGTCCATAAATTTCACTCACGTCTCGCAACTTTATACAAGACAAACAATGAATTTAATCCTACAGAAGCTGAATCCTTCTTCTCAAAAATAACCTTACCTGAGTTATCTCAGAATCAAAAAAGCAGTTTGGATGAGCCTATAACTATAGATGAAGTTGCTAAAGCCATAAAAGACCTAAAACTTAACAAAAGACCAGGCCCAGACGGCTACTCGGCTTTATACTATAAAACATTCTCAGAAATACTCTCTCCCATTCTCACTGAAACTTTTAACAAACTTCTAGATGGACATTCTTTTCGGCAAGAAACACTAATGGCAATTGTTTGTATGATCCCAAAACCTCTTTCTGATGATACTTCCTGTGAGAATTATCGGCCTATCTCTCTGTTAAACCTCGATATTAAATTATTAGCAAAAATAATAGCAAAACGCCTCAATAGCATTATAGGAAAATTAATACATAGAGATCAAGTAGGCTTCATGCCAAATAGACAGGCAGGCGATAATATACGCAGGGCAGTGTTATTGGCACATATTGCTAAAAAACGGAAAATCCCTTTATGTTTTCTATCTCTCGATATTAAGAGGGCATTTGACACAGTATCCTGGCAATATATGCAATATTCATTACAAAAATGGGGTTTTGGACCCCACTTTTTAACATGGATCAAAGCATTATATAATAAACCCAAAGCCTATATAAAATATGCTGGATACAAATCTGAAGCCTTTAATATCGAAAGAGGTACCCGACAGGGTTGCCCATTATCTCCCTTATTATTTGCCCTTATACTCGAACCCATGGCCCAATACATCAGAACAAACCAAACTATAACTGGCATTGAAGTAGGAGGTATTACACACAAATTATGTATATTTGCAGACGATATATTACTTTTTCTATCATCACCACAGGTCTCTGGTCCTAACTTAATACCAGCTCTTGATGGGTTTGCAGCCCTATCCGGCCTTATGATTAATCCTAAGAAATGCCTAGTGCTTAATATTTCACTCACAAACATGGAATTGAACCCGGCTAGGGCTGCACTCCCATTCACATGGGCAGAAAAATCAATCCCATATCTTGGAATTCATTTAACAGCATCTCATTCTGACTTATTCTCAACCAATTATCCTCCAGTATTAAGACAGATCACAAATCTAATAAAACAATGGTCGCAACTTCCTTTATCCTGGATAGGGAAGATTAATGCAATCAAAATGACTATTCTACCCAAATTGCTTTATCTATTCAGAGTCCTCCCTATTCCAATTCCTTCCTATTTTTTGAGAATAGTACAAAAAAGAGCAACTTCGTTTATATGGGGCTCTTCTAAACCACGTATACCTATACACACACTACATCTTCCCAAAAATAAAGGAGGCCTGGGATACCCTAATTTTACTAACTACTACAGAGCAGCACATTTGGCCAGTCTGTCCAAATACCATGCAAAACAGGAAATCCCATTATGGGTATTTATAGAGGCTTCAGAAAATGACCCTCTATTAATATCAAATTTATTATGGCTTGATCCTAAAGACCGCTTTAAAATTCATAATCCCATAACTAAACACTTCTTATCTCTCTGGGATAAACTAAAAACCAAATATCAGTTACAATCTCCACACAATCCTCTCCTTTCTTTTATCAGAAATCCGGCCTTTTATCCGGCATGGATCTACCCAAATTCTTTTAAAGCTTGGACAACATCAGGCATTCAGACACTAAATGACTTCATAGCATCTAAATCATTCCTTTCATTCCCATCGCTTAGAGAAAAATATGATCTACCAAACTCTGAGATATTTAGATATCTCCAAATCAAAAATTTCTATACACCATTCCTAAAGGGGGATACACCATTATCCCAATTATCCATTTTTGAATCAATCTGTACAAAAGATCCATTTGCTAAAGGTACAATTTCATCACTTTATAATCAATTATATGGAGTAGCAAATCTTAATAGACCCTCTTACGTTCAGAGGTGGGAGCAGGACCTGGGACGAACTTTAGAAGACACGGACTGGTCTAATATATGGCTCACATCTAAGTCATCTTCACCCAACATCTTAGCACTGGAGACAAATTATAAAGTCCTAACTCGCTGGTACCTTGTACCCGCTAGAGTGGCAAAATATTCACCTAATACCTCAACTCTTTGTTTTCGAGGATGCCCAGAAATAGGCACATATTTACACATATGGTGGACGTGCCCAGTAATCCAAACCTTCTGGAAGGAAGTCTTCGTGATTGCATCTAAAATATTTAAAAAAATAATACAACCAGATCCATATTTAACTTTACTTAATCTAAAACCGGAATGGTTAACACTCTCTCAATTCAAACTTATGATCCAACTAATAACGGCTGCAAAACAAACAGTGGCCAAGGCATGGAAATCTCCTACATTGGTACTAGCAGAAACAATTCACAGAATGAATAATACAATGTCCCATGCTAAGATGGTAGCCATCGATCAAAATCAAATTCCAAAATTTGAAAAACTTTGGCATCCTTGGATAAAACAACAGTTCCTGTCAAATTTCAATGACTCTGTCCTGTTGCCATGGTAACAAATTAAATGACTTACAGAGATACCCATTCTAAGGCTTCAAAGAGAACTAAAAAGAATAATAAACTGACGAGCGAGACAACCTTGTGGACCATACCTCTACCTTTCAACCCTTTTTCTTCTTTCTCTTTCCTTTTCTCCACCTTACGATTAAAGCTCATTATCAGAATTTATTTGACCTATATACACTCTACCTGTAAACAATATGTATAGTAGGTATAAATCATTTAAATACCTACAAAAGTAACTAAGGAAATGATATATATCTTTAATTTAGGTTTACGTGAACCCAATGTTTAATATTTGAAATTTCATGATATTTACCTATATAAACCCTACTGTAAAACAATGAGCTTACTTTATAGATCCTTGTAAACTTACTTTATGTATCTTTATGTATCTTCATAACATTGTATACTCAATAAACTTCTTTTGACAAGGAATTTGAGGCAACTTTCGACTTTCATAGTACGGTAAAGACATTTCATCATTACACTGCCACCGTCAGCACCATCATGCAGCTGCATGATGGCACTGACAGTGGCGGTGTAATTCACTTGAAGCTTGGATCGAGGGATTTCTGGCTATGGTTAAGCATGATGAATTTCAATCTACCTCACCTGTATTTGATTGGACTTTCGGTCTAAATGATGAAATGTCTTTTCATATCTCAACCATCTTAGCAGGACCTCCCTCACCAGCTTCAGCTCCTAAGTTCCATCCTGTGAAATTCATGATTATTATGATAAGCATCTAATTGTTTTTTATTCTTTGTACTATAACCTGGCTTCCACACTCGCACAGGAAATTGCCTTTCGGGGCCTGAGATGTCCTATTGGTTTGTGTCAGTTCTGCGCTGAGATATCTACACATAAAAAAACTCTGAAGTACATTCCTGAAGAAGTGGTCTCACCGCGAAACATGTAGAGGTTGAACTGACAAAGGACGATTATCTGATCCCCCCATCACGGATGAATACACATAATTTACTCTTTCAGTTCCTTTTCAGAGATTCAAGCTTACGCGCCTTGTAATTCTTCCTTAAAGGGCTATTTTAATCATGTTTTGTCTTAATAAATTTATATTTTTTATACATTTGCGTATATGAGTTTTTACCGTATCATGAAAGTCCAAAGTTGCCTCAAATTTGCTACCTCTTGTTTCTCGAATTGATAGGACGACGGTACATTACTATATCTCTATTTGTTCAATAGTGATAATTAATTTTGCCTCCTCTCCTGGTCTATTCTGTTACTCTAGAACAGTAAATGTGCCACCCAATGTTTCAGGGGGAAAATCTATGACTATAGGTTGCAGGCCCTTCCTCAATGCAGGGGAAAGAGCAGGTAGCAGCAAACAGAAGGGCACAATTCTACAGCCTTAGGGAAGGGCAGGAAGCAGCAAAAAGTTATGCATTGAACACTGTGACTATAGGCTACCTGCCCTTGCTCAAATCTTCTTTCAGTTGCAAACATATAGAAAAGGCAGACTAGAGAGGCTCTGTGGAGCTGTTTTTTTTCCTACCCCACTAGTGGTGACTCGCACAAGAGGTAGTGAAGTGGCCGATAAAGCTTTTCTCTTTTTACTCTTCCCAGAGCACAGAAAAGTCACTTGCCTGCAAATGCTGCTAATGTGCCAGTTTTCTCCTCCTCAAGGGTGCATAGCAACAACCTCTTTGCCCCATTTTCTAATGGTAATAAGATCCCTAGCACTGGAGTCAAAGTTACAGGTGCAGTACCTAAAGCCAACCTCCCTTCCACGAAGCAGGGGAAGAGTGGACAGCGGAAGATGGAGAGGGGAAATCCTAAGGCTAAGGGTAAGAGCAGGCAGCTGAAAAGTTTAGTTCATAACCCTATTACCAAAATCTGCTCTCCCTTTTTCTCTTTTGAAATAATATTATGTCAGAATGTGAGCAGAGTTGCCTTGTAGTTAATAACAAATAACATGCTTATTCAAACGTTTGCCTAGCCCTGGTGAAGCTATTGTTCTGTTGATTGTGAAAAAGCATAATCCACCTTTTGCAAATTATTTATGCATATGCCCATGCTAATAAAATGATAAAATGCATGCGTTGAAGCCTGCAGAGTATTGTGACTGCAATCAGTGCATTGCAGGTGCAATGCACAGGCTCTTGAATCATAATAAAAGATTTGGGACTTTGAGGCAGGTAATAACACAGGAGTAAAAGATACATGACACGTTTAATAATATGGGCAATAAAGACCCAAGACCACAAGTAGGTACATAGAGGATAAAATCCTGAACACGCAGAACACAGCAAAATAGCAAAAAAACACAAACACACATACAATGGGACCATAATAGGACAGTATAACACATATGCAATAAAGGTAAGTATATTGGCACAATCTTCCTTGTCAAAAGAAGTTTATTGAGTATACAATGTTATAAAGATACATAAAGTAAGTTTACAAGGATCTATAAAGTAAGCTCATTGTTTTACAGTAGGGTTTATATGGGTAAATATCATGAAATTTCAAATATTAAACATTGGGTTCACGTAAACCTAAATTAAAGATATATATCATTTCCTTAGTTACTTTTGTAGGTATTTAAATGATTTGTACCTACTATACATATTGTTTACAAGTAGAGTGTATATAGGTCAAATAAATTCTGATAATGAACTTTAATCGTAAGGTGGAGAAAAGGAAAGAGAAAGAAGAAAAAGGGTTGAAAGGTAGAGGTATGGTCCACAAGGTTGTCCCGCTCGTCAGTTTATTATTCTTTTTAGTTCTCTTTGAAGCCTTAGAATGGGTGTCTCTGTAAGTCATTTAATCTGTTACCATGGCAACAGGACAGAGTCATTGAAGTTTGACAGGAACTGTTGTTTTATCCAAGGATGCCAAAGTTTTTCAAATTTTGGAATTTGATTTTGATCGATGGCTACCATCTTAGCATGGGACATTGTATTATTCATTCTGTGAATTGTTTCTGCTAGTACCAATGTAGGAGATTTCCATGCCTTGGCCACTGTTTGTTTTGCAGCCGTTATTAGTTGGATCATAAGTTTGAATTGAAAGAGTGTTAACCATTCCGGTTTTAGATTAAGTAAAGTTAAATATGGATCTGGTTGTATTATTTTTTTAAATATTTTAGATGCAATCACGAAGACTTCCTTCCAGAAGGTTTGGATTACTGGGCACGTCCACCATATGTGTAAATATGTGCCTATTTCTGGGCATCCTCGAAAACAAAGAGCTGAGGTATTAGGTGAATATTTTGCCACTCTAGCGGGTACAAGGTACCAGCGAGTTAGGACTTTATAATTTGTCTCCAGTGCTAAGATGTTGGGTGAAGATGACTTAGATGTGAGCCATATGTTAGACCAGTCCGTGTCTTCTAAAGTTCGTCCCAGGTCCTCCTCCCACCTCTGAACGTAAGAGGGTCTATTAAGATTTGCTACTCCATATAATTGATTATAAAGTGATGAAATTGTACCTTTAGCAAATGGATCTTTTGTACAGATTGATTCAAAAATGGATAATTGGGATAATGGTGTATCCCCCTTTAGGAATGGTGTATAGAAATTTTTGATTTGGAGATATCTAAATATCTCAGAGTTTGGTAGATCATATTTTTCTCTAAGCGATGGGAATGAAAGGAATGATTTAGATGCTATGAAGTCATTTAGTGTCTGAATGCCTGATGTTGTCCAAGCTTTAAAAGAATTTGGGTAGATCCATGCCGGATAAAAGGCCGGATTTCTGATAAAAGAAAGGAGAGGATTGTGTGGAGATTGTAACTGATATTTGGTTTTTAGTTTATCCCAGAGAGATAAGAAGTGTTTAGTTATGGGATTATGAATTTTAAAGCGGTCTTTAGGATCAAGCCATAATAAATTTGATATTAATAGAGGGTCATTTTCTGAAGCCTCTATAAATACCCATAATGGGATTTCCTGTTTTGCATGGTATTTGGACAGACTGGCCAAATGTGCCGCTCTGTAGTAGTTAGTAAAATTAGGGTATCCCAGGCCTCCTTTATTTTTGGGAAGATGTAGTGTGTGTATAGGTATACATGGTTTAGAAGAGCCCCATATAAACGAAGTTGCTCTTTTTTGTACTATTCTCAAAAAATAGGAAGGAATTGGAATAGGGAGGACTCTGAGTAGATAAAGCAATTTGGGTAGAATAGTCATTTTGATTGCATTAATCTTCCCCATCCAGGATAAAGGAAGTTGCGACCATTGTTTTATTAGATTTGTGATCTGTCTTAATACAGGAGGATAATTGGTTGAGAATAAGTCAGAATGAGAGGCTGTTAAATGAATTCCGAGATATGGGATTGATTTTTCTGCCCATGTGAATGGGAGTGCAGCCCTAGCCGGGATCAATTCCATGTTTGTGAGTGAAATATTAAGCACTAGGCATTTCTTAGGATTAATCATAAGGCCGGATAGGGCTGCAAATCCATCAAGAGCTGGTATTAAGTTAGGACCAGAGACCTGTGGTGATGATAGAAAAAGTAATATATCGTCTGCAAATATACATAATTTGTGTGTAATACCTCCTACTTCAATGCCAGTTATAGTTTGGTTTGTTCTGATATATTGGGCCATAGGTTCGAGTATAAGGGCAAATAATAAGGGAGATAATGGGCAACCCTGTCGGGTACCTCTTTCGATATTAAAGGCTTCAGATTTGTATCCAGCATATTTTATATAGGCTTTGGGTTTATTATATAATGCTTTGATCCATGTTAAAAAGTGGGGTCCAAAACCCCATTTTTGTAATGAATATTGCATATATTGCCAGGATACTGTGTCAAATGCCCTCTTAATATCGAGAGATAGAAAACATAAAGGGATTTTCCGTTTTTTAGCAATATGTGCCAATAACACTGCCCTGCGTATATTATCGCCTGCCTGTCTATTTGGCATGAAGCCTACTTGATCTCTATGTATTAATTTTCCTATAATGCTATTGAGGCGTTTTGCTATTATTTTTGCTAATAATTTAATATCGAGGTTTAACAGAGAGATAGGCCGATAATTCACACAGGAAGTATCATCAGAAAGGGGTTTTGGGATCATACAAACAATTGCCATTAGTGTTTCTTGCCGAAAAGAATGTCCATCTAGAAGTTTGTTAAAAGTTTCAGTGAGAATGGGAGAGAGTATTTCTGAGAATGTTTTATAGTATAAAGCCGAGTAGCCGTCTGGGCCTGGTCTTTTGTTAAGTTTTAGGTCTTTTATGGCGTTAGCAACTTCATCTATAGTTATAGGCTCATCCAAACTGCTTTTTTGATTCTGAGATAACTCAGGTAAGGTTATTTTTGAGAAGAAGGATTCAGCCTCTGTAGGATTAAATTCATTGTTTGTCTTGTATAAAGTTGCGAGATGTGAGTGAAATTTATGAACTATTTTAACTGGATTACAAGTGTAAACATTTTTTGATAATTTCAAACGTATTGGTTTGAAAGATTTGTTAGTTGAATTTAATGCCCGAGCCAAATATGTACCTGGTTTGTTTGTATTCATGTAGAAATTGTGTTTGGAGCGTTTGAGGGATTTATCAACTGACTCAGTGAGAAATAGATCGTATTCCAATCTAGATTTTTCCAGATGAGATTTTGTACTCTGAGATGGATTATCTTGAAATGATATGTAGGCTGCATTAAAATTGAGTTCTAGTTTTTTTGCTAGATTTTTGCGTTCCCGTTTAAATAGTGCCATTTGTCTTTGTATTGTACCACGCAAGACAGGCTTATGAGCTTCCCACAGTGTTATTGGGGAGATGTCTGTTGTATTATTAATTGATATGTATTCCTTTAAAGCTTGTTCAATGGCCATCTGATGTAGTGGGTGTTTGAGCATTATGTCCGGTAAGTACCACGTTGGGTCATGCGCTTTTGGTATGGCTGAGGCTATAGTAGTGTATACTGCATTATGGTCAGACCACGGAATCGGAATTATATCTGATGCAATAATTTCTGGTATCATTCCTATTGTTAGAAAAATATGATCTATTCTGGTGAAGGTTTGATGAGGGTGCGAGAAATAAGTGAATTTCTTTTTCATTGGGTTACTTTCTCTCCATGAATCTACCAGATTGTATTTGGAAAGAAGTTGAGAAAAAGGTAATCTAGAGGTTATTTTGGATGGTGTAAAAGGTGATTTATCTAGAAATGGGAGGAGGACCTGGTTCGAATCCCCACACATTATCACTGTTCCTATTTTGTGTGTATTAATCACTTGTAATATATGTGAGAGGAATGGTGTAGGTTGTTTGTTAGGAGCGTAGTAGGAAATCACCGTGATTGCTGTATCCATTATATAACCCATGAGTATCAGGTATCTACCTTCTGGGTCTTTAATTTCTGATGATAAGGTGAATGGTGTGGATCGGTGAAATGCAATTAGAGTTCCCCTTTGCTTGGTACAGGCAGAAGCCGTGTAAATTTGTTGATAAAAAGGAGAAATATATTTTGGAGTAGAATCTTTGGTGAAGTGTGTTTCTTGGAGGCATACTATGTGAGCCTTCTTGTTATGGAAAGTACGGAAGGCTTTGGTCCTTTTTTGAGGGACATTTATTCCCTGAACATTCAGGGAAAGTATATTCAGTGGTGCCATGGCAATAGATCAAATAGTTTTGACTTACTTTTTGCTATGCAGAGCTGACTGCGCAGATCAACCTGTGTGGACTGAAGAGATGAATAGATAGAAAAGAAACCAGTGAATTCTGGAGTAAAGAGTAAACAAAAAACATATGAGATTAGATGATACATTGTATAAATTATTTTTACAAGTAATCACAATTTACCCGTGAAAGAGAATAAATATCTCTCTCAGGGGAATAAGTGCCTTCGTCACACTCCCACATAATATGGTTGGGAGAATGAGGAGGGCTAATGGGGGTACACGGATCTTCCGCTTACAGGAGAGAAGTGCTATGTCAAAAGACATCAAAATGATGTTTCATTAGTTGGAGTGCAGAATATAGTTTTTGTTGAAATTATTTATTCCAGGGTGGTTGTATATGGTTAGTCTTGCCCTAGGCTAAATAATTCAGTTAGAAAGGTACCGTTAATAACTTTGGTATTGATGAAGATAGTTTGAATTATTTTGGGATTTTAACCCTTTTAGAGTAAACAATTACATATTTTATTCATATGTAACTGTTTAGATATGTTAATTCATAAAATTGAGGTTGTACTGCTTCAGATTAGAATAAACAAAAACATAATTCTAGGAACTAGTTAGGTAATAATATATTTGTTTTAAGAAAAGAAAGAAAAAAAAAAAAAAAGCTTCCATTACTTCTGGATTATTGAACATATTTGTCCTAAAAAGTAATAAATCTATTGTTATTACCTGATAATATATAACTGAACAAGAATATTCTAAGGCTATATGAATCAGAAGTAATAAGAAATATAACTGGAATGTAACATGATCCCACACAGTGTGTGACTATCAGAATGCAGTTACATTCAGTTATAAATATAGGTTTTTTATAGAGAACCATCTCTTAGTATAATAAATGAAGAGATATCAGGAATTAGGATGTCAGTCCATTGAATCTTCTTGGTCCATGGATGATGTGGCATAACGGCCTCTTTTGTGAGAATGATGATTCCCATTTTGTTCTGGAATTTTCTGGGTGCTGCCTGAAGGTGAAGATGATGCCATTCTTCTGCGTGTGGGAGTGTTGCTGCTTGTGGGTTCTGTCAGATTTAATTTTAAAAGGGTTTGTTGTAGTTCATCTGCTGATCTGCTTCTGTAAATTGTACCTTGGTAGTTAAATCTGACTGAAAAGGGGAAGCCCCATTGATACATAATGTTGTGGCGTTGCAGTTCCATTAGTTGGGGTTTCATGGATCGTCTTTTAGTAATAGTAAGTTGGGATAGGTCAGCAAAAATGTGATAATTGTGTCCTTGAAAATTAAGTTCCTTTTTTTCTCTTGCAGCAATTAGTATTTGTTCTTTCGTTCTGTAATAATGAAATTTTGTGATTATATCACGTGGGGGTCCATCTTTCTTTTTGGCTGTGAGGGCTCTGTGTACTCTGTCCAGTTCTAAACGTTCAATAGGGATATCTGGCTTTAGTTCTTGTAATAGAGCAGTAATAGTAGATTGCAGGTCTGTCATAGTTTCAGGTATTCCCCTTATGCGCAAGTTTGAACGTCTGGCTCTATTTTCGTAATCTTCGAGCTTAGTTTGAAGTATTAAATTCTCTTTTTTTAATTGTTCCAATTCTGTTATATTTTCTTGGATTGTAATTTCAATTTCATCCATTTTTATTTCTAAGGCTGCGGTGCGGTTTCCCAGCTCTCTTATTTCTTTGGTTAGGCTTTTTGTTATTTGGTCTGAGGTTTGTTTTAAAGCCTTATGAAGCATCTTTTCAAATTGTAATAATATTACTGGGGATACTGTGGAGGCTTGTGGAGAAGTTTGTGAGAGGATTTGTTCTGTATCTGACTCAAATGGAGAGTCTTGCTGTGACATTTTCTGTCTGTGAGAGCGCCCTGATGCTGTATCTTGTGAGGTGACTGGAGCTGCTTCAGCTGCAGTGAGTGCCTGTGAGCTCTTTGTGAGGTGATTTTTATTTCTGCCACGGTTTCTTCCCAGTACCATATTTCCTGCCCAAACTTTCACAGTTTGTTCCCTGGGGCAAAAAGGTTCAAATGGATACCTTTTGAGCCTGCAGGCTCCGCTTTGTCCTTCTCTTCTCTCCTCAGCGGTGTGGAGCTCTAACAATGCATGTCTGCTCCGCTAGGCTCCGCCTCCTGCCCCCGTCATATTGGCACAATCTTTACTATATCACAATGACCTTCATTTTTCTGCTGACACTTATATGTGTTTTCCTGCAGATCCCAACACCTCAGCTCCCAGGAGACACAGATATGGCGACCCTCTCACAAAAGTACCAGCTCAGTTTGAACCTCCAATGAGATATAAGTCTTTGGGGTTAGATTTTGACATGTGCGGTTTGCTTCTTTCTGAATTGAAATTCGGACAAACTTTCATTTTTCGGAAATTCGGATGTATCCGAATTTCCGAATTACAATAGTACTGAATTTAAATGAATCCGAAATACCGGAGAGAAAAATCCGGACAAATTTCTAATTTGAATAGTTTTGAATACTTTTTGAATTCGAATAGTTTTCAAATTCGAATAGTTTTCTAATTTGAATAGTTTTTCAATTTCCAAAGAGAATAAAATAGAAAATAAAGGAATAGGTATAGAAAAAAAAATAGAATAAAAAAGAATATAACAGAAAATAAAATAATAGAATAGAGTAAAACAGAACAAAATAGAATAGAACATAAAAGTACAGAATAGATTAGAATATAATAGAAACAAATAGAATATAATAACATAAAAAGAATATCACCATCTTCTGAAATTTGAATTTCAAATAGAATACATAAAAAAAGAATAGAATAGAAAAAAATGGAATAGAAAAAAGAATATAATAGAATAGACTATAATAGAATAGAAAATAATATAATTAAATAAAACAATAGAATATAATAGAATAAGAATAATATAACCATTTCCAAAAATTCAAATAGAATTGATTTGAATTTGAATACAATAGAAAAGAATTAGAATAGAATAGAAAATAACAGAATAGTATAGAAAAAACAACAGAATAGAATAGAAAGAATATAACCATTTTTCAAAATTCAAATTTAGAAAAAAATAGAAAAGAACAATTAAACAAATAATATAATTTAAAAAACAATAGAATAGAATAGATTAGAATAAAGGGAATATAACCATGTCCCAAAATTCAAATGGAATCAATTCGAATTTGAATAGAAAAGAATAGATTAGAATAGGAAGATGGTTACATTCATTCTATTCTATTCTATTTTATTGTTTTCTTCTATACTATTGTGTTATTTTATATTCTATTCTACTCTATTCTTTTCTTTTCTATTCTATTCAAATTCAAATTGATTCTATTTGAATTTTGGAAAATGGCTATATTATTTATATTCTATTCTACTTTTTTTGTAATTCTATTTTTTTTTATTCTATTCAAATTGCAGCAGATGGTTATAATCTTTATATTTTATTCTATTTTTTTATTCTATTCTATTCCTTTCTTTTCTTATTTATTCCATTCTATTTTGTTCTTTTATTTTCTATCCTATTTTGTTCTGTTTTAGTCTATTATATTATATTCTTTTATTTTCTATTTTATTCTTTTCTATACTATTTATTTTTTTCTATTCTATTCCTTTATTTTTTATTCTATTTTATTATCTTTGGAAATTGGAAAACGATTTGAATTTGAAAACTATTCAACTATTCAAATTCGAAAACCTTTCGAATTCGAAAACTATTCGATTTTGATTCGAAAACGAATAACTGAAACACATTCCGAAAATGAATGAAGCTAATTTAATTTATGTAAATAACAAATCAAAACTAATTTTTTCACTCTGCACATGTCTAGTTAGATTATTAATTTCTTTTATATTTTTTCATAATATGTTTTTCAATCTAGAACATTATAGTTACATTCTTTACTCTTATTTTACATATTTTCTTTATAGATTAATATGCAGCATCCGCTTCTGATGAGTCGGATTTATCAACAAAATGCGTCAGGCTTTACAGGATGCAGCCTCCATTTCATACATGGCCCTACCATATTTAATTTCCATCTACTATGGTTACCTCACTATACTTACCTATATTGCATATGTGTTTTCTGATATGGTACAATATACTGTCCTATTATGGTCCCTTTTAATGTGTATTTGTGTTTTTTTGCTATTTTGCTGTGTTCTGCATGTTCAGGTTTTTATCCTCTATATACCTACTTGGGTCTTTATTGCCCATGTTAATAAACGTGTCATGTATCTTTTACTTTTGTGTTATCACCTGCTTCATTCAATGTCCCAAACCTTCTATTATTTTTTATCCAGATTAAGGATGGAGGTGAATCTCCCCTTGTACACCTCATTTAAAGTCCCAGTATATTTGGTTATATACATCCCCCTTTCTTTGTATTCAGGCTCTTGAATCATTTACCCCCAGCTCCATGTCTGTACAGAGGCACGGGTCTTCTGTTATGGGTCGTAAAGAACAGACTACAAGTGCAGGGAAGTGAATGGGAGACTTGGTTATGTGAGGTTCCATTCACATCATGTGAAATTTAAAAAAGACATCATGCTGCAGGGAGAAGAACTTGACTATTCATGTAAGTGTGGGGGGCAGGGGATTTGGGAAATATTTCATGTTACACCAAAAATATGGGGATGACATGAAACATGGTCCCATGCCCTTAATATAACCTCTACATGGAACATAAAAGTTAACATAAAGAAAGGAAAATGTGCATTAAAGTATAAACCCACAGAAGAAGTACCAGACAAAATGGCATATTGTCCAAATCATTTTAATGTTTTGCAAGCAAAACAGCCAATGCACTTCAGGGCCAAAACAGTCCCACTTCATCGGGGCTTAGGTTCCGTCAGAAATGAGATCTATGATCAGGCTTTTCTAATAAATCTGTGAGGTTTCTGGTTACTGAATCAGTCAGTGGCTAGTTGTACCAGCATTATAGCCAGTAATAACATCAATTTGAATCAGCACCTCTTGGATGTGTCCTTTTCAGAGAATAAACTATGGACACCCTATCAGTACTTTTTAACAGAAATCTGAGCGTCAGATACTGTATTTCCTGTAATTAAATGTTAGCCTTTCTGATAGAAGTTTGCTGGATTTCTGGCAGACCACCTGGTATTTATTATGTACCTTCAGCATTAGAATGTGGCAAGGTGTGTTTTACAGAGATGTACTGAAAGCATTTTTCGTTGTGCCAAGATATACACTTTACTTATTAACTCACAAAATTAAGGAAACTTTTTTTATGATTTATGTTGAACACGGCTTCATGTACATAAAAACGTTTTTACAACCTCTCCTGAATGATTTAACTTGACAGATAGTAACCCATGTTTAAAATCATGTTTTGCCACGTTTACATGCCACATTTAGCAAAACAAAACACGGCTAAATGTGAGTTACCATGTTTAGCCGTGTTTCAAAGCATTTGGCGCTTGAAATGCCTCAAAACTCAGCTTTTGAACCCATTTTTTTTGGCGTTCCAAAAAAAGCCTCTAAACTCAACTGCCTAGAAACTACTGTAAATGACCCTGTGTACATGTACTGATAAGATAACATAGAGGAGAGTTCAGGAGCAGTTGAAAAAAAATGCCCAACTGCTCCTAAACGGCTGTTTACCAGCAGCAGTGTACATGAGGCCTAAGTCTTCATTATAAAATAACACAAATAACAATGGCAGGAAATACAACTCAAGTTGTAAAATTGCTTTTATGTGATGTTTATTAAATCTGAGAGGTTTCCTCCTCTTCTTTGCATTAGGACCCCATTCACATTGAGGCGTTTTTTCCGGCACTAAAGGACTAAAAATAGCGCATGTAAAATGCCTGAAAAATGCCTCCCCTGCAGCCCAGTGTGGGAGCCAGAGTGCTTTTACACTGGAGTAGTGTGCTTGCAGGATGTTAGAAAAAGTCCTGCAAGCAGCATCTTTGGAGCGGTTTAGGAGCAGTGTATACACTGCTCCTCCACCACCCCTGCCCATTGAAATGAATGGGCACCACTGCCAAAGCAATATGTGAGTGTGAAAGGGGTCTAAGACCCCTTTCACACTGGCTGTCAGCTGTTTTAGCGGCGCTTTAACGTAATTTTAGCGGTGTTTTTCGGCCGTTAGCAGGGCACTTTTAACCCCCACTAGCAGCCAAAGAAGGGGTTAATAACGCCGAAAAGGGCTGCTGCCAAAGCTCTTTGCAGGGGCTTCGGCAGCACTGCCCATTCATTTCAATGGGCATGGGCGGTGGAGAAGTGGTGTATACACTGCTCTTCCACCGCCCCAAATATGCTGCTTGCAGGACTTTTTCTAATGTCCTGCAAGCGCACCGCCCCAGTGTGAAAGCACTGGGGTTCTCGCACTGGGGCTGCAGGGGAGGCGTTTTCCAGGCACTTTATAGGAGCTATTTTTAGCCCGAAGGCACCTCAAAAACACCTCAGTGTGAAAGGGGTCTTAAAAAGGTCAGACAGACCTAAAACGAGGTTCTGCAGGCAAAGGTGGTATTTTTAATTTTTTTTTTATCATATTTACAGCTTTACATATATCTTTTAATAATTTTCTTTTTTAATTTTCCATTTTTCTTTTTTTTGACTTGTAAGGCTGCTCCTGCCCTAGTGAACCAAACATAGGCAAGAACAGCTGTGAAAACTAGATGCTACTTTTTAGAAAAATGGAAGTCCTAGACCTAAACACTTTCTCCCTCTGCAAAAATAAACAAGCCTGCCCACCCTTCCGCAATGCAGGGGCAATGGCTGGCAACTGTAAATGAGCAAGGAAACTACATGACCAGCGATAGCCTAGTCTGCAACTCTGGATGGAAAAGGACACTGGGGAGATTTACTGGTGCACACAGAATCTGGTGCATAGTAACCAATCATCTTCTGACTTCAGCTTGTTCAGTTAAGCTTTGGCAATAAATCTAGAAGCTAATTGGTTACTATGCATGGCTGCACCAGATTCTGTGTGCACCCGTTTTAGTAAATCTCCCCCTCTGTGTCTTTGCAGCAGAGGAGACTTTTGCACAGGTATAGCTACAGGGAGAAGAGCAGCTGCAGTTTCACTGTGTCTGTTGCTGTCCTTGCTTGTGTTCACAGGAGACTGCTATTGTGAAACTGACTAAGCTACCTTTATAGGCTGGAAAGAGTAAGACGTAAATCCCACAAGACATTGCTGCAGAGAAGAGTGGGGGGGTTCCCTTCTGTTTTCCCAGGCTGAGAAGAAGCAACATGGAGGCTGTTTCTGAGAGGATCGTGGGCACATTTGGCTGCAGAAAAACTGCTCACTGCTGTATCTGAGAGGGAGAGAGGCACAGCTGCAGACATCTTGGGAAATTGGAGATTGCCACAAATTCTGATAAAGCTTGCTGCCTTATCAAGGGGGAAGGATTTTGTGGACACAGACTATTTATGTTTCACCCTATATACAGAAGGAGACCACCTGCTAACACAAAAAGTTGGTGAGAGGCCACTAACCAAATCCACATTACATTTTGACAAAAGAGGGACAGTGTTGCTTGTGAGTATCAGAGGGCCAGTGTCATTATCAGTACTTACAATGGACACTATCCTGAGTGCTCTGACATAAGGGCCCTAACAAACTGGTCTGCAGAAGAGAGTATATTACAGACTGTTGAACTATAATGCCCCGTACACACGATCGGACATTGATCGGACATTCCGACAACAAAATCCATGGATTTTTTCCGACGGATGTTGGCTCAAACTTGTTTTGCATACACACGGTCGCACAAAGTTGTCGGAATTTCCGCTGGCCAAGAATGACGTACACCACGTATGACGAGACTAGAAAAGTCCAGTTCAGAACCAACCCTTTGGGCTCCTTTTGCTAATCTCGTGTTAGTAAAAGTTTGGTGAGAGACGATTTGCGCTTTTTCAGACTCATTGTTTTCAGATCGTTTTCTGCTGTTCAGTTTGTGCTTGTGGGTTTGTATCTGCTCTTCAGTGCATGCAGCAAGCTACGCGTGACTCTGTCATTGTGTTCTTGTTCATTCGTTACTGTTTTTCAGGTCGCTCTTCACAGGCCGTGCTGTTCTTCAGTGCGTTCTGTTACCTTGTTCTGAGCAGCCAACCGTTTTCTAGCCATGTTGCATATACGTACTCCTTGTAGAGTTCGTGCTGAGCAGGGGCTTAGTGTTGGGGTCCTTACCTTGACACAAGTCCAGTCCATGAACAGGGTGGGGAGGAGTTCATGGACCAAGAATTGGTTGCTCCAGCATGACCAGTTCTGTCATATGCCTTTGCTCCATGAGGTCCGTGAGAATAATCCTGATGATTTCAGGAACTTTCTCCGGATGGCGAACCCCGTATTTCACCGTTTGTTGGCTTTGCTGACCCCCTATATCAGCAAGCAGAATACCTGCATGAGGCAAGCCATCACTCCGGAGCAGAGGCTCGTGATCACCCTGCGGTACTTGGCGACGGGGAGAAGCCTGCAGGACCTCAAGTTCTCGACAGGCATCTCCCCCCAGGCTCTGGGGATCATTATCCCAGAGACCTGTTCTGCCATCATCTAGGTCCTGCAGAAGGAGTATTTTAAGGTAAGATTTTTATCCTTTAACATCACATTTTATTGTATATAATGTTTGATAATATATTGTATTTCTTTCCACATTCCCTAATTACCATGATTGTAATATGCTGTGAATGTCCCCTTTGTCCTCATGCATGCTGGATTTTTATGTAATTATTTTTTTTGTCCTTCATACATATTTGTCTTCACTTACCTCCCCAGCATGGTCTCCTGGCCCTATATTCACCTCATGTAGTCACTTAACAATGTATTTTATCAGCTCCATAGTAGTGCTTTACCCTAAATACTCCCTCAAATGTTTATAAATGTGATTTGTGCTTTAAATTCAGGCAGAGTGCCAGAGGCTTTTTTGGGTGTCCCCAAATCATTTTTAACCCTCCCTCCCCCCAACTGCTAAGTCAGCTGATACCAATTCTCTATCTATCCTCAATCATCTATCTGCTGACTTTGGCAAACCCATACACACTATACCCATCTCTTTTGTGGTCAGATTTATGGATGAATTCCCCAAAGCATGTAGTGCAAGGTCCTGCCTGTATACTTTCAAATTGTACTGTTTAAAGTTTTTGTATCCTAATATTATCTTGATAGGTAATAGCAGAATGTCCAAATGTGCTCAACTGTGTACAATGTGTATTTATATCTTTGTATTAAGACACTTCTTACCTGTCCAGTGGGCTGCCAATAGTGTAACTAAGGAGGGGCTGTTCAAAGTAATACCCATTATTTAGGCATTCATCTCTCAATGAAGTGGAGAGGGTTACCTGTCCAAGAGCTCCCCCCCTATAATGTTAGAAATGGCCCATGAGAGGGGGGATCTGATAGGTGTACCTTATACTTTGGTCTTTAAATACTCCCTCAAATAAATGTTATCTTGATGTTGGCCAAGAATGTTTGTGTCTAATCTGCTTTCCCTGTTTATGTGCAAAATGAATAATTGCTTTTTTTTTTGGTTTGACTCCACAGTTTCCTTCCACGCCACAAGAATGGCAGACTGTGGCCTCCCACTTTGCCCAGCGGTGGGACTTTCCTAACTGCGGAGGGGCAATTGATGGGAAACACGTCCACATCGTCCCACCACCCAACTCGGGGTTGTACTATTATAATTATAAGGGGTTCAATAGTATTGTGATGTTGGCGGTGGTGTCGGCTACTTATGAGTTCCTGTGTGGATGTGGGGAAGAATGGCCGGATGTCCGATGGTGGAGTCATCGCCCAGACGGAGTTCTACAGGCATCTCCAGAATGGTAGCTTTGACTTGCCACCTCCAGAAGACAATGTGGAAGGACTCCCATTCGTCTTCGTTGCAGATGAAGCATTTGAGCTGGAGGACCATCTTATGTGGTCATTCCCGATGAGGACCCTCACCCCGGACCAGAGGGTTCTTAATTACCGGCTGGCCAGAGCCAGAAGAGTGGTGGAGAACACATTTGGAATCATGGCCAGCCGGTTCCGCCTATTTCTTACACCCATACACATGGCGGAGTACAAACTGAAGCATATTATCCTGGCGTGCTGTGTTCTACACAACTTTTTATGGCAACATTCTGCCAACTATGCTGGCTCAGTTGGGCCTGAGGCTGGAATTCCAAATGAACCAACCCTGACGGCGCTTGAAAGTGGCCGTCCTGGCTTGCCCCCCTTGAGTGCCCGTGATGTCCGGCTAAGATACCTTGAATTCTTTGCAGGTAGGGGGGCTATCAACATGCCAAACAATGTCTAAAACCTTTTTCAAATAAAAAAAACTACTCAAATCTTTGGTGACATTTACTGCTTGTGTTTGTTTTAGCTGACCCTGACAGAAATGTGGGGAGTCCTGAAAAGGCGTGATTGTGTAACCTTACAAAGCACTGTTGGGTGTTATTTACTAAAGTCAAGACACTTTGCACTACAAGTGCACTTGAAACTGCACTGAAACTGCACTTGTAGTGCAGAGTGGATTTGCCCTTAGGAAATAACACCCATTGTCACAGAAAACACCAATTAGAGCACCACAAAAGTGTTGTAGCGTTGAGACAATAATCCACACATTCTTGATTAACAATCTTTTTAATACCAGCACAATCACATGTGCATTTAGAAAAGGTTTTTAAAACAAACCAACATGTTTGTTGTATAACAATTTTTGGGGTCACATTAGAAAAAGTAGAAATGTCCATTTAAGATAAAACAGGCATGTTTAAAACCAACAAGAAAGACACAAATCTTGAACTTACAAAGTTCACTTTTGGTAGAACTTGAAGGCAATATCAGACATGAGTATTTACAAACTGTTTGATATTGCGTTCAGATGGGGTGAAGTCACCCCAGGAAAAGCCAAATTTTGAAGATGCACACAAATTTACGAATGTCAACATGTGCTACCTGCCATCACGGGGAATCAAGGGACGTGTTTTGTGGGTGCAACCCCTTCCTCAAAGCTACTTTATTATTGAGGAAGGGGTTGCACCCCCAAAACGCATCCATTGATCTCCCGTGATGGCAGATAGCACATGTTGATACACTGTGTGCCTCTTCAAAATTTGGCTTTTCTCAAATTTGTCAAAAAATGTCAAAAATTTGGAGCATACAAAAAAACAAAGGGATTTGGAGGGGTTGATTTGGAGGGGTTTTAAACTCTCCCTAAAACATCAATGATGTTCTTCATTTTTTGAAGAACATCATTGATGTTTTTCTTGATGTTTTACAAGTCCCTATTACACCCCATGATCTCCCGATCAGGATCTGTGCACTTTCCGTGGTGAAAGGATCTGGATCAACAACATCACGATCACCCAAAAAGATAGAAACCAAAAAACACCATGAATTATAAATATGCCGGCATCCATCTCTTACCTGAGCCTGCGGTCGCAGACACTCACCTGTTGTGGTGCCAATTTCCACCACGTCTTCCTCCTCCTGCTCTGCTTGTCTTGGGTGGATTTCCCCTTCTTCCAGAGGTGGGGGGGTCTGTGGTCTCCTCGGATGAGGGGTGTCCTCCGAGTCTTTTCTCCCCTATGAAAAAAAAAAAATTGGTATACTTAGCACACAGATATTTGATGGCAGAACTATAAATATGAAACATTGCTTGGAAGTGGTGTACAATTGTCTATTTTGGCAGGGTTCCAAGATGTAGAATTTTTAGTGTCCTTTGTCAAGCTTCAATACTTTACCTGTTTTGTACAAGCTTCAGAGATGGAGACACCCCTATAGTATACACTGGAGCACCTGTGTGGGCCCCCTAATAAAAAGGGTGTTCTTGTGTCCCACACTAGAGCTCCAGCATCCAGATGTGTAACCAGTTGCTGAGTGTCGTCTCCTTACACAGAATCTAGTTTGCATTTAATTCTAGTAACAAACACATTTACACAACCAAATTAGTTTCAGACAAGTAGGCCCTAAAAAATGTGGGCAAATGCATATGGCCAAAACAATGGTGTTTTATAGGCCAAACGAA
Organism: Aquarana catesbeiana; assembly: GCF_042186555.1. Classification (NCBI taxonomy): domain Eukaryota; kingdom Metazoa; phylum Chordata; class Amphibia; order Anura; family Ranidae; genus Aquarana; species Aquarana catesbeiana. The sequence goes on from NC_133333.1 coordinate 148,681,337, forward strand.
CAATGTTTTATACGAACGAATAATGTGCCCATGAACATGAAAGTTGCCTTTTGAAACTGGATAACAGTTAAGAAAAGCACATGGAGCAGCACGAACGTAATAAACATAAAGAATAGGAACACAGGACAACTATTTACTTTTTTGCAGCACTCTCTGGATCTTTCGGTACTGCTCATGCTCTCTTAATTTGAGGTCCGACCACCGCTTCCTGAGCTGATCTTTCGATCGTCGTACCCCAAAATTCCGGTGCAGACTCTTGACCACTTTCATCATGATCTTGGCCTTTCTGACATTGGGGTTGGGGTAAGGTCCATACTTCCCATCATAGTCGGCCTTCTTCAAGATGTCGACCATCTCCAACATCTCCCCAAAGGACATATTCGATGCCTTAAATCTTCTCCTTCTGGATCCAGACGTTTCTGGCTCCGGGCCCTCCTCCTCCTTGTTGCTGTAATTAGCACGCACCTGCTGTGTGTCTGCCATGTGCTCTTCCCCCACTGCGCCGAACAAAAAGGGGTGGGGAATAGACTAGAAAGAACATCAGGGGCGGGCAGAGTTACACGCATGTGCAGTGTGTATAAAGCATAACACGCGTGTGTAGTACGTACGATCTGTGAGCGGCGGAAGGAGCATCAGAGGCACCGATCGTGATAACGAAGGTAAGATCTAAACTTTGGCCTATACTGCTTCTAGATTGAGGCCTATATTGTAACAAGATTAGGAGAGTTTTGCCTGATATTATGGTTTGTCTTGTGTTGTGTCTTGTAGAGAAAATGGATGGCTTCAATGACCACAACTTCCTCCCCCTGTTCATAGACAAGTACAGGGAACTGCCCTATCTGTGGCAGGTGAAACATCCACATTATAATCATAAACAAAAGAGGCAGACAGCGCTGGAGAAACTGCTGGAGTTGGTGAAGCCAGTGGTCCCCACGGCAACCATCCCCTATTTAAATGCCAAAATTGGTGGCCTGAGGAGCACGTATCTTAGGGAGCGCAAGAAGGTCACGGATTCCCAGAGAACTGGAGCTGCAGCAGATGATGTTTATGTCCCCAGGCTGTGGTACTATGAGAGACTGCAATTTCTGTCAGACCAGACTGGAGTCAGGGAATCCCTCTCCACTCTACCTTCCACTCTTCCTTCCACCCCAGCTGAGGCTTCCGATGTCCAACCTTGGACTTCCAGCCAGGAAGAAGTGGAGGAGCCCAGATGGAGCCAGGTATAGCATTGTTCTACAGATTTCTGGTCAAGAAATAAATGATTTTTACTAGGTTATTATTGATCACTAATTTGCTGATTTAATACAGTTTTTTACATATCAATAGAGAGTAGTGGGCAAAAATAATTGGGACAAGAATGAAAAATGCTGGGCTCAGAAGGATAGTCTGTTATATTTGGTAACATTCAATTTGCAACAGTCATGAGGTGAAAATTGTGTGTGATTGATGAAGAACAAAATTTAAACTATGTCCCTTTTTCATATACAGGAAGACCTCAGCCAGGACGAGGCTCTGGAATGTGGCACACAGGAGGAGGCTGTGGAATGTGGCAGCCAGGAGGAGGCGGGGGTTAGTGGCAGCCAGGAGGAGGCCAGGAGAAGCCTGGGACCAGTAGGAGCCTGACCGAATTGCAGGTTCCTCCCCTCCGCCTTCCAAACAAAAGACCCAGGAAGGGGAGTCACATGCAGGATTCAGCACTCAGGCTCATTCAGGAGGCTTCTGCATCCTTCAGAGCCTTACCCACTCCTGAAGAGGCCTTTGCCTGCATGGCTGCAACCAAACTGAGGGGCATGCAGGAGGGTCAATGCCTCATGTGTGAGAAACTTCTTTATAAAGTCCTAACTAAGTGGGTGAGTGGCGAAATCACACCCAATACAGACGTGATTGAGTTGGACCATCCTCCTCCTCCTCTTGCCACAACTACACCACCACAGCCACAGCGTGGAAGGAAGCGTGGAAGGAAGACCAGAGAGTGATGGCCCTGGGTTCAGTCTGGTGTGACAAAAGATGCAATCTCTTGTATGACCACAGCCTGGGGACACAGATGTCATCTGCTGCTTTAAGGATCTCTGGGACTTCTGGACCAGACTGCACTCCCTTAGATATGGACTCCTCAGGCCACCAATTTTGCTGGGAAAGAATTGATGTGTGCCCTGGGGGCCAAGGCTTCACCAATTTCTGCAGTTTCTCCAGCGTTGCCTCCCTCTTTGTTTGGTTCTGAGCCCTTAAAGCGGGGTTCCACCCAAATTTTGAACATTATCTCTATGCATTCTCTTCCTTGCCTAGATGGTGACATGCTGTATAAAAAAATTTAAATTGCCTTAATTACCTTTTTTTTCTAATCTTCTTAGCACTTCCTGGTTTTCCTCCCATGGGAGTAGGTGTGTTTCTAGCCTCTCCCGGACCTCCCACAGTCCCCTGGGAGCTAGTCTCAGGCTTCCCAGCATGCATTGTGCAACAGCGTCATCACAACATCTCGGTGAATGCTGGGAGCACAGCATTCACTGCATCCAGGAAATACATGCTTGTGGGCTTCAAATGCCCACAATGAAGATGGAAACCGCCTTCAGTGAATTTTATAAGTTATTCTTTACAACGAAATCGGACACAGGCGGACTTATTACACAGAACATGTGAGTAGATAATCATGAGAAGAAAAGTTTGTAAATGAACTCCAAAAAAAAAAAACGATAGATAGGTGGACCCCCGCTTTAATAAAGGAATTTTTGTTTCAATTATACTCAATAATACTCGCCTATGTGTGTTTTCCTTCAAAAAGGACAGTTTGTTTGTGAGGAGGCAGGTACATTTCAAAAATACAATGTGAAATTAACAAGGGACACCAACACCAAGCAACCTCCTTGAGATTAAATAATACAAGATAATAATGGTGTTGTGGTAACCTGACACACAAAACACACAAAAATATTATGGAGTAAAACCCCCAAAAAATAAAAAAATACATCAGCCTGGAAGAAAATACAAATACAAAAAAAAAATAATCAGCCTTGAAAAAAATACAAAACAAAAATAAAACAACAAAAAAGAAATTTGGTCAGATGTGACAAATCAAAATATATTGAGGGAATCACGATAAATAATAAAGAAAGAAGTTTGTGAGAAGTCTGTGTGAATATGAGCAGCCAAACTACTTCATTCTTCTCACATTATAAAGAAGAAGAGAGTGCGCTGTATTAAACAATTTAAAACATTGCAGCGTGACGAAAGTGCTGTATCCATTCCGAACGCTTATTTTACCAGACCGAGCTGTTCCGTCTCAGAATTTCTTCTGAGCATGCGTGGCACTTTGTGCGTCGGAATTGTCCACACGGTCGGAATTGACGTGATTGGATTTTGTGGTCGGAAAATTTTATAGCCTGCTCTCAAACTTTGTGTGTCGGAAAATCCGATGGAAAATGTCCGTTGGAGCCCACACACGGTCGGAATTTCCGACAACACGCTCCAATCGCATATTTTCCATCGGCAAATCTGATCGTGTGTATGAGGCATTAGAGTGGCATAATTCTCATAATTTAGGAATGCCCCAGTATAGTGTAGGAGACGTTGCTCTCACCTAGCTGACTTTAGCACCTCCCAGCACACTGTAGATGGCTCCCCCTCTCTCACTTGCAGGAAGATCATCAAGTGGGGGTGTCAGCATCCTCACTGCACCCCGGGCACATGCATCTCCCTTGTCCTCATCCTGCACTCAGTGGGAGCCTTTGAGAGGCAATGTGTCATGTGTACACAAAGAAGCCAGACTTCTGTGTTTGCAAGTGATAGTGGTGAGCAGGGGGCAAAGGGCCTGAGCCAGAGGAGGTGAAACTGAGCTCCACCAAGTCCCAGCTGAAAAAAAGCCCTGGCTACAGGAAATCCCACCTTCTAAAATGGAAGTGGAGAGAGGAATGTCTCTAACGATTAACAAAGGACATATCTGAAGTACCAATTGAACTAGATTAGTTGCCCTTAATCAAGAAGTGAGAGGCCAATGGTCTCTGAAAAAATAAAGGAAGAGCAGAAATATGACCTTTGATAGTGTTGAGAATCAAATGGTGACCCATACCCAGCCATTTTTTCTCTATTTACTGCAGTGCTTTATTTTCCTTTACACAATTAAAGCGGAGTTCCACCACTTTTGAGAAGTGGTCTTAACAGCTTCAGCCCCAGAAGATTTTAGCCCCTTCATAACCAGACCACTTTTTGCGATTTGGAATTTTGTCGCTTTAACTGACAATTGCGATGTTGCACCCAAACAAAATTGACCTCCTTTTTTCCCCACAAATAGAGCTCTCTTTTGGTGGTATTTGATCACCTCTGTGATTTTTATTTTTTGCGCTATAAACAAAAAAAGAGGGACAATTTTGAAAAAAACGCAATGTTTTTTACTTTTTGTTAAAATAAATATCCCCCAAAATATATATAAAAAAAAAAATTTTCCCTCAGTTTAGTTCGATGTGTATTCTTCTACATATTTTTGGTTAAAAAAATCACAATAAGCGTATATTTATAAACAATAGATGAATAATTTGAAACTATTAATCAGTACCAAATAAACATCAAAGTGGCGCTCCCATCAGTTAACAAAAAACTAACTGGCTAGTATATGGTCACTACCATATACAAAAAAAGGGTTATAACAGATAGACAAGTAGATGGTGGTGAAATAACCTTTCACAAAAAATCCTCCACCATGTGCTCAAAACACCCACTAGGGGTTTAAACTCACCAAAACCAAAGGGTTATCATGCCTCAATCAGCATCCTGCAGATCCGGGTATCTTTATAGAAACCTCCGAAATCCAGGCACATAGGAAAAGAGACTCCACATAGTCTAATACTGTGTAACCATTTATTAAATAACTTGATAAAAGTTCAAATTTCCATGACACTGTGAATGTTCAGAAGTGATCGTATAGCTCAATGTCGGTATTAAATGGGCTTTGAGTAGATCACTCTTCCTAAAAGCTAAAGGAACCGAGTGTGCTTTGGTGGAGATCGGAACGATCTTGGTGTTCGGCACTTCCTCCCTCCGGTTAGCTCTCTAGGTCCTGGAACGCACAGCGTCAATGACATAATATTTGGTCGCCGTAAGATCATGCCCTGATACGTTTTATCATCATGACTTTGTCAAAGGGTGAGGTCTTACGGCACGGCGTCCCGGTATTTATCTATAGAGTATGTAATTAGGATTAAACCCTTGTGTACCTCCTACCACTAATTTATACGGTGCACAGCAGTGGCGGTTATACAATACTGTAAAGTGTTAATGTAATAATCTCAATCAGATACCAACCGACATTAAGTCATAGACCATTACAATCTTAACTTATAACCTGTCATGGCTAATATATAAAAACAACGTTTATAGTTAAAAATCACAATTAATATAAAACATTTGACTGATTGCAGTAAACTCAATACTCATTATGGATCTCAATAACATTCCTAAATTCATTAATAAGATGTCAGATAACTATACATATGAATAAATGTATAAATAAAAAAACATATACATACAAATACAAATATATAATCAGAAAATGTAATTAAACATGTCTAAAAACACATGAGGATGTTTGATGGTAGGTGTAATACTGCAACAACGGTTGGGACTGACATCACCCTACCCTAACCAAACAGGCATCATAAATTAAAGAAACTCAACAATATAGTTCTTCAAAGTCAACCTACACTGCATATTTTACAAGAAATAAAATCTGAAAAGAGCACCCCTCCCGACAGATAAAGGCAAAGGCTGCACTATTCAATTTGAGAAGTAATATCTGAAATAAAATCTGAAAAAAAATCTGAAATAAAATCTGAAAGGATACCCCTCCCGGGGGGATAAGGAGAAAAGGCTGACTCAAGCAATAAATGTACAAAAGACATCCCTTCCTTATTCGGTTCTTCTGGCCAATATCTCTGTATATAATTATATCAAAGATTAAACAAAACTCAGTAGTCACTTATAAAGCAGTTTATTTCAAGCTCTATGTTTAACCCTTTCAGGCTGAGTGTATCTACCAGAAAAACCCACTGAGTTTCTCATTTGGAGAGCTCCTGCACCAAATTACAACCCCTCCATGCTGACTTGATATGGTCTATACTCCAAAATTTGAGACCAGAAGGATCTTGGCCATGATGCAATTTAAAATGAAGAGACATGTTATGGTCCTTAAAACCAATAGCAATATTGTGCACGTGTTCTGCAATTCTGATCTTCAATAAACGTTTAGTCCTCCCTATGTACATTAACCCGCAAGTGCATTGTAAGGTATAAACAGCATTAGATGTGTTACATGTAATAAACTGCTTGATGGTAAACTCCTTATTATTCTAGGTTGAGGAAAATTTCTCTACTTTCCTCATGGGTCTAGACACCTCCTTACATGCCTTATATTTTCTTCATGCAAAGAATCTGTCTTGATCCCAGAAAGATGGGATTCAACTAGGATGGTCAATTGCCCTTTTTACAATCAGATCTCCAAAACTAGGGGCCTTACGGTAAATTAACTTTGGTTTAACGGGAAGTTCTTTTTTCAAGGTTTTGTCAAGATGCAGTACATGTCAATGTGTATGAAAAATGTTCTCTACCTCTCTGAACTGTGAATGAAAGGAAGATATGAACCCCCATTCATGGTCCATATTGTTGGTCTCCATAACTTTATCCCTCAGACACAATTCTCGAGGTAGGGCCCTAATTTCCTCCACTATAGGGTCTAGTTGTTGTAATTTGTATCCCTTTTCTACAAATCTCTTTTTCAACACCATGGCTTGTTGGTCAAAGTCTTCCAACGTGGAACAATTCCTCTTCACCCTCATCATTTGGACTTTAAAGCATAAACAAAAACTTGGTTCTAAGGCCTAAATACCGTTTCCTCCAATCATACTAGAAAAAAGTGTCAAGCAGAAGTGAATTCCTACCAGCCTCAGACATGACATTTTGGAATATTAAGTGCTGAAAGTAGTTATCTGGAAGCCTAAACCTAGAGATACCCTGTACACATCTCCCACCTCAACCTCCCCCATGACAGTCAGGACTTCCAGAAGAAGTGTCATTCACAATACTGTTGCAGATCGGCAACTTTTCAAAGAAAAGGCATTTGTAGACATTATAGCTTAAAGAGATACCCAAGACTGAATGGCAAGCGGACTTTGTATTGGTGATGTGTACAGGGTATGATATACTAGCAACAACACCACTGGAATAGTTTGATATTGAGAGACAGTTCCAATTCTTACATCTGTAAAAAAGAAAAAGTCCCCAGTGACATATGCATTTAGAGTGTCTTACAATCCGAGGGCACATTTATTTGGAAGGTGGCTCTATTCCAGTTTCACAAGGCTAGCATGAGGCATACACATTTGCAGAAAGCCAATTGTTAACACTTTGAACAACTCATGCATCAAATGCAACACGTCTGCTAGCAGTCAGTTTAAAAGCATTTGCGGTGAATGATGGATAGGCTGGATTCTTCATATTCCGGCTTGCTGATCAACATCTGTTGGAAGGTGGAGAGGAAGGCCAAGATGGAGCCACTGAGTACTTGCACTCATGTGGTACAATATTCTTACTTTTTATTGCATTAGGTGCCATGGCAGTGATTTCCTTACAGTACAGTGTTGGCATGCAGGTCCTTACAAATATCTATATCACACCTCATGATTGAGTTGAATGTGGTTTTGTGAATGCTCATGATTCTATACCCAAGAAGGATAGCTGGAAGAGGGCCTCTGGACACCTGAACCTCTTGTTTCTGATGGTGATGATCTAAACATTCACGTAGCTCTTCTCCCGGGATGAAGAGGAGGCAGTGGTGGCCATCTCCTGCTCAAAGTCAATAGCGATGTAGCAGAAGTTCTCCTTGATGTCACACACAATTTTTGTTTCAACTGTGGTGGTGAAGCTGTATCGCTTTTGGTCAGGATCTTCATGAGGTAGTCTGTCAAGTCATGGCTGGCCAAGTCCAGATGCAGGATAGCTTGGGACAGGGTGTAACCTTTATAGTCGGGTACTGTGTGGGTCACAACTTCACCAGAGTTCATCACAATGCCAGTGGTATGACCAAAGGCATACAGGGACTGCACAGCCTGGATGACAATGTACATGGCTGGGATGTTGAAGGTCTCAACATGATCTGTGTCATCTTTTCTCTGTTTGCTTTGGGGTTCAGAGGGGCTTCTGTGAGCAACAACAGATTGTTGAAGAAGGCGTGGTTCCAGATCTTGCCCATATTCTCTCAGTTTACTACAATGTTGTGTTTGGTGGGATACTTCAGGGTCAGGATACCACTCTTACTCTGGGCTTCATCATCTATGTATCTGTCTTTCTGACTCATGTCAACCATATCACCCTAATGTTTTGGGCTACAAATGATTGGGGGGGAGACCAGGAGCATCATCTTCAGCAAAGCCAGTTTTGCACATACCAGAGCCATTGTCAATGATGAGTGTGTCAATTTCACCTTTTATTTTTCTGGTGGATTGAGGGTTTTCCTGAAGTGGAAGAAGCTGGTTGGTGTGGCGCTTTCAGGTCTGCTGCTGTCAACTGAATCCAAACCCTGCCATTTACCCACCTGTCATCCCTTTAATTTTATTTACATTATTTACAGATTAACTTTTTAAGGCGAGAGGGAGACAAGCGCCAAGTCATTTATTAAGTGTAGCAAGAAAGTAGTTTTAATAAAGATAAAAGAATGCTACTCACAAAAGGAGCATAATATCAAGCATGTAGTGATATAACAACATGTCCTTGTCGCCACAAATTCCGGTCTACATCTGGGTGGATTGGAAGGGCTTGGTCTCCCTCTCTCCTTGTGTCTAGGGATGAGCCGAACACCCCCCTGTTCGGTTCGCACCAGAACATGCGAACAGGAAAAAAGTTTGTTCGAACACGCGAACACCGTTAAAGTCTATGGGACACGAACATGAATAATCAAAAGTGCTAATTTTAAAGGCTTATAGGCAAGTTATTGTCATAAAAAGTGTTTGGGGACCCGGGTCCTGCCCCAGGGGACATGGGTCAATGCAAAAAAAAGTTTTAAAAACGGCCGTTTTTTCAGGAGCAGTGATTTTAATAATGCTTAAAGTCAAACAATAAAAGTGTAATATCCCTTTAAATTTCGTAGCTGGGGGGTGTCTATAGTATGCCTGTAAAGGGGCACATGTTTCCCGTGTTTAGAACAGTCTGACAGCAAAATGACATTTCGAAGGAAAAAACCCATTTAAAACTACTCGCGGCTATTGCATTGCCGACAATACACATAGAAGTTCATTGATAAAAACGGCATGGGAATTGCCCACAGGGGAACCCCGAACCAAAATTAAAAAAAAAAAAATGACGTGGGAGTCCCCCTAAATTCCAGACCAGGCCCTTCAGGTCTGGTATGGATTTTAAGGGGAACCCCGCGCCAAAAAAAAAAAAAAAAACGGCGTGGGGTCCCCCCCAAAAATCCATACCAGGCCCTTATCTGAGCACGCAACCTGGCAGGCCACAGGAAAAGAGGGGGCAACGAGAGTGCGGCCCCCCTCCTGAACCGTACCAGGCCACATGCCCTCAACATCGGGAGGGTGCTTTGGGGTAGCCCCCCAAAACACCTTGTCCCCATGTTGATGAGGACAAGGGCCTCATCCCCACAACCCTGGCCGGTGGTTGTGGGGGTCTGCGGGCGGGGGGCTTATCGGAATCTGGAAGCCCCCTTTAACAAGGGGACCCCCAGATCCCGGCCCCCCCTGTGTGAAATGGTAAGGGGGTACTTACCCTACCATTTCACTAAAAAACTGTCAAAAATGTTAAAAATGACAAGAGACAGTTTTTGACAATTCCTTTATTTAAATGCTTCTTCTTTCTTCTATCTTCCTTCATCTTCTTCTTCTGGTTCTTCTGGCTCTTCTGGTTCTTCCTCCGGCGTTCTTGTCCAGCATCTCCTCCGCGGTGTCTTCTATCTTCTTCTCCTCGGGCCGCTCTGCACCCATGGCATGGGGGGAGGCTCCCGCTCTTCTCTTCATCTTCTTCTTCATCTTCTTCTCTTCTTCCTTCTTCTCTTCTTCTCTTCTTCATTTTCTTCTCCGGGCCGCTCCGCATCCATGCTGGCATGGAGGGAGGCTCCCGCTGTGTGACAGCGTCTCCTCGTCTGACGGTTCTTAAATAACGGGGGGCGGGGCCACCCAGTGACCCCGCCCCCTCTGACGCACGGGACATGACGGGACTTCCCTGTGGCATTCCCCGTGACGTCACAGGGAAGTCCCGTCAAGTCACCGTGCGTCAGAGGGGGGCGAGGTCACCGGGTGGCCCCGCCCCCCGTTATTTAAGAACTGTCAGACGAGGAGACGCCGTCACACAGCGGGAGCCTCCCTCCATGCCAGCATGGGTTCGGAGCGGCCCGGAGAAGAAAATGAAGAAGAGAAGAAGAGAAGAAAAGAAGAAGAGAAGAGAGGGAGCCTCCCCCCATGCCATGGGTGCGGAGCGGCCCGAGGAGAAGAAGATAGAAGACGCCGCGGAGGAGATGCTGGACGAGAACGCCGGAGGAAGAACCAGAAGAGCCAGAAGAACCAGAAGAAGAAGATGAAGGAAGATAGAAGAAAGAAGAAGCATTTAAATAAAGGAATTGTCAAAAACTGTCTTTTGTCATTTTTAACATTTTTGACAGTTTTTTAGTGAAATGGTAGGGGTAAGTACCCCCTTACCATTTCACATGGGGGGGCGGGATCTGGGGGTCCCCTTGTTAAAGGGGGCTTCCAGATTCCAATAAGCCCCCCGCCCGCATACCCCCACAACCACCGGCCAGGGTTGTGGGGATGAGGCCCTTGTCCTCATCAACATGGGGACAAGGTGTTTTGGGGGGCTACCCCAAAGCACCCTCCCAATGTTGAGGGCATGTGGCCTGGTACGGTTCAGGAGGGGGGGCCACACTCTCGTCCCCCCCTCTTTTCCTGCGTCCTGCCAGGTTGCGTGCCCGGATAAGGGTCTGGTATGGATTATTGGGGGGACCCCACGCCGTTTTTTTTTTTGGTGTGGGGTTCCCCTTAAAATCCATACCAGACCTGAAGGGTCTGGTATGGAATTTAGGGGGGAACCCCACGTCATTTTTTTAAAAAAATTTTGGCCGGGGTTCCCCTTAATATCCATACCAGACCTGAAGGGCCTGGTATGGAATTTAGGGGGACTCCCACGTCATTTTTTTTTTTTTAATTTTGGTTCGGGGTTCCCCCGTGGGGAATTCCCATGCCGTTTTTATCAATGAACTTCTATGTGTATTGTCGGCAATGCAATAGCTGCAAGTAGTTTTAGATGGGTTTTTTCCTTCGAAATGGCATTTTGCTGTCAGACTGTTCTAAACACGGGAAACATGCGCCCCTTTACAGGCATACTATAGACACCCCCCAGCTACGAAATTTAAAGGGATATTACACTTTTATTGTTTGACTTTAAGCATTATTAAAATCACTGCTCCTGAAAAAACGGCCATTTTTAAAACTTTTTTTTGCATTGATCCATGTCCCCTGGGGCAGGATCCGAGTCCCCAAACACTTTTTATGACAATAACTTGCATATAAGCCTTTAAAATTAGCACTTTTAATTTCTCCCATAGACTTTTAAAGAGTGTTCCGCGGCATTCGAATTTGCCGCGAACACCCCAAATTGTTCGCTGTTCGGCGAACTTGCGAACAGCCAATGTTCGAGTCGAACATGAGTTCGACTCGAACTCGAAGCTCATCCCTACTTGTGTCCATATAGTGTTGCTTTTTGCCTCTAGACCTGGCTTCCAAGAAAGTGAGCTTCATCATACATGGACCTTCCAAACATGGATTGTTTTTGCTTATGGACAATTTGCCTGTTGTAAACCATAGCCTTCCCTATTGGTCCCCTTCATCTGCACCAATCTTTGTTTGTGTTTGTTCTGTCTTTTAGATTATCTTTTTACAGTGTTCATTTTTGTATTTTTTTAATTTTAATTCTGTAAATGTTATGTTTTTATTGTATGGCTGTCCCTGTCTTGGTCAAGCAAACATGGACCCTTAAAATCAATAAAACCCTTATGCCCTGTACACACGGTAGCACATTGATCGGACATTCTGACAACAAAATCCATGGATTTTTTCCGACGGATGTTGGCTCAAACTTGTCTTGCATACACACGGTCACACAAAGTTGTCGGAAAATCTGATCGTTCTGCACACGGTGATGTAAAACACGTATGTCAGGACTATAAACAGGGCAGTAGCCAATAGCTTTCATCTCTTAATTTATTCTGAGCATGTGTGGCACTTTGTGCGTCGGATTTGTGTACACACAATTGGAATTTCCGACAACAGATTTTGTTATCGGAAAATTTTATAGCAAGCTCTCAAACTTTGTGTGTCGGAAATTCCAATGGAAAATGTGTGATGGAGCCCACACACGGTCGGAATTTCCGACAACAGGGTCCTATCACACATTTTCCGTCGGAAAATCCGACCATGTATACAGGGCATAAGGTTCACTTTTCAAGTTATAGAGTGATTCCTACTAGTCAGCAAATGTGTCTGCCACTGCCTGGGAGTTTATAAGCTTTTCACTGGAGTGTGGGCAGAAAATTTATGGGATCCTGGTCTTAGTCCTCTAGGATTTCAGTCTGTTTGCAAGGAACCTTCCAGCTCTATTGTTGATGGCATAGCAATTCAGTTTCAAATGACGCAGGTACTTGTCATGCTGTTCGCACAGTATCCTTCGCAAGTTGTTGCACAGTTGTAACAGTGTGGCTGCCGTACCACTAGATGTGGATGATTTATTTAAAGTATCTAAAGGGTGAATTTCAGATGTAAGAGCATCAAATTTGGCTGTGTAAAGTTTTTTTTAACCCTAGAGCCAAGTTGGATCAATAGGCCTCTTACAAAGGCTTTGTGGGTGTTCCACAAAATAAATAAGGGTTGGTGTCTGGAAGGCTATTCTGCGAAAAGAACTTATTACGTTGCTTAGCAATGTTTTTTTGGAATTCTGTTTTTTGAACTATAGAGTTTTTGTAACGCCATAGAAGCAAAGGTGAACATGTGTCAATCTCCACCAAAAACATATATAGCTGCATGGTCAGACCATGTTAGATATGGTAGACAAGGACACCTTTTGCAAAAGAAATTTGTCAACCAGAAACATATCAATCTGGGTGTACGAGTTGTGTCGTGGGGAAAAATATGTGAAATCCCGTTCATTTGCATGTCGACATTATGTATGTCCTCCGCATGAATACAATTTCCCAGGGATAGCGGCTGGGATTTCGACCATGAGGAAACATTCATGATAGGGTCTACTACAAGATTAACCACTAGCCAATCAGCTCATGCAGATATACTGCGGCAAGTAAGCTCTCCTGCATGAACCGGCCTACCTGTACGCCAGTCCACGCAAGGAGGATAGCGGGCGTGCCGCGGGAGCATGCCCGCGGGTCCAGCGGACTCAATGTCCACCGGCAACCTGGGATCGCAGTGAGGAGAGGCAAATCGGGTAAACAAGGCGATTCCCCGGTCTGCCAGATGACATGACAGAGATCTACTGTTCCCAGTGATCGGGAATAGTAATCTCTGTCATGTTCCAGTAAATCCATCCCCCCCCTAGAACACACCCAGGGAACACACTTATCCCCTTGATCGCCCTCTAGTGTTAACCCTTTCCCTGCCAGTGACATTTTTACATTGATCAGTGCATTTTTATAGCACTGATCAATGTAATAATGTCACTGGTCCCCAAAAAGTGTAATTTGGGGTCACATTTGTCCGCTGCAATGATGCAGTCCCTCTAAAAATCGCAGACCACTGCCATTACCAGTAAAAACAATAAAAAGAAAACAAAAGTCCCTAAATCTATCCCGTAGTTTGTAGACATGATAACCTTTCCACAAACCAATCAATATACACCTATTGCAATATTTTTGACCAAAAATATGTAGAAGAATATATATCAGCCTAAACTGATGAAAGCAGAAAGTAAAAGAATTTTTGTTTTTTCAAAATTGTCGGTGTTTTTTTGTTTATAGCGCAAAAAATAAAAAATGCAGAGGTGATCAAATACCACCAAAAGAAAGCTCTATTTGTGGGTAAAAAAGACGTCAATTTTGTTTAGGTACAGTGTTGAACGACCGCACAATTGTCAGTTAAAGCGAAGCAGTGCCGTATCGCAAAAAATGGCCTGATCATTAAGGAGTCAAATCCTTCCGGGGCTGAAGTGGTTAAAGTCCACAGTCCATGCTTCCATCGCACACATTCCTGAAATAAGCTCTTTAGGCTACTGGGTGCTGTAGTGACCGCCAGCTGGATACTGGAACTTATGCGATATGCAACGTTTTTTATTCAAGAAAGATCACATCATAGGTCAGTGTAGTGCAAAGTTTCAGAGCCACGCAGGACCCCTTCAACAGGCATCACAGACATCTTCAGTCATCATCACATGCCCAACTCAGTTAGTGTGAGTTGGTGGTATATACGTTAACCAAAGTATACATATAGTTATTAATGGTACATATGAGTATGCTATATCTTCCCTCTGGATCCAGAATAGTTATGGATAGGGAAAAGGACACCGAGACTCCAACCGCCATCAGGAATCCTCTCTTCTTGGCATGTGTTGATGCTAGAAAAATGTGCGGATAGTTCTTGTGGGAGCAGTAAGGTGTGGAGTCTTTGTGGAAATGGGTTTCCTGAATGGTGATGTGGTCAGCTTTGTTGGAGACTTCCTTATATAGAGAGTAGTGTTTCGCAGGGTGGTACAGGCCTCGGACATTTAGGGACATGGTCATAAGTCCCATTTAGATGTATCCAGCTGATGTGGAGAGTGATGTTGGAGATCAAAGAAAGAGAAATGTGACCTGCCAAAAAACAAGAAAAAAAGATTAAAAAACGTCCATATAGAACTACGTGTGCAGTATACACTGCATGGTTTCTAACTTCAGGATTCCTGTTTGGAACCGGGCAAGGGCAAAGAGATGTCATCTTTAGGTATTTTGTAGAGCTGGTGAGGGCTTTCTGGACACTTGCCTGTCGGGATGAACGTGTTTAGGCACCTGGTGTGAGGAGCTAGTGGACGTAGCTTGTATCTCAGGTATGATTCCCCATTCCCTCATCTAGGGAGGTAATTATATGTGATTTCCCTTTATAGATCACACTCAGCTTGGCTGTGTACTTCTATTTGTAGATGAGTTTATTGTTCCTCAGCACCTTAGTGATAGAGTTAAGATTACATCGGAGTTGCAGAGTGTATTGGGAAAAATTTGGTAGGACCTGGATATCAGCGGCCTGCGCTGGCAGCCGGTCGTTGCGGTGGAAAGCTTCTAGAATTTTTTCTTTCACTTGGAAAAAATGAATTTGCATCAGGACATATCACAGCTTTAATAGCTGTTAATATTGATATAATGCTCAATGTTTAAGCACTTTGTGGTTTGGGGTGACAACTCTCTGCTTCTGTTTCTCACAATGCTCTGCTTGTAAATCACCATTTCACATGCTCTCCCAAAGTAAAAATCAGATTATGTGCTGATGTACATTGTCCAAGGATGTTACAATATTTTTGCAAAATAAGACCTTTTAAAATAATGTACTGTGAAAAAACACATTCAGTCGATTATCAGTGTAGTTCATGTAGACAGGAACTACCTGTTAAAAATACATTGCAGACAGTAAGAATTGGGAAATCTTACCTGTAAAAAGATACCCACAGCCAGTTATCAGTGTAGTGCATATAGACAGGGACAGACTGTAAAAAAAATTGCAGCCAGCAACAATTAAGAAATAAACATATGCAGTGAGCTATCAGTGTTGTCCCTGTGGAAAAGACCAGACTATGAAAATAAATCCATTGTAGCCAGCAAGAATAAGGGAATATGCCTTGTGAATACCTGTTATGACTGTAGTTCATGACTGTAGTGCATGTGGACAGACTGTGAAGAAGCTGCAGGACAGCGTGGCTTGGACTCCACCGAGATGGCGGTGTGACTCCTGAGCTCCAGCACACAGCGGGATAACACAGCGACTCACGGCGACTAGAGGCACCGCAAACACCACACGAACCGGCGGATTGATGCCCCAACAACCCGGCAGTATGCCTAGAAAGCGGCAAGCGGAACATCATCCGAAAAAGCTAACGGACTACTACACACAGCCACCGCGGCCTCGTGGGCAAGATGGCGCCGGCTCCTCTCCCTCACAACCATCGGCTCACAGACATCCACAGGGCCACGACGAACAAGCTTACAGGCAAGCTTTTGATACAGGAGAATCATCACAACCCTCCTCACCACTCAACAGAAGCCCAGCTAAGTCACGCTTCAGGATGGATGATTCAGGGATGCAGCAATGTGAGGTAAGATCCAATGCTTACTCACAAGAAGACACAAGAGAGCTCCCTGACTCCATAGTCTCATTCCCCACACTGAACCAGCCAGTGTTAGGCACAACACTTAAAGACATGCTCATTTCTCTAAGAAGCACTATCCACACTGACATGATGGCATGCATGAGGAATTTTAAAACAGAACTAACAGCAGTGGGAGACAGAGTTGACCATATTGAGAACATAATGGGGTAGTACGTAACCACCATTAATGACCTGGTAGACGCACACGATACTGCAGACGACGAACAAACATGGATCAAAGCAAAGTTAGCAGATTTAGAGGACAGATCCAGAAGAAATAATGTTAAAATTCGAGGGATCCCTGAAACGGTACAATCTTCTGATCTGCGTACCTACGCAACTGCAATGCTAACTACCCTCATGCCTGATATCCCTGCCATTGAGCTTTCCATAGATAGGATCCACAGGTTACCTAAACCCTCATTCATCCCAGAAAATGCTCCCAGGGATGTTCTGTTTCAAATGCATTTTTACCAAACAAAAGAATGCCTGATGTTAGCCACACGCAAAGGGGAACACCGCAATACTGATTATGCTGTGCTACAGTTCTATGCAGACTTGTCGCAATTCACCTTGCAACTGCAAAAGAATTTGAACAATATCACAAAAGCATTAAGGAACCACAACGTTACCTATAGATGGGGTTATCCAACTAAACTGTTGGTCACTAAAGATGGAGTGAACCATGTGATTACATCCCCATCCAAAGGCTACCACTTTCTCCAAAAATGGAAGATCATGCCAGAGGAACATTCCACCCCCTCTGACACCAGGAATTTCAACAAAATTCCCCCCTAAGTGGCAACAGGCCTCACCTTCCAAATGACACAACTCATATCAAATCTTCGTCATTATGCCTCAAAGTGCCAGCCCTGACAGAGGGCCCCGCCTATTGGAGCTTATTCCACACCACAAGCTCCCATAACCTGAGCAGGCATGATCTGCACCTGGGTTATCATTACCCACCTTTTAAGTTCCGGTTTATGCTGTTCTTTTTTTTGTTTTCCATATTTTCTTTTCTCACAGGAACTGTACCTACCATTCTATTCAAATCCTCCCAACACCTATCAACATCCCAGACAAGCCATCCACAGATCCTGTATGAGCTTCAACAAACAGAATAAACGAACAATTTATGAACACAGCCCGCCTGCATATGATTCCAACAGTGAGTACACTTACCACCTGACACAAAATCACCATCTAAAAAAGCCATTATGCCAGTTAAAATTCTTTCTATAAACGCACATGGTCTAAATCACCCATCTAAGAGGGCTTCCCTATGGAAAGAGGCAGATTCATTTTAGTGTGATGTGCTTTGCGTCCAAGAGACACATTTTCATCACAATGCATCTCCTAAGTGTACTCACAAATTCTTTCAGCACTTTTTCTTTTCCAACATGCCAGCTAAAAAAAGAGGAGAGATGATCGCAGTCAAAGACACAATCTCCTTCAACCTAATCTCAGCAACAACTGATCCTTCAGGACGATAGCTTATTGTCATCTGTGACATAAATAACATTCGCTACACTTTGATGAACATCTATGTTCCCAACAAACACCAAATTAGATTTCTAAATGGACTCATGAGGAAAGTAAAAAAAATACAACAAGGATCTCTTATAGTATGTGGGGACTTCAACATTATCCCTAACCCACTAATGGATTCTACTACAGCACCCTCAAAAAGGACCTCATCCTTAGCTAATTTTTTACATTCCCATGATTTATACAATGTTTGGCATTGTACGCACGCCAGTGAAAGGGATTATTCATTTTTTTCACATAGACATTGTACATACACGAGAATTCTTGATGGATAAGTAGCTACTTCAAAAAGTGTCCCAGGCCAAAATAGGCACAATAGCATGGTCAGATCATGCTCCCATTCTCCTTATACTAAATTTCTATCCTAGCACCACTACTTATGTTTGGCGCGCCAACTCACACATAATACAAAACCCTAAAACTAAAAAAAATTGGAAGGTCACTTGTCCAGTTACTTTCAGATCAATTCCTCGTCCACTGATAATGCTTTTCTATTGTGGAATGCCCACAAAGCTTATATAAGAGGCATATTTATCCAGCTAGGGGTGAGAATCAAGAAGCAGCGGCAGCAGAAAATTACCAATTTCATAACAGAAATTGACACACTGGAAGCTCTCAACAAAACTAAACCTACCCCCTCCACTAGCATAAAACTCACCTCACTGAGACATGACCTTGGAATCATCCTACTACAAACATTTGAATACACAGAGAAAAAATTGAAAATGTCCTTTTATTCTACTGGCAACAATGCCGTGAAAGCAATGGCCAGGAGAATACAGGGACAACGCTTCAAGACCAAAATAGCTCACCTCAACCATCCCAAAAGCAAAGAAAAAATATATGACCCACAAGGCATCGTAGACGCAAAGAAAGTCGCAAAGGCAGAATATCACTTTTCTATAATTTTCTCGATCATAAATCTATTCTCAAGAAAACAAGTCCTATGCTTGCATGGGAAAGGGACTTAGACACATCATATACAGAAGAACAGTGTCACAAAACATTACAACACATCCACTCAGCAACTAAAAGTACAAATCTTTGGGAATTATCCCACAAAATCTCATAGAGATGGTATCTACGCCATACAGGATAGCCAAATTTGACCCCTCTACGCCCGCGTTATGTTGGAGAAATTGCACACAAACAGGAACCCTGTTCCACATATTGTGGACCTGTGGAAAATTGGCTAGATTCGTGCGCAATGTATTTGCAATCTTTTTAACAAGTCACAGGAGTAGCTACACAATGCTCACCTTCATTGGCTATCCTAAACCTAGGAATAGAAAATATACCACCACTCTATAGGAAATGTACTACCCACCTATTCCTAGCCGCCAAATTGGTAATTCTTAGGCTCTGGAGATCCCCAGTTCTTCCTGAGATTGCAGATGTTATCTGCACACTAACAATTCACAACACTTATGAAGGCATGTTAGCTAACATAGCGGGGAAATATGCAGAATTTCTTAGTCACTGGGAACCATGGATAGAATGGTATAAAGTCTATAATACACGTACAAGACAGCAACTACCAAACGGCATAGTCAGATTAAATAAGATACTAAACTACCCGGATATAATCTATATACTATAATGGCAACAAATACAGGATTTTAGTTCCTTAATTCCTTTCTTTTCTCTTCTTTCTTTTTTTATTTTTTATTTTTGCCCCACCTACAAGTTTATTCTCCTACTATTCTCTATTAACACAAAAAAGAAGTTGGAGATACATATTACTAATTTACATGTACACCCAAAACCAGAAGTACTGGATGTGATAAATAATGAAGTAAGAAACTTTTTTTTTTTGATGACACCCCTGTCTGGTCGCAGCTAGATCCCAATGGAGTTACCTTAGTAGAGGGACGGACCTGACAGTTGACACCACTAGTTGATATGTTTACGGTTAATTGAAAAAGTTAAAATGTGTACTATGGAGAATGAATATCAGTATTGTACCAACTCTGTATCGACACTATATGTTATACTTCTTTGTATTACTGTGAAAATGAATAAAAATGTAATTATTAAAAAAAAAGAAGCTGCAGAAGACGCATCAACAGCACTGGATGTAAAAATATTTTCCTCCTTAGTTTCCCCAAACTGCACAACATTTTGCTACATAAAGGATGTTCAGTAAAGGTCTACTTTAAGAGAACTACAGGTATGTCTACAAGCCCTACAATAACCTGTCTCTATGCATTTTAGCAGCAACACTCTCTATGCTTTTACTATCATAGCTAAATTGTCAATATGGTTGCTGGGAACCTAAGCTTTTATAATGCCCTCTTCTTGGTCCTTCTAAGCCATCTGACCAATGTTTGAAGATAAGGAAGTTCACTACTGGGAGCTGGCTGCTATGGTAGCAAAATTACACATTAGGGCCCATGAACATATTGGGTTCACCTTGAACCCATGCTCAACCTGAACTTGAATCTCTTCCCTAGTTATTAATATCAGCCACAAAAGGGAGAATTTTGTGTTGACTTTATAAATGCAAATATAGCTAAACATGTAGACAGCACCTTGGACTCTTTGGCTAAAGTGTTAACCTTTTATTCCTCAGTGATTAGAGAGGACAGGAAAGAAGTGTGACAAGATGTTTTCAGATCTGGCCCAAAATAGCCAGATTTGCCAATTGTCAAAATACAACTATGGGCAACTTTTTTTTTTGCTACTTCAGCAGACTCTTATAGGGAAGCTTCAAATCATCTTTCAACTCATTGCTCTCCCCGTACATAAGGGTGTACAAAACCACTAACTCCCATATATCTCAATTTTCCCCATCCAAAATCCCCCCCTACCCCCCCCTCAGCCTCTGCTACTTCCCCCTAAAAAAAAAATACTTTATTTCATCTACTACCCTCAGTCCTAAACTCATATCTCAACTCCTCTGCATAACTCCACAATTTTTTAAACTCCCTCCAACCTTCCCATTTCTCTCTGAGCCCTTCATTATTGTCTTCGACATGTGTTCTTAAGCTCTCCAACTTGAAAGTTTCCTCCACCACGTTGATCCAGTCCCTAAATGGAGGGCTTTCCTCTTCTTGCCAGTTCTTATGGATAAGTTTCTTGGCCGCGTTGAGCAAGTGTGGTATCAAAGTGTCTCTATATTGCCTCACATCTCCCTCTGCTTCATGAAACAACACCACCCATGGATCCTCCCTGATTTCTTTTTTAGTAATTTCTTTTAAATATTGAATAATCTTTCTCCAATATTTTCTGATTTTGGGGCAAAACCACCAAATATGTGCCATTGTCCCTCGCTCCCCACAACCTCACCAACATTCTCCTGATCTATCCTTTTGATATTTGCTATTTCTATCGGGGGTAGCATACCATCTTGCTAAGCATTTATACTTCATCTCTGCAGTTTTAGCATCAACCGCAGAGCCATGTGTCAAGGTCAACATTTTCTGGATGCTAGTGATATCCCTCTGTGACCCCAGCTCCTGTTCCCATTTTTTTATATATGGCGGTATTTCCACCTCGTTAGCCCTCAGCACCAGATTGTAGAGCTTAGAGATCGTCTTTTTACCATTGTTCGTACAACACATCCTTTCCAGAGGGGTCAGCTCATCTCCTGACTTAATAGGGTGAGGAAGACTCCGGGTGAAGTGATACAGCTGGAGATACCGCAATTCATCTATCCGAGAAAAAATATTACTGTGTATTAACTCTGAAAGTGAAAGTATTTTTCCTTTTTTTAATATATCTCTTAACTGTGTTGTATCTTTTTTAATCCAATTACCACCTATTACCTTTACCCCTGGTGCAAAAAACTTGTTGTCTTTTAATCCTATTAGTGGCGAGTTATAACTCCCGTTTAATTGTTTATACATTTTATCCCATATTTTTAAAACATTCCTTGTAAGTGAAGGTGTGTTTACATCAACCGTTCTATAGTGTGGTGGGTTCCAAATAATTTTTCCTAAATGTGCCCTACTAAGTGTTTTTTCTATCTTGACCCATCTTTTTTCATTCTTTTCCTTGGCCCATTCCACCGCTCTCGACAGGACTATAGCTTTATAGTAACTATAAATGTCTGGTACCGCAATACCTCCCATTTCCTTCGCCTGTCTTAAGACTATGAAGGTGACTCTCCGTTTTCTATGCTTCCATATTGTATTCATAATTTTTGTTTTTATTTTTTTAAAATAAAATAGAGGCAGAGCTATTGGCAACATCTGGAACTTATAAGAAATCTTTGGTACTAAGACCATTTTTATGATGTTTATCTGGCCAATCCACGATAAGGGCTTCCCAACTTTTTATAGCACTCGGTTCTAATTTCGTCCAACAGCTCTACAAAATTTATTTTGTAGATTCTGTTCATGGCATTTGCTAGTTTGATCCCCAAGTAATTCAGTTTTCTTCTCCAGGCAAATTTGAATTCCGTTTTTAATGTTAATTCTTCTGTCTTATCTATATTTATGTCAAGAATTTCTGACTTTGCAAGATTTAATCTAAAGTTGGATAACTCACCATATTGTTTCAAGGTGAATAATAAGTTAGGTAAAATGATCCGCGGATTGTTGGTGTAAAACAGAACGTCGTCCGCATATGCTGCAAGTTTATGCTCCTCCTACCAGATCCTAAATCCGCCTATATCGGGGTTCTTTCCTACCATGGCCAATAGAGGTTCCAGAGATAAGACAAATAGGAGCAGAGATAGAGGACATCCCTGCCTTGTCCCATTTTTCATCTCAATGGGTGAAAACAGAGTTACGTTTATTCTGTTGGATGGTAATATAAAGTTTTGATCCACTGGATCATTCTAGGGCCAATTCCCATCACTTCCAAAGTCTGAATCATGAACCCCCAGTCTACCCTGTCAAAGGCCTTTTCGGCATCTATTGACAGGAGTAGACCTGGGGGCCCTATTTCTTTTATCCTCTGGAGGAGAAGAAGTGTTCTCACCCCATTATCTCTGCCCTCCCTTCCTGGCATGAAACCCACCTGGTCCGGATGGACCAGACAGGTCATCACTCCTTTAAACCGCCCTGCTAGAACTTTGACATACAGTTTTGTATCTGCATTCAGCAGCGAGATGGGCCTATAGCTAGAGCACCTCGTCCCATCCTTCCCCTCCTTCAAAATGACTGTGATGACTGTGGACAATGCCTCTCCTCCCATTTCATAATCTCTCCCCAGGCCGTTCATATATTGACAAAGCCTGGGAATAGGAATATCCCTAAATTTTTTTATAGTATAATGTTGTAAACCCATCTGGGCCCAGACTTTTCCCATTGGCAAAGTCCGCAAGAGCCCTACTTATTTCCTC
This sequence comes from Aquarana catesbeiana, assembly GCF_042186555.1. Classification (NCBI taxonomy): domain Eukaryota; kingdom Metazoa; phylum Chordata; class Amphibia; order Anura; family Ranidae; genus Aquarana; species Aquarana catesbeiana. The sequence continues at coordinate 148,704,555 of NC_133333.1, forward strand.
CTCTGTTATTGGGGACTCTAGAACTTTTCTCATGTTCTTTGGGATTTTGGGTAATTTGGCCTTTTCTAGGAATTTTTTTATTTTTTCTTCTTTGTTATCTCCTGTCAGACTCCTGTCGTGTGCTACCGCATACAAGTCTTGATAGTAATTCTTAAATGTTTCTGTTATTCTCTTAGTAGAATGAGCCATTTCCCCTCCTTTTGTTAAGATTTTATCTATAAAGTTCAAAGATTTTTTCTTTTGCAACATGCGGGCTATATTTCTGCTGGCTTTATTGCCCCACAGATATCTTTCTTTAGATATTCTATTAAAGACTCTTGTGGTTTCCTGTTCTAGAAGATCTTTCAGTTCATCCCTTTTCTTAACTAACTTTAGGTATGTTTCTGTGTAGTTACCCTGAAATTTCTTATGTTCCTGTTCTAATCTGAAAATCTCTTCCATTAATTTTTTTAATTTTTTCCGATCTCTCTTTTTTTTTTCTAGAACCTATCTTTATCAGGATCCCCCTCATATAGGCTTTATGAGCCTCCCACAGGGAAGACCCCGCAACCTCTCCTGTGTCATTGCTTTCAAAATATTGTTCTAATTCCTTTTTTACGACATCTGAAGTCTCCTCATCCTGAATAAGCTGTTCATTTAAGCGCCAAGCATGTGACTGACTGGAAATACCGGGCACCACCATTTTCATTTTTACCGGGGAGTGATCTGATAGTGTTGATATTTCTATTCCGACGTGTTTCACCCACTCAATTAGTCTGTGTTCAACGAAGATATAATCTATCCTTGAGTACGACCCGTGTACAGGAGAGAAAAACAAAAAATCTTGTTTTTTAGGGTTGAGAATCCTCCATATGTTTACTAGTTGACACGCTTGTAATTTATGTTTTACCCTTTTCAGTTGACAGTTACTTGTCTCCCGTACACGGGACGTACTATCCAAGCTTGGATCCACACAGAAGTTCATGTCACCCATCAGGATCACATACCCACTTTTAAAGGCCATCAGCTTTCCCAGGATATCTATTAGATATTTAATCGGGTTCTTATTTGGGGCATATATATTTGCCATTGTACACTCCATTCTACCTAACTTACCTTTCAGGAAAAGAAATCTTCCCTCTGGATCTGTCAGCCTATCTTCTAGTTCAAATCTGACCTCTTTTGAAAACCCTATCGCCACTCCCCTAGCTCTCTTTGTGATGGTGTCTCCATAGTATCATGTTGGAACGTGAACCGAGTGCAATTTCACATTAGACTCATGGGACAGATGTGTCTCTTGTAAGAAGACTACCCCTGCCCCATGTCTTCTAAGTTCTTCTAAGATCTTATGTCTCTTAGTTGGGGTATTTAGACCCCTTACGTTATAGGTCATGAGGGTTAATGTTATCTCTTCTTCCATTCTTCTCTGAGTTAGGAGCCCACTACTTGAGATTCAAAGGGATAGTCATACTTCTTAGCAAGATACCAGAGGATCCCCCCTTACCCCTCTCCCTCCCGAAACCCCCATCACCCCCCTCTCCTCCATTCCGCTCCCCCCTCCACCCCACCCCCGTCCCGGCCCCTTACTGTCCTTAGTTTCACCCTCAGGTCTCTACTGGTGAATATCAGATCCTAGGGTGAAGCTCTGACCACAGCCCCTGTTGTCCATGTCCCCTCTCCCTACCTCCCCTCCAAAACCGGAAGGTGGGACAGGACCAAGCCCACCGACTAAAGCACCTAGCACACCAATGACCCTCCTACTTCCCTACTTCCCGGTCTCCCCATATCGTCTTAGGGGCCCCCCTTCCCCAGCCCACCCCTCCCACTCTCCCCCCGCCCTGCCTATGTAGATTTATACACTCTTTCAAACTCTCTGCCAGTGACCACCCTCCCCCGCTGCTACTACCCATTCCTGTCCATCCGAGATATTTGGAATTGGGATCCCGAGTTTTTTACAGAAGTCCGTGAGCTCTTCAATGAATTTTAGTCATACTGTCCTTCCCTCTTTCTGGACTACAAGAGAAGCTGGAAACCCCCAGTTGTACTTAATATTAGCAACCCTCAGCTGTTCAAGTAGAGGTTTGAGCTGTCGCCTCCGCGCTAGAGAACCCGCTGACAGGTCAGTAAACACCTGCAGATTTATTCCATCATATTGTAGAGAGGGCGCTTTTCTCAGGTTGCTCCAAATTTTAAATTTATCTTCATATTTATGGAATTTACATCTCGGGGTATCTCTTCTTTCAGCCCCGGGGGTTTCCTTACTCTGTGCACTCAGTCTATCTTTAATTCACATTCTTCACTTCTGCACAATACTGGATTAAATATTTTTCTCATTTTTATGGCCAAATCTTCCCCCTGCTGTTCTGGTAGAGCTCGTATCCTGAGGTTTTGATGTCTATTATGATTCTCTTGGTCCTCTAACCTATAAAGGAGTTCTCTCTGAGCCAATTGTAGTTTCTTTACTTGTGCCTTTAACTCCCCAATCTCCTGGGCTTGCTGTCCTGTTTTTTTCTTCAGCCTCTTCTACTCTCTTCAACAGATGGCCCATGTCCCCTCTAACATTGGAGATCTCACTTTAGAGAGCATTTCCATCAGTTCTAGTTTAGTTGGCATTTGGGCCATACTGTCATGGTCCTGAGAGGTGGTTGGGTTCAACGCCATTCCAATTCCAGTACCTTCCCTGGATTTGTCTGCCTGGGCCCCCTTGGATATTGTCCCCTCTTTTTTTTCCTTCTATAGTCTCCTGTTTCTTCTCCTCTCCTGGACTTTGAGGGCTCTTCTCTTTTAAAAACTTCTGAATAGAACTTGAGTTTAGGCTTTCTCTGGGGGTCTTAGATTCAGTTGTTCTCTGTGTCCTCCCTCTCATGCTTATTGTTTTACTTCTCTTAGAAAGAATATTCCTTGGTAGATCTTTACAGAAGGCCAATCAGTTTGTTACCACAGGCACTATATAATAAAGATAGCCTCCTTCAGCTCAGTACCAGGTCCTTATATAGCTGGTTATTTAAGCCTGTCTTAACTACGGGCTACACGCGGAACAGCGGGCCCTCTACACCTGTCTGCGTGCACCGGAAGATTGACTAATTGAACCAAAAAAAAACAGTGTTACTTAGTTCCCTCCTCCACTGAGATATAGTCCAGCACCTTAGTATACACTAATTAGGTTTTTCTATTTACAGATTTAAACAATATAAACTATTGCACGTTCACAAGCTAAATTGTAGCCTTCCTCAAGACTGAGAGTTTACCATACGTTTTCAAAGCTCTCCCGCACCTGTGGGAACCAAACAGTTCGGGTGTCTATTACCTGGGGATGTTTTCTTTCTTCTTGTCAGTTTTTCCATACGTTGTTACCTGGACTTTATTTAAGTGCTGCTCCCAACTTCCAGCCAGAGCTCCTTTATCTTTCAGATATTATATAGGGAGCTTGCTGGGCGGCTTCAATCCTATGTGTCTTCCACTTAGTCGTCCCCTTAATAGCAGCACAGCAGGGGAAAAAGCAGCCCAGCTAGAAGGCGGGGAGAGATGTGGAAAGGAGGGACAGGAGAGAGGATGAGGGTTCAGCAACAGGCAGCGGCTCCAAGGGATTCGCCTTGAGCTCCACTCGCCTGCCCACCCATCCCGACCGACACCTCCAGCCCCCCATCGCTAGAGGCTATGCTACTGAGCTACAGGAGGCCATCGCTGCCGTAGGTGTCCTCGCCAGCCTTCCTCCGCAATGCTCCATGGCCTCTCACCCCGCTCGGCACGGCTCTTGGCTGGTCACCGGGCACTCCTCCATGGGCTCGTACAGACACTGCGACAGGCCCCTCCCCCCGGACATGCACGCTACTCATGTCCGCATTGCCCAACTATGGGCGACTTTTGACCCTGTTAAGCACTATCCCAAAATAAGATATTCGTTGATTTTGTTATTAGATTAAATTACAATTTTATTATTATCAATTTTAAACTCCAAGATGGTGTTCTAAAAAATATTTCTAAAAAATTAGCAGTTTTGTTTTCTTTGCTGTCACCTCTTTTAAAATAAATTTTCCAGAAACATGCATAAGACGGAAAATAAGACTTCAGTAATGCTTAGGACAACCAGTACATGCATTATCTTTTATGCTACCAATATAGAATTCAACTGATAAAAATCAATTCAGTGCTCTCCCCAGCCCTATATTAATCAAACATTGAGATGAAAAGCCCATTATCGTATAGTCTTCGTCACAGAATAGCTCTGACTGCAGTCTTGGCCATGGCCTTGCTTGGACTGCTATAAAATGTATGAAAGCTTTCTGTTCAGGCTTTCGCTTCTGTGCACTTGAATGATACAGTGTACCAGAAAACTGATATACACCCTTGAAGTTCTAGAATTTTCTTGATGAGAAATACACTGAGTGTGTAATTTTTCAATATAATAATTTAAGGTTCTCTTTTTAAAGAGTATCATCACTTAAAAATGAAAGCAGCTTTACTTTAAAATGTGCTATATATGTTTTTCAAAGTTTTAGTCACAAGGTTTTTCCAGAAAGTTTCACCTCTGGTTACTGATGCAGAGTATAACCACACTACTGACCATCCTTTGAGCTGACACAATGGACTGGTTCCTTAACTAGGAACCATTGCACTAAAAACCGAAATCGCTGATGTAAGTTTCTGATGGGCAAGTTCCCTTTACAGATGCATGCATGCATGCATGCAGAGTAACAAATGGTATTGAAGCCTCTTGTAAACCAAGTGTGACAGTGTTTTAAAATTAACTTGCAGGTGACAGGAGGAGAATATTTAAGCTGCTGGGCATGCTGACTCTGGAATTGGAAATGTAAATTGGAGGAACAGTTCAATGCAGGGAAGTTGCATGGTACTCTTACTAAAGAAGGGGAATAGTGATGAGCAAACCAAGCAAGGTTCAGTTAGCAGGACATTCATTGAACAATTCTGCAAACCTCGAACATAGCACCCAAATATCAATGAAGTATATGTTGTTATTTTTTTATGACCTGTTTTAAGGCCAGTTTGCAAACTCGAAAAGGACATGGGTAAATGAGAACTGCCGTGGAGGTAATGTACTAAAGCAAAAAAGAAACACCATTCAGCTGGGAGCAAGTTTTTTAAAAGGCTCAAGGGGCAACATGAAAAATACACAATTCCTTTAAATAAAAAACTTGGGGGTGATGTTTAGCCCCCATCACTTCAGGACTCTGGCTCATTACATGATGCTATTCATCTGGTCAATCTCTCCTCATCAGGGGGCCTTGGTTCTACATTTTTTATGGTTTTCATTTGTTGTATATCTGATTACCCTAATTATACATCCCTATTTCACAAGCTGTTCCTATCAACGATTAATTACCTTGTATGACATTTTTGGATTTACATTCATCCATGCATTATGTCTGATCTGTATATTTTTGGCTTATGCCCTCTGGGTCACTTTTCTTTCTTTCATGTACCTGTTTTACTACAATAAAAACTTTTGTGGGAAAAAATGTAATATACTGTAGCTTAACAAAAAAAAACCCTGAATTGTGTGTGAGGTATCCTAGTCTGTGCCATGTTGTACCCTAGACTAATAGTCCACTAGTGACTGGTAGCGATGAAAGCAGTCCTTGTGCAGAGGCCAGGTTGGCCAGGATGGGTGGGACAAAAACACATGTGTCATGCCTTATTCCGTGTTTACTACAGACTCAACATCTTTGACATGAACCTTGTGTTGAGGTACCTCGGAGGACATCTGGAAAATGCCTCTTATACAGCCAGCTAACTGCATCGCATTTGGACTTTCAGCCACAGCACCTTCTGGATACAAAAAGAGCTGTAATGAACACTTCCTGAAATTTTAGGAAGGATCCAGTTCTTCCAGTAGTTTTATAAATAACAAAAGCATTGCATATAGCCAACTGTAATAAATATATAGACACTTTTTTGTACCAGTGTCTAACTCTGTGGGAAACTAAATACAACATCATTATTTGGTCATTGAAGTCTACACACCCCACATAAAGATTATAGTTGCAGACACAGAGAGGCTTTTCAACAACACCTGACGCTGTGTTCATTTGGACCGTCATGTCTGCATGAATGGAAGACAGGATGAATACATTCCAATTGTCATTCTACTTTGCTGCAAGTAGTTCTTCATTGTACAAGCAGGCTTTTTTCCCTTTTCTAATGGGGTGTTAACAAGCCATTGAGGTTAGCCCCTGTGATTAAGTCACACGATGCCACAGCATTTTTCTTTAATGAACAAATGTCTAAAAAGTGGCACGCTTGCATATGTCTGTATAGTGTCTGTATGGATTAGAATCTTGATCATGAATAGAACTATACTAGTGACCCCAAAAAACACAGTGCTAGCAGAATCAGGTCCAATCAGTGCAAGCAGTTTTGTCAAGCTGAAAAATAAACCCCCACTAGTAGCTTGTGTGTATATACAATATTCATCTGAATATGGGTTTGCTGCTGCTACTAAAAGGTATAAACTCCAAACTACTGAAAACACTACAACACTTGAAACAAGCTAGACATAATAACTTAAAAGGGTCGTGCTGTGATTAGTGTTTTTTGTATTTGAACAATGAAGTCCACAATATTGTTTACATTCAGCACTTGTTCAGGAAGATGTCCTTCATTACTGAGTAGTTTGTTGTTGGACCTTTACTTCATGGTGATCACTTTTGGTCATCATGGGACATTTATTTATGGACATCATCTGGCACTATCTTATGTACATTGTGGGATAATATTTTTTGGACATGATAGAATATATTTTTTTAATAAAGGATTTTATGTTGTGTGTTTGTTTATTCTATATCTTTTTTGTGAATGAATAACCAGGGGTACTGTGTAGCCCTTACACACTTATGTGGAGGTGAGGGGGGTATCTAAGGATCCCGTTGAAAAGGAGGCTTCTAGATTATAATTCCCCCACAGAGGCCCACGGGAATTTGTTGAGCAAAAGGAGGATTGGGGGTTTGCTGAGGGAGGGTTTTTTTTTTTTTTTACTGGTTAGAGGTTTTTCCAGGAATTCAATAATTTGGGAGAGGAAATAAATGTAAATAGTAAATAAAACAAAAACACCTAAATAAAGAATTTACAAAACATGAAAATGTGCTATGTTGTAAATTCAACAATCTCCACATTCAGCTTTAAAGATCCATGTTTCAATCATAATGTGTGATTTACGAAATAATCCTCTCTTACTGGACTCCCTAAGCAAATAATACCTCTCCAACACTGCTAAAATGTAAACAGTAGTATCAGAGAATCTGGCTGACATCATTGTCCAAAAATGATCATGACCATATGTGTTCAGTGAAGTCACCTGGGATGCCCTGGGAATGTTATTTCCAATTCCAAACATAAGCAGACTGGGGATTGAAAATGTCATTTAGAGTTTTTTTGTTTTTTAATCATTTTGTTGGAATACATCTTACAGGTGTCCTACTGCATGTACAAGTGTGAGGAAAATATTTTTTGTTAATGTTTACCTTCAAGTCTAATTAAGATTTTTGTTGCATTGGTACATAACCCCTATGAGGGTGGCCAACTACTCATAGCCTTTTTTACCACAAGCTTGAAAATTGGCCTTGAAAAAGACCAGAAAAATATTTAAGATTCAGGTCACATAGACTTCAATGGGGTTCAGGTACTATACTCAGGGTTTGTGGATTTCCAAGCATTTGGTGAACTTCTAGTGAACCAAACTTTGCTTGGTTCACGCATCACTAGTCAGGCTTAGGCTTGGGCTTTACAATGGTTGGAAAAGCCAATATATCTTCTAGCAGGGGAGATACAATAACAGTTGTAGAAGCAGAAACTTTGCTAGGAAATAAAGCTGCAACCTCATCTAATTTATCTTCCTTGGCAGACATTCAATGGAAGTAGCCCTAACATTATGCCTCTTCATTCTCCAAGATCAACATCCAGTCATGCTTATATAAGTGATTATTCCCACCACTGCATATGCAATAAGCTTTTTTAAGCAAATGTAAGCTGAAGCAAGATGGGCACTCAGATAGTTCAGGGTAAGAGACCGCACTTTACCGAGGTGCCTTGGTGGGACATTGTGGCTTCAACATGTATTTGTAAAGGTATGTAACAAAAAGCCTTGTTTTTGACCTGAGTAGTTAAAACAGTTTAGTTTTAGTTTTTTGGATAGCTTTATAGTGTTCTGGAGACCACCTTTGTTTTTGTACTTTGCTCTGCCCATGTGCACCTTTTTCCTTTTTGTTATCTTTAAACTGGTGGTCAGGTACTATAGCTAGCTTCTGTGTTTTTCGCCTATAGCAACCCCTTTTCCCATAAGGCAAGCAGGCCTGCTGGTACTCAGATGCCCCCAGGTCTTATATACAATGCCATAGTGCCAAGCTACCATGCCAGGGTAGGCACAAACTGAGCACCACAAACAGGTACTAGTGGTTGGCAGGTGGGCCAGAGTGGTTCAGTGACAGTCCAGGTACATGACAGACAAGGTTCAGAATAGTCAGGGTCAATCTGTAGTCAAAAGGACAGGCAGAATTCAGAGAGTTCCAATCTGAGGTCATAAAACAGGGGCAGACAAACAGGGAGCTTGGAGCATGTGTTAAACACAATATCACAAGAATAAGACTGCAGGCTTGGCTGGCTTAAATCAGGTTGGTGTCCACCCAGAGACTTCAATCACATTGCAGGTGAACAAGCAAACTGGAAGAATACATTAGAGCTAAAACCAGGACCAGGAAGGAAGGAAAGAAAATGGCCTGATTCCTTCATCAACACAGTCAGTGTTAATGTGGGAATGCCTCCCACAGTGCTATTGGGGGGATGGGAACCTGTGTTTTGCCTTGTGCTGGCAAAGCAGAATGATTACTGCTAGCAGCTGTAGCTTCCAGCAGTAGTCACATGTAAAAAATCCAACAGGTTGGTTGTACTCAAGTCGGGTACAATCAGCCTGCCCATACATGAATCTAATCTTGGCCAGTCTGAGCTAAAATGACCGAATTTCGATCCATGTATGGCCACCTTAAGCTTCTGGTATGTTGCTGTGCCAGCTATTGGTACAGATCATCTTAGCTGAGAAATGCTTGCAGTCAGCCATGACACCTTCCCTCAGAAACATCAAAAAGGTAAGAAATCCTTTTTTTTCTTTTTTTTTGCTGTGCGAATAGGAACACATACCAAGCGTTTCTTCAATTTGACTGCAAAAGTGGAAATACTCTTTAAGGAGAAATGAGCTGCCTCCAAGTTATATATGTCACATAGTTGGGAACTTATATGTTAGACAATCAAGAGATATTCTTGACATAATCAAAGAGAATTGGAATCGTTGGTAATTTAGAGATGCAACATGTGATGCACTTTAATAATATGCATCAGAAATTGTCAGGAATAACTGAGTTAGCATGATATAATATGACTGTAAGTCAGGGGAATGTAGTTTTAACCCTGATGAGAAGATGCTGTTGTTTCTGCCAACTAAGGAAAACAAATTGCTAGCCAAGTTGCAGGATCCTTTTGAATTTACTTGCAAAAAATATCCTGTCAATTAGGCTTGCAATGCCAAGTAGGTATAACAAAACTATTTACCGTGTATATCTACTGAGAAAATGGCCAGTGAAAAAAAAACAGGGTTTTTTCTTTTACTTTGGGGTGCTCAAACCACAAGATTACTTGTTAGGGACCATTAGTTCTTTTAGCTGCCTTTTGATTGCAGCAGGCAACTGAATTATTTGAAAGAAAAATAAACCAAGCAGTGCAGCACAATTACATTTTCCCTTTGTTGTTCTTCACTTTTTTAACATCATTCACTTAGATTAGTGAAAATTCACTTTGAAAGTGAACATGCACTTCACCTTTAGTAAATTAGGATCAATGTGTAAATAGGCATACATACTGTATGTGAGATTCTTGTGCATTTACTAATAATGGAGAAGGATGTGTGGCTGATTATTATACAAGGAAAAGCCATGTTTTTGCCAACTATAGGCACAAAACTGCTGTGCCTAATGACAAATCTGGCTCTAAGCCCAGTTCATCTATTCAACTCTCTGTAAAGCAGATGTTTCATTTTACTTCACCCCTTTTATGCAGAGCAGAGGTCCTCAGTTCTTTTCAGCTTGTAAATTCCATTCAGATAGAACAACTGGCAGTATACCAGAGTTATTTAAAAAATTGCACACACATTTTATTTTTTAAAACAATGTTGAATTTTTCTGGAAACAACATCAATTAACTGTCCTATATTCGTTTTATTTCATATGTTAACTGAATAATGCAGTACAAGAAATAGATATTTGACACATGTTGTGAGAAAGGCTCCAGAAATATAATCACAATGGCTTCCAAACTGTTGATGGGGAAATCACTCTGAGGCATAACTTACAGAATAGAATGGTGAAGATCCCGGCCCTAAAAAAGTACAGACTACTGTCTGGGTATGCTTCTTCTTTCCCATGCTGGCAGAATGAACATATTGCCGTAGCTTCTGGGTAAGGGCTCATTTTCAGCAGCCTGTACACTATAACACAGGCAAGCTGGTGTCTATTGCAAAGCCTATTGGTGCTTTGTGCTTTTAGAACTCAAGGCACTGTTTACTATTTATTTAACATTTTTGAAATTACACAAAATGACAGTTTATACAAATCTATGCAGATTAATACAATTAAACAAAAATAGTATGAATGAGCCCGATCCTGCTGGGAGCCAAAGCTGACTAACCATTTTTTTTTGGACAGTTTGTAAAAAACTGTTTGATTTTTTCAGTCTGGGAAAGTACTTGGACATGAAAAAAAAAAAAAAATTGGATGGCCTAGCTGTAGATGCACCTGACTCAATGACCATCACTATTACCTAGCAGGTACCTCTTTAAGCACCACTCTCCCCTGCATGAAAAATATAGAGGCTGTATAAGATCCACCTCCCATCTTGTCCCCTGCACCTGCCCATACTCCCCCAGCATGCAATGAGATAATTTAATTCACACTGAGCCTCTGAAGTGGGTTGTGTAGGTTGCAGATTTAAAATTACAGCCTTCAGCTTCATTGCTTGCTGCCTGAGTATGGCCTGAGGGAAACCAAGCGTATTTACTAAAGCCTAGTACACATGGGCCGAATGTTTGGTGGCATATGCCGATTCATTAGAAACAAACTGATATTCAGCTGTATGTACGGCAGCCAGTTCGACAGAAGCCAGCATGACTGAGAAAGGTCTGCAGACCCTGATTAGGGATGGGCTGGATGTTTGAGTCGAGTGTTCTTTTTTCATAGAACAAACGAACATATGGGGCGCTCGCAGCAAGTTTGCCCATTTCGGAGCACCCCATAATGCTTTGCGAGACCACAGTGCCTTGACAACTGCTGATTGACCAAAGCATGCACCTGACCTGCATGCTTTGGCAAATCACAGCGCGATGTGCTATGAGAGCTATGATGGGCTAAAGGCAGAGTGCCTTTGATCAATCATGGCTCAGGGGCTAAGTCCACACCCACACTATATAAGGCTCTTACACAGCAGCTGTATGTAGTGTGTTGGAGTAGAAATAGCTTAGGCAGGTTAATTAGTGGATAGAGCGTGTAGTCAGTGTAGTATATATATAGAGTGCAGGCGTGTAGAATATACACTACAATGCAGTCAGTGTAGAATATATATTACAGTGCAGTCAGTGTAGTATATATATTACAGTGCAGTCAGTATAAATATATATTACAGTGCAGTCAGTGTAGAATATACATTACAGTGCAGTCAGTGTAGTATATATATTACAGTGCAGGCAGTGTACAATACATAATACAGTGCAGTCAGAGTAGTGTATATAACGCAGTGGACAGTATATACTGCAGAGCAGTGCAATGTATACACTCTGCATACTATATACGCTGCACTGTATATACTGCAGTGCAGCGTATATAGTGAAGTGTATAGTATATACTACAGTGCAGTGCAGAGTATATATTGAAGTGCAGTGCACAGTATATAGTACAGTGCAGGGTATATGATAGAGTGTACTGCGGTGTGAAAAACACAGTATAGTACAGTGTATATAATACAGTGCAGTGTAGTGTGAATAACACAGTGTTGTGGTGCTACTGAATGGAAGTGTCGGTGTGTCACCACTGATCCCATTTTTTTTTTTTCATTAATCTTTTTTTTTTTTCCCGTGGTGCAGCAGCACTAAGAATATTTAGGGCATAATTGCTGTCCCCCCTTCTGCATCGCAGGTGTCTCTCGTTCTGTGTCGGCAGTGGTTTCCTTTTTTTTTACATTTATTTTATTTTAGTTTTTTTTTGCAGCAGCAGTGAAAAAAAATTATCTACAGTTGCTGCATCATTATTTTCTTTAAAAAATATAATATATATAATAGTGCACCATATAGTGCACCAATCACAAAAGTATTGCACCCAAGCACCATATTCCCTTCCCACACTCTGTAATAAAGAGTTATACAAACCCCCCCCGAAAAAATAAAAACAATAATGAAACGGTTTACAGTGCACCAAGCAAAAAAATAAAAAAATACAATAAAATCCCCATCATGTCTGGAAGGCCAACAAGGAGAGACAGACGCTCACAGGTCACTAGAAGAGGGCAAGCAGCCTCTGTGTCTACGGTAAAAAGTTGTGGTTACAGACATGGTGCATCCTCTGCAGGTGGGGCACACTTGTCCTTTTTTTCTGCTGCTAGCTGTGTTATTGAGCCACAACATGCAGAAGAGGAATGCTGGCATTTGATTTTTTTATAAATTTGGTAGCAGTTTAAAGTCTGGTGTTTTGGAGTCCGGATGCTGGTTTACCCTATGCGTTTCAGGAAGGCGTGAATATACAGCAAGAGGATCCTGGAATGATATATTTGAAGGCTGGATACTCACTGGTTTAAGGTGAGAGTTCTGAGAGCACATAACAATTGTGTGAAGGCACGTAATTAATACATATTAGAGACGCCTCTAGCATGAAGAACTATATGGATTAGATGTTTTTGGGACTTGATTTAGAAATTGATAGCAATTTTGCACATTTATATTATTGTTTGTGATAATTTATGACTGTGCAAGATCACTTGTTTTTTATCTTTTTATTATCTGTGTATTGTGAACACAAATAGGTTTTGCAGCTAGTTTTGAGTTTCTGATCATCACAGTTTTGTTAATTCATCCACGTTTTCAGTATTAGTTCACTAGGTAGCGTGAAGGACCTTCACTTTTAGTGTTTGCAATCTCTGTCTCATGTGGATCAAGCATGGCCATAACATCACTGCTTGGGCATCACATGCATATACACACAGACATATGAAGACCTGCCATGCAGTCCATTGGCAACAGCACATGAAAGACCCACATCATAAAAAAATGCAGACTTTTCCTTGGTCCTCATCTGGGATATCTACCCCTACTATCCCTCAAGGCTTCTCAAAAACCTGCACTGAGAGGAATGATGGTATAGCATTGGGTGCCACAAGTACTTGCAGCCAATCTGCTAGCAGTACACCACTGTTGAAACTGTAGTTTTAAGCAAGCAAATTTCGCTACCCCAGTTGCTAAACCATAAAAAAAATACTGTCCAAGCCATCCACATGCTCAGCGTCTAAATGCTAGCATGGCCAAATTGCTAGCACTACAACTATTGCCTTTTCATCTGGTAGACTCTGCCCCCTTTCTTGAATTTGTGGAATGTGCTATACCACAGTGGCAGGTTCCAAATTTCTTTTCACGTAATGCCATTCCAGCTCTCTACCGTCATGTGGAAGGCAATGTTTTGGCCTCGTTGGAAAGGGCGGTCAGCAGCAAGGTTCACATTACTGCTGGCTCATGGTCCAGCAGGCATGGTTAGGGATGTTACATTTCCTTCACTGGGTAACTCTGCTGGCAGCTGGGAAAGATGCAGGACAGGGTTCAGTGCTGTAGCTTGTTCAGGCACCATGCCTCCAAAAAGCTGGTGGTGATTCTGCCACATCAGTCTTCTCCACCCCCACCTCTTCTTCTTCCTCTATGGCCTCTTCTGCTGAATTGTCCTCTGAACCAGCAATGCTCCCTAAGCATTCAAGGGGCTACACAAGCAGTCAGCCTAAAAGATGCCATGCAGTGCTTCAGCTGGTCTGTCTAGGGGACAGGAGCAGTGGCAGTGCATCCATTAAGGGTGCACAGGCACCGACCCCTCTCTCCAGCCATCCCCTCTATGTAAAATGGACAGATTGATGCATCTCTTCAGCCACCCCCTATTCAGGTGCCCGGTCCCTTTTTGAATCCCGCGCACCTGAATTCCAGCGGCCGGGGTGTATTTTTGAAGCACCTGTTTAGAGGCATAGGCTCTAATAGGCTTCAAAAAAGGTGAACTGTGAGCTCAGCATTGCACTCACAGTTCACTCAGGTGTGTTAGCAAAGCAAATTAATATTTGCTTTGCTAACACTGAATCACCTCTCAGCCAATCAGGAGGCGCAGATCTAATACTCATCACCTGATTGGCTGAAGACACGGGCGCCCTAATTGGACTCTTAACGGAACAGAAGAACGGGAGAACAGAGAGCCATGGAGGACACAGGAGCTCACTGCCATCACCTGCTGCATGTCCCACAGCTTGCCGCTGTCACCCATCACCAGGATAGGGTAAGTGTGTGGTGGTCAGACGGCGAGCGGGGGGGTCACAGAGGCTGCATGTGATGGGCACAGAGGCTACATATGATGGGCACAAGCTGCATATGATGGCCACAGAGGCTCCATATGATGGGCCCAGGCTGCATATAATGGGCACAGAGGCTACATATGATGGGCACAGAGGCTGCATATGATGGGCACAAGATACATATGATGGGCACAGAGGCTGCATATGATGGGCACAAAGGCTACATATGATGGGCACAGAGGCTGCATATGATGGGCACAAACTGCATATGATAGGCACATAGGTTGTATGATGGGCACAGAGGCTGCATATGATTGGCACAAGCTGCATATGATGGGCACAGAGGCTGCATATGATGGGCACAGAGGCTGCATATGATTGGCACATAGGCTACATATGATGGGCACAGGCTGCACATGATGGGAACAGAGGCTGCATATGATGGGCAGAGTGGCTGCATTTTATGGGGCACAGTGGCTGCATTTGATGGGCACAGTGGCTGCAATTGATGGCACAGTGGCTGCATTTGATGGCACAGTGGCTTCATTTTATGGGGCACAGTGGCTGCATTTTATGGGCACAGTGGCTGCATTTGATGGGCACAGTGGCTGCAATTTATGGGCACAGCGGCTGCATTATTTGGGCACAGTGAGACTGGAATTTATTTATTTTTTACTATTTTTCAGAATTTTTCAGTCTGTTTGCACCCCCCAAAAAATTTGAGCCACACTGGGGCAGAGATTATGTCTGCTCTGCATGGGCAGGCTCAGAGGTGGTTGCCGCCATGGCAGCTTGAGCCAAGCAAAGGTTGTATGCGACAATGACACCAACCTTCTCTCTGCCCTCCGACAGGAACACTTGACACATGCTCCATGCTTGCCACATGCCCTGAATTTGGTGGTGCAGCATTTCTTGAACAGATACCCAGGCCTACAAGATCTTCTGAAACAATCCAGAAAAGTCCGTGGCCATTTCCGATGGTCATACAATGCCAGTGCTCTGCTGGCTAACATTAAACAGTAATTCAACCTGCCCACCAACCGCCTCATTTGTGACATGCCCACCAGGTAGAACTCAACATTGGCAATGCTGCAGCGGCTGCACATGCAGCAGAGGGCCATCAATAAATACAGGCTCAGGGGAGCTTGGTTTCTTTTCACCAGGCCAGTGGCTACTGATAAAGGATGCATGCACTGTCCTGTCACCATTTGAGGAGGCCACAAGGATGGTGAGCAGCGACAATGCATACATCAGTGACACTGTCCATCTAGTCTTCCTGTTGGAGCACATGCTTTGTGGCATCATGGATAGGGCACTTGAGGCAGAACAGTGGGAGGAAGAGGAGGAATTCCTTTCCTCTCAAGTCCACCTTTATGCAGATACCATTCCTGCCGAGCCACCAAACACACAGAAGAAAGAGGAGGAGGAGGAGGATTGTGTCAGCATGGATGTGGAGGATAACATACAGCAGTCTTCAAGGGATGGGTTTCAGTCCCCAGAAACCCAAGGAGTTGTATGTGGCTGGGAGGACGTAGTTCCTGTCAAAGTCATTCTTAGTGACTCAGAAGACTCAGAATCTCATGCCTCTTCAAGCTTACGCTGCATGGGTGTCATGTCAGTAAATTTCAATCTGATAGGTTGGCAACACTGGTGGAAAGTCTCTGATAGAGTGTATTTATCAAGCTGAGAACTCGGGACACTATTGCAAGAGGTGGGCACCATTCTCCAGAGCCCCTGCCACCACAGGCACTGTCTACCATCCTTTGGCTTATAGGTCTGTCTGGGTCTCCCTGTTTTTATTTATAGACTGTGTGAGATTATCCTGTACAGACTCAGGGTCTTTCTGTCTTTGGGGTCTTGTAGCATCTCCAAGCATGAGCCCAGTTTGCAGTCTCCATAGTGACTGATATAGGAATTTTCATCAAAAACACAATGTGCACCCTTATCCATTACTGTGCGAGCCAGCAGATACTGGAGAGAGATTTACACAACATATATAAAATTTGCTTCTACCTAAACTGTAGGAATGCTATAGTGTATCATTATGCCCATACAATTGAAATATGCAAAATGCAGTTATAAACTCCGTACAGGTTCTAATAATTAAACACAGGAATAATGTGAAAAATTTTCCCTGCTGGTTTTCATCACAGATTCTTTTTTATATCTAACATAATATATTACCTAATACAGACAATCAAAGTGTAGCACAAAAAATAATAGTAACATAATGGAGTATGCAGACGTAAGACAGACTACAAGTCAGTGCTTATTTTGAACAAAAAAACTGAGCATTTTATAGCTCTGAGGAGATCTAATATCAAAGAAAAATAATGGAAGTGGTGCTACCCTTTAACCTAGAGGAATGTCCCAGTAGGAATTGGTTTAAGTGAAGAGGAGTTTCATTTAAAGATAACAAGGTGTACAGTGGTTAACTTTCTGAAAGGCACCTGACAATTACTGTAACCGCAAGTAAAAGGAAAATTTAAGATACAACATAATACTGTACAGTAGAAGAGCTATGCTTCAGAGAAAAATGTTTTATATCTAGATATTTTCAGGAGAATGGGCACACAGAGGTCTTACAATGTAATACTTAACTTTAATTATTTATCCTTGTCGCTGCAATGAACCATCTTACTTTTGCCAAATTTCTTGCATTAAATACCTGCAAACCATATATTTATTCATGCAAAGACCTCATGAAATGTAAAGGTAGGCATATTTTTTAAAAATATTCTAAAGATAATGATAAAATCATAAAATGTATACTTTTGAGAATGGGTTCGTGTTTAATTTTAAACTGGTCACATCTGTTTAGGTCGGGTTCAGATTGTGTCCTTCCTGCTAAAAATTCCTGCTTTAAAGAGACTATATCAAGTTAAAATAAACAAATGGTTCAGGTATAGAGTGTGCGCAGTTAGAGGGAGCAGGACAAAGCTTGATGGTCAGGCGAGAATTTTGAGCCGATGTTCGAGATGTATCTCAAACAAGACTGAATAGTTGGAGGATAGCAGAAACTTAATATCTGGCAAAAATTGGGGAGGAAGGCACATGGGGGGGCGGGGTTAATGGAAGCCTGGAAAGAAAGATGTGGGAGATGTGCAGGAAAGGGGCCCAAAGATCAGAGGAGGTCAGCAGACTAGTGTTATGAAGATGAGATAGCTGGGACATCAGAGGGAAGTGGGACATATGAGATGAAGACTAAGAGCAGGGGGCATTGTGATGCAGTGCATGACATGCACAGGCCATTGTGATGAAGTGCATGAAGTGCATTGTGATGAAAAAGTGTCAGTGAGACTAGATTGTGGGCAGCATGAAGGTATGGAACAAGAATGCAATGATTACTGTAGGACAGGATCATAGACAGAAAATAGGAAAAAGAGAATAGGTGCAGAGAAGTGCAGATGAGAAGAATACAGCAGATGGGCATGCAATACTGAAGCAACTAGAGGCTTCAGAATGAGGTCAGAATGCTAGATTTCATAATTCTTACAACATTGGTTTTCTTTAAAGTCAAATTACAGCCACCTTTTTTTTTGTTTTGGATAGAGGAGTTGTCAAGAGCAAGGGGCTCTTTGAGGATTGCATTGGGTTCTTTGTTCCTATTTGAGAATATTACTCTGACCTCCTGTCCAAGTGACAGTGGCCAGAGACAGTGCTCTCTGTCTCCTTTGGGAAATGGTGTAAGAGGAAATCACCCCAACAGAAACCCAGACAACAATAAAGAACTACTAACAATAAGTAGCAGCGCTGAATACCTAATAATGTACACCAAGAAGTATGCACAGTGCAAATAATAATAACATATACAGGTACATGTATGTGAAACCAACCCATATAGTAAATTATATAAAGTGAAAAAACAACTCTGAATAAGCATCAATAAAGTTCATTCAAATATAAGTGAAAAAGTCAAGCAATATAAAGTATTATCTTCAAAGTGATGTTACTGGGTAACCATGTGAATCCTCCACCGCACCACTGTGATAACACCGGTAAAATTGAATGCTTACCACAAGGCAAGCTCAGGTAAGCTTGTGACCTTGACCCGGTCGGGGCCTTTAAACAGAAGGAAAAATGGGATGAGGATGGTCCACCAAACCGCATAAAGATCGGTCCCAAAAAACTTTTCACATACACCACCAAGGTACCGGGATAAAATTCGCTCAGGGGTTCCCCAAGAGAAAAGAAGGAATGGACATAGCGTAGTCCAGATAACTAATTTATTATTTAAAAGATAAAATCTGCACTTACATTGTATCAGAAGAAAACAAGCATGTACATAGCAAAAGCCGGCCGGCTATAGCGTTCACCCATCCACACACGGACCACGCGAGACGTCAGCACATCAGCTCCTCCCGACGCGCGTTTCGTCACACGATGACGTCATCTGGGGCACGGGCGACGCACTGACGTGTCGCGTATAAATAACAATGGAAAACCAAGCCTCGATGTGAATCCAGACCAGGAAATCATCTAGCGCTCCACCTCAAACACATGGAGCGAGTCCAATTCAGCCATTTTTAACACTGGAAGAATAGACCTGACAGCAAATCGAACCCAAAGTAAACAAAACGGCATAGATACATTTAAAGAACTCATATCAGGATCAATTAACATCCACTTAAACATTAGCCGAATTGAGTTATTTGTAACCATAGGATACCACGGAGGCCAATTCAGATTAAAAATAAGATAACTATAAGTGTAAAAACTTATATTAATTAAAACTTTATAAATAAAAATAAAAATTGAATAAAAGGAGAAACAGAGAGGCAGACTAAATGAATAAATTGGAGTGCAAATCTTTAAAAATATAAGTTCTTTTTTGAAAAATAATTAATAGGAATCACATAGAGGGTTCTCATAAGAGTCAATAAGGTCAAATGACCTATATCAAACAAGGGACCCTTACACCCCACCCTTTATCAAAAAATTAATCTAAATACCTAAAAAAGTTGAACCCTTAAAGGGGACCCATCCTTATACTAGGACAGGACAAAAATGATTTTCTGTGGTCCACAACAAGTTTGGTTTGTACAAATATATACATCAAACATCTGATTGCAATGAATGTTGTCCCCTATCAATTCTACTGGACTAATATCCTCAATCATCTTACATTGTTGGATATATGCCTAAAATCCTCCCCCATACCCTAAGCAAAATTTGCACTTAAGAATTGTCAATAAAGGCATTTGTGTCGATATCCACATTGAGTCCATATGGGGTATAGCACCTAATTTTATGGATCCAAAGCATCTCAAGTCTGGAAATACTCCTAACGAGAGAGCTACCTCTCCAGTGTGGCCGATATTTGTCGATCCCCAAAAAAATTGTGTTGGAAGGATCTTTATTGTGCATGTTTAAATAGTGCTTAGAAACTGAATGTTTTGGGAATCCATTTTTTATATTGGCAATATGTTCATTTAGTCTGACGGAGAGGGGTCGTCTAGTCCTGCCCACATATTGTAATCCGCAAGGGCACTGGAGCAGGTAGACGACCCCCTCCGTCGAACATGTGATAAATGGCTCAATATCGTGTTCCCTTTGTGTACTGTGAGATGTAAACTTTTGAGTGCATCTTTGTACACCTTTATTGATAGAGCACACTCGACATCTACCACATTTATAATATCCTGTCAAATTACCAAAAAAACAGGATTTCTTAACGGGGGGGTCCAAAACATTAGGGGCTAGTCTGTCTTTGAGGTTCGATGCCCCTCTAAATACCACCTGTGGTTTAGCAGGTAGGATGGATTTAAGAACAGGATCATTTTCCAAAATATACCAGTGCTTGCGAATCAGGTTTCTTATGTTGTTATGCTGCACAGAATAAGTAGTGATAAAGGGAATACGAGAAGAATCCCACTCACGAGGTGGTCTAGTACCCAGAAGTTCACTCCTATCCAGATTATGAACCACTTCTAAATCGGATTGCAGAGTTTCTAAGGAATACCCTTTCTCTAGAATTCTCTGGATCAGCACATCTGCCTGTTCCAAAAATGTAGTGTTGTCCCAACAGTTTCGTTTTAATCGCGTGAACTGACTCTTGGGTACAGAGTGAAGCCATGATCTATGGTGGCAGCTATCTAAAGATATATAGGAATTCCGGTCTGTACTTTTAAAGAATGTAGAAGTGATAAACTGGTTATGACGGACAGCTATATTTAAATCTAGGAAATTAATATCAGATTGACTGGCCTCAAAATTCAACTTGATCCCCCTGTTGTTCCTATTAAGCTCCTCCATGAAGAGATCTAGTTCGTCACGAGGCCCATCCCACAAGAGGAGGATGTCGTCAATGTACCTGGCCCACAACTTAAGTTGGGGCCTCTGGCAAACATGGACGACATCCTCCTCCCATAAGGCCATAAAGAGGTTAGCGAGGCTGGGGGCATATTTAGCCCCCATAGCCACTCCTCGGTCCTGACGAAAAAACTGTCCGTCAAACCAAAAATAGTTATGCGACGCCGCATATCTTAAAAGGTCCATAATGAAATTGATCTGTTCATCAAACAACTCTGAGTCACGCCTCAAATAGTATTCAACAGCAAAGAGACCTAAATCATGGGGTATTACCGTGTACAAGGATGTCACATCAGCAGTGACCATCCACATAGACGGAGTAGGAGAATGGTTAAATAATATATTAATTACGTGTTTTGAATCTTTGATAAGGGAAGGCATCTTAGCAACCAAAGGCTGCAAGAAATAATCTATATACTTGCCCACCCGGGACATAAGGAATCTATTCCACTTACAATAGGACGTCCCGGGGGGCAAGTGGGATGTTTGTGGACCTTAGGTAAGTAATATATAATCGGCGTGCGCGGTGCCTTAGGTATGAGATAAAGCTTTTCTTTTTTGTTAATGATACCCTGTGAAAAACCATTATCAACTATCTTGGTCAGTTCCCCACGATAGGAGTTTTTGGGGTCTGTTTTTAAAGGAGTGTACGTTTCCCTATCATTCAGGATCCTATACATCTCTGTCAAATAATCGCATCTATTGAGAATAACAATCCCCCCCCTTGTCGGCAGGTCTGATAACTATCTCCCTATTATTGCATAATGAATCAAGTCCAGCTTGAAAGTCTCGATTGTTAGTTGACCTTTTAATAGGCATTTTTTCCAGATCTTTAAGCAAAACATCCCTAAATACTCTCACAGACGGAGCCATCGCCCCAGGGGGATTGAACAAAGAGGCGTTGGCAAGTCCAGTATGTTGGTAATCATTAAATACAACCTTTCTCTCCGTTACTGGATTAGAAAGCATGTATCTTTTAATGTTAACTTTACGAATAAATTTGTGAACATCCATATATGTTTCGAACGTATTAAGTTTACGGGGGGGTGCAAACTTAAGCCCCTTATCAAGTACCTGTTTCTCCCTATCATTTAAGGTGACTGTGCTCAAATTAAAAATGCCCTTCCCAACTAAAGTTTTTTTCTTTTTTGTTCGTATTCGTCTGCCGCCTCTGGTTCCTCTCCTTGATCTACAGTTCTCTTGGTACCCTGGCTGGGCCTGTGAAAACCCCACTGTTGTGAGTCATGGCCCGCCGAGGCTAAGTTGTTATAATTCATCCCGCCGCCATTATTAGGGTGCAGGGATGAAAGTGAGATTTCTTTATTTCTTGCAGGGTAGGGGTTACCACTACCTTCGGCAAAATCCCCTACTGGACCTTCCAGGTCTCGCAGAGGAAAAAATCTGTTTTGCATATTACCACCAAAACAATTATCAGTGGCACTAGTGCCTGATCCATTCTGGTAATTATCAGTCAGAAATTGTGGGTGGTAATAGTCCGAATTATTGCGATATGACGCCCCATCTCTTGTTTGAAATGAACCTCTGGAACCACCCATCTGAGGGGGATATTGGGGGCCACAAGCGGGGGGGCCTCCATAGTTGTAACCACCACCATTTTGAAAGGTGTCTCGTACATACGAGACACGCCCCTGATTCTGACTAGGGCCATAATAGGGGGTGTTGGAATTCCGACCACCTCTGTTCGTTTGGTTGGATCTGGGAGGACGTTGAGAAGGACCAGACTGATAACCCTGTGGAGGACCTCCTCTGGCCTGGTTATTATATCCATTAGGGGATTGGTAAGATCCCCTTCTCCCCCTATCATTATTCCTGTGAAGATTACTCGGGATGGGTAATTTAACCTGACCAGAACTGGCCACAGGGGGGCTGTTTCCATTGCGATGTTATCCTGATTGGCATTAGCTGCCAACAGTTTTTTCTGCCACTCAAATACCACCCCACCATGATAATCAGCTAGATCCCTGTTATATTTCTTCTTCTTTTTATATTTTTGTTCTCTATCCTCTTTTTCTAAAACATTTAGTAAACCCTGTGACTTGTCTTTATACTCTGCTGCATCTTGAAGCGGGGTAAGTTTTTCTTTAAGAGTCTTGATTTCTTCATCCAATTGTGAGAGTTTAATCACTTTTCTTTCAATCAAGAATCTCAAGAGGCCAACCCCAGCTTCATTAAAATATTTGTACCAATCTTCCAATTGGATATCCCCTTTCTGTGGGCTGACCTCCCACCTTAGGCTTCTGGGGACCATATTCAATTTTACATATGTCTCCAGATATGCAACATCCCATTTTGTATGAATTTCTGATATAGTGAGATTTTTTAACCTAGTGAAGAGGCCACTGAGGTTCCCTTCCTCCTCCTTATAAGATTCAAAAACCCCAGTGGTATTAACTTTCTTGGAGGCCCTATATTCAAAGATATCCATTCTGATCAAATGGTTAATTAATACCTCTATGACAGTGAAATTGAGTATTGAATTTGTAAAAGAAGCTGCAGTAAGTGGGTATCATAAACAACACATATAATTAATAATAAATACCGCGCTATAAATACAATTAAAAAAAGGAAAGAAAAAGCTTTCACCTAAAAAGCTGCTGCTATAAGTGAGATACACACCTAATCAAACAACTAACAATAAGTAGCAGCGCTGAATACCTAATAATGTACACCAAGAAGTATGCACAGTGCAAATAATAATAACATATACAGGTACATGTATGTGAAATCAACCCATATAGTAAATTATATAAAGTGAAAAAACAACTCTGAATAAGCATCAATAAAGTTAATTCAAATATAAATGAAAAAGTCAAGCAATATAAAGTATTATCTTCAAAGTGATGTTACTGGGTAACCATGTGAATCCTCCACCGCACCACTGTGATAACACCGGTAAAATTGAATGCTTACCACAAGGCAAGCTCAGGTAAGCTTGTGACCTTGACCCGGTTGGGGCCTTTAAGCAGAAGGAAAAATGGGATGAGGATGGTCCACCAAACCGCATAAAGATCGGTCCCAAAAAACTTTTCACATACACCACCAAGGTACCGGGATAAAATTCGCTCAGGGGTTCCCCAAGAGAAAAGAAGGAATGGACATAGCGTAATCCAGATAACTAATTTATTATTTAAAAGATAAAATCTGCACTTACATTGTATCAGAAGAAAACAAGCATGTACATAGCAAAAGCCGGCCGGCTATAGCGTTCACCCGTCCACACACGGACCACGCGAGATGTCAGCATGTCAGCTCCTCCCGACGCGCGTTTTGTCACACGATGACATCGTCTGGGGCACGGGCGACGCACTGACGTGTCGCGTATAAATAACGATGGAAAACCAAGCCTCGATGTGAATCCAGACCAGGAAATCATCTAGCGCTCCACCTCAAACACATGGAGCGAGTCCAATTCAGCCATTTTTAACACTGGAAGAATAGACCTGACAGCAAATCAAACCCAAAGTAAACAAAACGGCATAGATACATTTAAAGAACTCATATCAGGATCAATTAACATCCACTTAAACATTAGCCGAATTGAGTTATTTGTAACCATAGGATACCACGGAGGCCAATTCAGATTAAAAATAAGATAACTATAAGTGTAAAAACTTATATTAATTAAAACTTTATAAATAAAAATAAAAATAAAAATTGAATAAAAGGAGAAACAGAGAGGCAGACTAAATGAATAAATTGGAGTGCAAATCTTTAAAAATATAAGTTCTTTTTTGAAAAATAATTAATAGGAATCACATAGAGGGTTCTCATAAGAGTCAATAAGGTCAAATGACCTATATCAAACAAGGGACCCTTACACCCCACCCTTTATCAAAAAATTAATCTAAATACCTAAAAAAGTTGAACCCTTAAAGGAGACCCATCCTTATACTAGGACAGGACAAAAATGATTTTCTGTGGTCCACAACAAGTTTGGTTTGTACAAATATATACATCAAACATCTGATTACAATGAATGTTGTCCCCTATCAATTCTACTGGACTAATATCCTCAATCATCTTACATTGTTGGATATATGCCTAAAATCCTCCCCCATACCCTAAGCAAAATTTGCACTTAAGAATTGTCAATAAAGGCATTTGTGTCGATATCCACATTGAGTCCATATGGGGTATAGCACCTAATTTTATGGATCCAAAGCATCTCAAGTCTGGAAATACTCCTAACGAGAGAGCTACCTCTCCAGTGTGGCCGATATTTGTTGATCCCCAAAAAAATTGTGTTGGAAGGATCTTTATTGTGCATGTTTAAATAGTGCTTAGAAACTGAATGTTTTGGGAATCCATTTTTTATATTGGCAATATGTTCATTTAGTCTGACGGAGAGGGGTCGTCTAGTCCTGCCCACATATTGTAATCCGCAAGGGCACTGGAGCAGGTAGACGACCCCCTCCGTCGAACATGTGATAAATGGCTCAATATCGTGTTCCCTTTGTGTACTGTGAGATGTAAACTTTTGAGTGCATCTTTGTACACCTTTATTGATAGAGCACACTCGACATCTACCACATTTATAATATCCTGTCAAATTACCAAAAAAACAGGATTTCTTAACGGGGGGGTCCAAAACATTAGGGGCTAGTCTGTCTTTGAGGTTCGATGCCCCTCTAAATACCACCTGTGGTTTAGCAGGTAGGATGGATTTAAGAACAGGATCATTTTCCAAAATATACCAGTGCTTGCGAATCAGGTTTCTTATGTTGTTATGCTGCACAGAATAAGTAGTGATAAAGGGAATACGAGAAGAATCCCACTCACGAGGTGGTCTAGTACCCAGAAGTTCACTCCTATCCAGATTATGAACCACTTCTAAATCGGATTGCAGAGTTTCTAAGGAATACCCTTTCTCTAGAAATCTCTGGATCAGCACATCTGCCTGTTCCAAAAATTTAGTGTTGTCCGCCGATTATATATTACTTACCTAAGGTCCACAAACATCCCACTTGCCCCCCGGGACGTCCTATTGTAAGTGGAATAGATTCCCTTACGTCCCGGGTGGGCAAGTATATAGATTATTTCTTGCAGCCTTTGGTTGCTAAGATGCCTTCCCTTATCAAAGATTCAAAACACGTAATTAATATATTATTTAACCATTCTCCTACTCCGTCTATGTGGATGGTCACTGCTGATGTGACATCCTTGTACACGGTAATACCCCATGATTTAGGTCTCTTTGCTGTTGAATACTATTTGAGGCTTGACTCAGAGTTGTTTGATGAACAGATCAATTTCATTATGGACCTTTTAAGATATGCGGCGTCGCATAACTATTTTTGGTTTGACGGACAGTTTTTTCGTCAGGACCGAGGAGTGGCTATGGGGGCTAAATATGCCCCCAGCCTCGCTAACCTCTTTATGGCCTTATGGGAGGAGGATGTCGTCCATGTTTGCCAGAGGCCCCAACTTAAGTTGTGGGCCAGGTACATTGACGACATCCTCCTCTTGTGGGATGGGCCTCGTGACAAACTAGATCTCTTCATGGAGGAGCTTAATAGGAACAACAGGGGGATCAAGTTGAATTTTGAGGCCAGTCAATCTGATATTAATTTCCTAGATTTAAATATAGCTGTCCGTCATAACCAGTTTATCACTTCTACATTCTTTAAAAGTACAGACCGGAATTCCTATATATCTTTAGATAGCTGCCACCATAGATCATGGCTTCACTCTGTACCCAAGAGTCAGTTCACGCGATTAAAACGAAACTGTTCGGACAACACTAAATTTTTGGAACAGGCAGATGTGCTGATCCAGAGATTTCTAGAGAAAGGGTATTCCTTAGAAACTCTGCAATCCGATTTAGAAGTGGTTCATAATCTGGATAGGAGTGAACTTCTGGGTACTAGACCACCTTGTGAGTGGGATTCTTCTCGTATTCCCTTTATCACTACTTATTCTGTGCAGCATAACAACATAAGAAACCTGATTCGCAAGCACTGGTATATTTTGGAAAATGATCCTGTTCTTAAATCCATCCTACCTGCTAAACCACAGGTGGTATTTAGAGAGGCATCGAACCTCAAAGACAGACTAGCCCCTAATGTTTTGGACCCCCCCGTTAAGAAATCCTGTTTTTTTGGTAATTTGACAGGATATTATAAATGTGGTAGATGTTGAGTGTGCTCTATCAATAAAGGTGTACAAAGATGCACTCAAAAGTTTACATCTCACAGTACACAAAGGGAACACGATATTGAGCCATTTATCACATGTTCGACGGAGGGGGTCGTCTACCTGCTCCAGTGCCCTTGCGGATTACAATATGTGGGCAGGACTAGACGACCCCTCTCCGTCAGACTAAATGAACATATTGCCAATATAAAAAATGGATTCCCAAAACATTCAGTTTCTAAGCACTATTTAAACATGCACAATAAAGATCCTTCCAACACAATTTTTTGGGGGATCGACAAATATCGGCCACACTGGAGAGGTAGCTCTCTCGTTAGGAGTATTTCCAGACTTGAGATGCTTTGGATCCATAAAATTAGGTGCTATACCCCATATGGACTCAATGTGGATATCGACACAAATGCCTTTATTGACAATTCTTAAGTGCAAATTTTGCTTAGGGTATGGGGGAGGATTTTAGGCATATATCCAACAATGTAAGATGATTGAGGATATTAGTCCAGTAGAATTGATAGGGGACAACATTCATTGCAATCAGATGTTTGATGTATATATTTGTACAAACCAAACTTGTTGTGGACCACAGAAAATCATTTTTGTCCTGTCCTAGTATAAGGATGGGTCCCCTTTAAGGGTTCAACTTTTTTAGGTATTTAGATTAATTTTTTGATAAAGGGTGGGGTGTAAGAATCCCTTGTTTGATATAGGTCATTTGACCTTATTGACTCTTATGAGAACCCTCTATGTGATTCCTATTAATTATTTTTCAAAAAAGAACTTATATTTTTAAAGATTTGCACTCCAATTTATTCATTTAGTCTGCCTCTCTGTTTCTCCTTTTATTCAATTTTTATTTTTATTTTTATTTATAAAGTTTTAATTAATATAAGTTTTTACACTTATAGTTATCTTATTTTTAATCTGAATTGGCCTCCGTGGTATCCTATGGTTACAAATAACTCAATTCGGCTAATGTTTAAGTGGATGTTAATTGATCCTGATATGAGTTCTTTAAATGTATCTATGCCGTTTTGTTTACTTTGGGTTCGATTTGCTGTCAGGTCTATTCTTCCAGTGTTAAAAATGGCTGAATTGGACTCGCTCCATGTGTTTGAGGTGGAGCGCTAGATGATTTCCTGGTCTGGATTCACATCGAGGCTTGGTTTTCCATCGTTATTTATACGCGACACGTCAGTGCGTCGCCCGTGCCCCAGACGATGTCATCGTGTGACAAAATGCGCGTCGGGAGGAGCTGACGTGCTGACATCTCGCATGGTCCGTGTGTGGACGGGTGAACGCTATAGCCGGCCGGCTTTTGCTATGTACATGCTTGTTTTCTTCTGATACAATGTAAGTGCAGATTTTATCTTTTAAATAATAAATTAGTTATCTGGATTACGCTATGTCCATTCCTTCTTTTCTCTTGGGGAACCCCTGAGCGAATTTTATCCCGGTACCTTGGTGGTGTATGTGAAAAGTTTTTTGGGACCGATCTTTATGCGGTTTGGTGGACCATCCTCATCCCATTTTTCCTTCTGCTTAAAGGCCCCAACCGGGTCAAGGTCACAAGCTTACCTGAGCTTGCCTTGTGGTAAGCATTCAATTTTACCGGTGTTATCACAGTGGTGCGATGGAGGATTCACATGGTTACCCAGTAACATCACTTTGAAGATAATACTTTATATTGCTTGATTTTTTCACTTATATTTGAATGAACTTTATTGATGCTTATTCAGAGTTGTTTTTTCACTTTATATAATTTACTATATGGGTTGGTTTCACATACATGTACCTGTATATGTTATTATTATTTGCACTGTGCATACTACTTGGTGTACATTATTAGGTATTCAGCGCTGCTACTTATTGTTAGTTGTTTGATTAGGTGTGTATCTCACTTATAGCAGCAGCTTTTTAGGTGAAAGCTTTTTCTTTCCTTTTTTTAATTTTATTTATAGCGCGGTATTTATTATTAAAAATGAAGAACTGGCAGGACGTGCTATTTCGTCTTGCCTCTGTCCAACACAAGAAAAGGGTTTATGATTGAAATGTTCTGCCTATGAGTATTTTTATTTTATTTTAATATGTACAGCAAGGGAGTATGTATGCTTCCTCCAGAGCATTACTGCACTCTAAAGTGCCTAGGAAATAATCACATGACCATTGGTTTACTATTGCACTTTTGGAAGGTGAACTTCACCTTCCACCGTATTAAAGCATATTTTGCAACATATTGCTGGTTGGGACACATCTTCTTTGGTAGACACTAGGAACCTTAAAGTATAACTAAATTCTCCTTTCTGACTATTGGCTAAGGGCAGTGCCATCTTAGTCTCTAGCTGGATCTGCAGTTAGCCTGGTGCTGCACAAACAATCAGCTATGACAGTAGCCATTTAGAACTGGAAATATCGGTTAGGAGCAGATATACTGTAAGCACTGACTATTGCCGGAAAATGAAAGTGTCATGTTTGACTAAAAATGTATTGCACATTTCTAACTTGAACTTTCCTTTAGAAAACAATTACATTGATGGGTTTAGCTCCACGTTACTAGACCACATGATCTGTGTATGTGTAAGGTCTTAATTTCCTGGTTACTCATCTGTCACTGTAGGAGTTGTGTGTATAAATCTTAAAATATTCAGCCTCTATCACTTTGGAGTTTATGAATGTAGGAAGTAGAATTAGAAGAGGAGCTGCACATTGAAGCTTCTGCATCATTAAAGGAACCAATTATTGTGCTTGTGCTACTGAGGGTTTCAGAAACACCCTTATGACGCCAGTATAAAAATCAGTTTTAACTCTCTAACTGAAACATTGGTGTTGTATATTGTTTATTTTCTCGACTATATTACGTTTATTTTGTATCTTGTTTTAAGTTTCTTTTGTATCATTTGCTTTCTCATGGGTAATGTACATAGAGACTCTCAAGCTTACAGTATTGGCTGCAGGTTAATACAGTAAGTAACCTGTCACTGTGAGTCATGCAAAGTGAAAGTATCAGAGAATTAGTGCCTGCAGAAAAGTCTAAAGGCCATTTTATATTAATCTACTGACATAATACTGGAGTAAATTGTAGATACAGAAAAATTGAATAAATTAACATTATAAAACCCTGATATACTATAAACTAAAGTGCATGTCTAAGTTAAATAAATAAACACAGCCCAGCTAATCCTTTTTGAATTCTCACAAGGCTCCATACATTATTAGGGTATGAAACAAATACAGGGATGTTGTACAGTAACAGAATATGCATTGAGTTAAAAGTTACATAGGCATGTAACAATGTTAGTATCAGGCAAAAGATACAGTGCTTTGTATGCACTAATTATATAATGAAACAATAAAAATCCTGTGATGTTGTGAAATGTCTTGATCTTAAAGCTGGATTTGGTCTGGCCCCATATATGGAAGGAGTTGAGGGTAGATTCAGGTTGCAAGCTAGAATCACCAATCAACAAATGTGTTAGCAGTGGCAACCAGCAGAACCATTCTGACTAAAATAAAAAAAATAGGTAGATATCACAGGAATAAAGAGCCCAACAACAGCTCAGCTCACCTCTTGTTATTCAAATAAAAGGGCTTCTCACTTTAGGGTCTACTTAGAGAAAACATGTGTTAGCTTTTCAATGAGTTATTTAGTATTTAGTAATTGACCACTTCACCGTTTTCAACTCTTTTATACTTTTCTGCAGTGTTGCAATGTGTTACTGCACATATGTTAAAAAAATAGATTACCGATGCACTGAAAAAAATAGAAACATGTGCACAGCTTGTATATCATGGTCCACAACAACACAAGTAGTTAGCTAGCAACTGTACTTGGGCATTAAGGTGCTATTCTAATTTAAAGTAGTTGTAAACATCAGACATGAAATATGAACAAAGCATATCCCTTTATAGTGTGTATTTCTCTTAAAGTGGATGTAAACCCGAAAAAAAAAATTAATCACGGCTTGCACCTTGTACAGTATAGGATTTCATTTCATCGGTGCCCAGTCTTGCCACAAAGAGTTAATCCAGCTCTAAGGAATCCTCTTATCTTTTTTTCAGTGAGATAAAAACAGACAGACAGAGAAATAGGAGTCAGTTCTTCCCCCTTGCTGTGGGTGACAGGTGATTTACATATCTCATGCACGAGTGTGAGAAAGACATTCTGTGTACATCAGATCCCCTCCTCCTTTCTTTTTCCAGCTCTCCCAGGATTGGCTGCTCCACACCTCAGCATGATTGGGCATGCTGAAGTCATGTGGTGACTTTTCTGGGTTTTGACTGGATGTTGGTGATCATTGCAGAAGTTCAGTGTATGAAATACACAGGAGAAAATGCATATTGACAAGGAGAATGTAGAGGTGAACAGGGAGTCAACAGACCCACCCACAGAAACTACAGTTTTTCGGGTCTCATACCAGACAGAGGGGAGGCATTTGACAGGTAAGGATATATGCAGGAGGCATGTATATCCTTATCGATAACCACTATGGCAGTACTTTAGAAAGGATGAGTGTGAGTTTACATCCACTTTAATTAAAATTATTGTAAAGTCTCATTTTTTTTCTCTAAAAATAACAAACATGTTATACTTACCTGCTCTGTGCAGTGGTTTTTCACAGGGCAGCCCAGATCCTCCTCTTCTCGGGTCCCTCTTCAGCTCTCCTGGCCCCTTATTCCTGTCGGGTGCCCCGAACAGCAAGCAGCTTGCTATGGGGCACCCGAGCCGAGTCACAACTCCCTGTGTCCATTTAGAACACCTGGTTTGGCCCTGCCCCCTCTGTCTCTCCTGATTGGCTAACTGACTTTGAGTTTGACTTTGAGCCAATGGCACCAATGCTGTGTCTCAGCCAATCAGGAGGAGAGTCCCGGACAGCTGAGGAACTTGTGGACATCGCTGGAGAGAGATGGGGCTCAGGTAAGTATTAGGGGGTGCTGGAGAGCGGCTGCTGCACACAGAAGGCTTTTTTATCTAATGCATTAAATGCATTAAGATAAAAAACCTTCTGACTTTACAACCACTTTAAGAGCACTAAGTGTCGTTTCTGTTGCTTCATTCCTCTGCTATCAGCACGAGTCACATCTGACAAGTTTCCCTGACACCAAGAGAAAATTGGTGACAGGGGAGGGAACTCCAGCTGATTGACAGCCTCAGCTCTGTTCCTGTGTGAAGGGATGTGTATCCCTTCCCTGCAATCAGCTCTCAGAGCTGTCCTCACTGAGCACTGTAGTGTGACTTTAGCTCTCCACACCCTTTTTTTAACTCTTTTAAGTTTAAATATTCTGTACTGAACTCTTTACAAGTTTAAATATTCTGTACTTTGAATGGATGTAGAGAAGAGTAGACTGTAGATAAATAGGTACAACTTATATAGGAGGATTTGTTTCATCTCTGTGTATCACCTGAGGCCAGTCACTTTGGGTGGGTGTATCTAAGGGTGTACAACCACTTTAATATCTAGGCACCGACAGTACGCAAATATGCAGACTCTTGGTGGGTGGGCCTTGATCATGAGCAATCGCATATGTGCGTACCAATTAGCAAACAAGCTGTGCTGAGAGCACTTGCCCTGCACACTCCCAGCAACAGTTAGAGTTGTCGCTTCTTGCGATTGGGTGCTTTCTAATGGTGTAAACGCCATAACAGCCAATCATGATGGCCACATGATCATAAACCCTGCTTGGACTCCCGGTATATCTAACCTCTTAAAGGGCCACCAGGTGCCGGCGCAAAGGGGTTAATAGTATCACAACACACTGTGTAAAGTACCTTGTTTAATGCATGTTAACTAAGTACCACAACACATAAGAATTAAGCTAACCTAGATCAATTCTAGTTCTTCCTTGGTGTTAAGAAGAACCCAAGTTATTTCCGGAGGGGAACAGGAAATGGAGCTGTATGGAGAGATAACATTTTGATCCATAGGAAAAATATCCAATTTTTTTACAATAAAAGGTTTGCAATGATAAAACACCTCATTCCCACAAATTAAACATGATTGTATACTTATGTATGTGAATTGAACTTTCCGGTAAGAAAACCATTGCAAGATAAAATAACACAATTTTCAGTGAATTAATCCTATGTTATTATCTTTTTTTTTCAATTTGGAGAGGAATGAGGAAAAACTCTATAGTCCCAGAGCCAGGATTCTAGGCTGGGTAATTTAGCACACCTGTGTCCACCTATAATGGCAATGTCAGGCTTCAGTGTATTAACCCTTTAGGTAAATTACCTTTGCAGCTGTCCATGTGGGCAAACTGTCTTGTTTGTTCAGTTGTCTTCTAAAAAAGCTGTCAGTTTTAAGCATTTCTTATAAGAAAGCATAGACATTTGCTGTTGAAATGCTGTTGTACTTGTGGTTTACAGAATGTACATAATTGACATGAGGGTTTAAACTTATTGATCGCTTTTACAGAAGGAAAATTGCCTTCAGCAGATGATATCTTGAGAACTATACAACTCCAGATAGGGACTATACACAAATGCATAAAATGTCATTATTTACAAGAAGCATCTCTGTATTAATATTGCTAGGAAATCCAATTCCAATAAAGATAAAGGTCTATATCTAGATGTAGAGTAAATAGATGAATGTTATGCATTGTATGAAAGGACTTTATTTCATAAAAAAGGAACACCATAAATCAATGTATTGTTTGTGGATAGGATGCAGGATTTTTTTTTTCTGCTTGAATAGTTACATAGAATGATACAAAAATGAGAATGGAGTTTCAAACAGGTGTGTTGGAAGGCATATGTGTGCCTGAAGCAAATACAAAAAATAATGGATTCCCATTATAAATCACAAAGATCTATTTTGTATTTAGGAAGGAGTGTGTATTAGGCTTTTTCAAGAACAAGCATAAAGCCATTTATAGACCAAAGACATTATTTGAAGGACATAATACAAGATTATTTGTACAGTCCAATCAAACATGAAAATATCGCTGTTGGCACCAGCTCACGTGGGTGTCAGCCATTGCCACCCCTCAGTACAGAAACAGCTACAGGAGTGGCTTCAGATAGTGGTACAAACATGCCTGCCAGGCATTCAGGAGACAATATACAGCCTCCTATATGGTGAATGGTGATTGTAAATTGAAAAATATCACACTGCAACAGTGAGCCTAACATTTGAAGTTCACTTCCAAATGCTTGCTTATATGGCAGAAGTAAAACACCTGTGCTCAAATCCAAATAGCTTATACATGCATATAAATCACCAGGTGTTAAAGGGGTTGCCAGTACTTACTTTGCTCTGCTAAATGGATATAGTACCAACATGGGGATATAGACACAAGTTCTAAGAGAGCTACAAGGCTCAGGACTGACCACTGACCTGCAATACAACTAAAGTAGGACATACCTGGGCTCATACCCCAAAAGCTTCTACATGTATATGATCCATCAGGTGCTAAAAGGTTGTGACCATGTGTTAACACTAAAAATTCTGGATGAACCCTCTGCACACTGCTATATACCCTATCTAGCAAACTTTGCAACAAAAAAAACAAAAACAAAACAGGTATCTCTAGTTTAAATATATTGCAATACATGTTTAACTGCATCAAAGTAATCCTTCTATGGCCAGTCCCTGCTCTGCAACTGATGGTAGAGGGATTACGTTGATACAGCTAGCCAGCTTAAACATGTATTGCAATATACAGTATGTGAACTAAAAATCTCTGTCTTTTTTGCAAAGGGTATATAGAGCAGGGTGCAGAGGGTTCATCCAGAATTTTTAGTACTTGCTGATATGGAGTATAACTTTTGCCGCAGCTGTAGTATGTGTTAAACTTTGCAGCTTAAGGGGGTAGTCAAGGGGAGGTCAAACTGTGGTTTATCTGCCTATTTATATCCCCCCAGCAAGCCATTAGAAAGGACCCAGTGTATCTACTGAGTTGCTCCAGTTATATTTTAAACAACTGGTTGGCCTATTGGCCAATTCCTGTGCTTCTCATTCTCCCTATTTTTATTCAATGAAAGTGTTTCTAAACCAAAAAAAAAAAAAAAGTAATATATTGCAGCCTACCAGTCTTTGATGTAGTGGCTGTATTTATTTTCTTTCTTTCAGGTGTTCCCTTTTTTTAAATCTGAAATAACATACTTCCTGTCTTTTTGTGTCTACACTCATTTCTGCATTGTATGTATGAAGGAAATGATGGTTGCCACCCAGGCTAAACATCAAGCACGTTGGCCATGGTAAATCTCCATTACTTGGTGGATTGATGGGACTAGTACTTTACATTACTATGGAAATAAGGAATGTTTTGCACTCTATTTACTCACAGAAAGTGATAAGGACACTAAATATCTGGTGAGATCAACAGGCATTTTCTGTATGTGCTGAAAATTGTCTTGAAAAATTAAGACTAATGCAGCAGCCACGTCAAAGATCTTGTAAGCTGCAATATATACATTTTTGTTTTTAGGTTTAGATACGATTTAAAGTGGGAGTAAACTCCCTTGTATGATTTTTACCTATAGGTAAGCCTATTTTAAGGCAAATGCAGAGCTTTGCCCATTGGGACTTTAGATGAAGTGCCACACAGCCAATAATAAAAACATAGTACAGGTATATTAAGTATATGCAATAGAACTGGGAAAAGGTGTCATAATGTCAAACAGTTGGCCTGAATGTACAAATCCATTACATGGTTACATAAGTGATCAAAAAGTCCATGGTAAATGTGTCATAGCATCTATGGTGATCCAGCTCGTTTCGTGAGTTCAGTCTCACTCTTCGGGGGTTGATGCATAAACATAATCTATAAAATAAAACTGGTTAAAAAAATGAACATGGTAATGAAATGTATCAGGTAGATTAAAATTCCTTCAGAGCCGTGCTGTAAACAGTGACTCCCGCGCATGTGATGTCCTCGCCGGCTCAGCCAATCAGATAGCGGAAGCCTACAAACCTGGAAAGAAGAATGGAGGAAGATGGAAGCTGTGACAGCGTGCCGCTGGAGGGCTTTGTTTTCAGGTAAGTCTGTCATAATGTGCTAGTATGCAACTCATACTAGCACATTATGACTTAATCTGCCCGGATCCCATTTTTAATTATTATTTTTTAAAGCGGTTTACTACCGCTTTAATGTGTATGTAAAGCCAAAACTTTTTTTTTTTTTTTTGAATAGATAAGAGAAAAGAGGATTAGAAGAAACCCAGCCATGTTTTCCTTATTTATCTTTATGTTTTTGTCACCAAAAGTCCAAAGTTTTATATCCAAAAATCCAAAAAACTGTGAAACTGAAGAACAACCTCAGCCCCTCTGACACATCTGGTTGAATGAAAGTTACTGCAAGGACTTCTAAGAGCATGAGTATAGATACCTTTAACTTGTTCGTGAATTAGTACCAGGAAAAAGACACAAAACTATTTAGTAGTAAATTAACTTAATGTATTGGCATAGGTTAGAATGAATGGTGGATCGAGCATAAATGAGCATATGGAAGGTAGATTCAGACACAGTCTCCTAAACAGTATAATCCCTATGCCAATGTAATTTAGGACAGCATTTTGTACCACTAGACTGGAAACAACACATACATCAGTAAATACAGCAATCAACAGGGAATATAAGAATTAACTGCAATTAACTTAATGTATTGGCATAGGTTAGAATGAATGGTGGATCGAGCATAAATGAGCATATGGAAGGTAGATTCAGACACAGTCTCCTAAACAGTATAATCCCTATGCCAATGTAATTTAGGACAGCATTTTGTACCACTAGACTGGAAACAACACAAACATCAGTAAATACAGCAATCAACAGGGAATATAAGAATTAACTGCAATGTGAATAATAACACTATAACTATTCTAGAGTGCAGAGTGACAGTCTTTAGTCCCAAATCTTCAGCTTGCTAGTGCTGGGGCCCACTTGTATTGTTGGGTCACATGAGAATAGTCCCACTGAAGCCTGGAACTAGTGAATAATCCACTCTGTGTTCTGCATCCAGGGGAATCTGGCTGTTGGCACACCTGGACTTAGCACTCTGGATACTGCTCAGGCCGCTATTATGCAGCAGTGGTGGATGTGATATGCACTCTCCAGGCTCCCTCATGGCAAGAGGAAGCCATGTCCTGTACAATATCCCTCTGAGAAAAGGTTCAAAACTTCTTGATTACGGTAGAGTCTGATAGCTGATAGCTGAGAGCTGATATAGCTGTTAAACCGTTCAGCACCACAGGACAGAAGCTACAGACAGCAGTTGCAGGCAGTATTTATCTCACCTGGCTACATCTGTAATAGGAAGTCAAGGGAAATCTCCCTAACTGGGCAACAAAAAAAATACATAAATAAATAAAACTGAAAAAGGTTTTAACCATTCCCTATTGTATCTAAACCTAAAAAATGGCTATATGTATTTATTTAACTAAAATAAAGGGCTGCAAACAACCTTATTTTCTAAAAGGTATATCAGCAAGGAATCTTCTGACCAAACCTGAAGTACCATACAAACACATGGTAAAATCACCACAGATATGGTGAAATGGATTGAATGCATGTCATACTAAAGGCAAGTAAAGCAGACAATCTGGCTTTAAAGGGACCATTGTGTTCAATTATACTATGAGCACAGGCTTGTGTTCATGGTCCTGGACTCACAGCAAGTTTGTTGGATGATGCTGGGTATCATTCAGCCTTGAAGATAACCAATTCTGGATCACAGATTGGTAGGTCTAAATGGGGGGCAGATCCGAGGAGAAGGTTACACTAACTACTACTACAACTACAAAACTAAGAAAGAAGAAGAGAAAAAAAAAGAACAACAATTATATATAAAGATATATATAGTAGTAACTAAACCACTGTACGCTCAGCCCCCTGTGCAGAATATCCAAAGCAAACCTCCAATTCTACATATACCCAGCTTACTTTAGTTATTTATGCAATGACGTGTACATTACAATTACATCTCTACACCCCCCCCCCATAATCATTGACCAAGCAACCCAGGGACATTTATGAGATCAGAGATGCCACTTGGGGAATTCCCAGTACTTAATAGAGTGTTACTAATCATCCATCGAGTCTGCATTAGTGGACAGGGATTCCGTCCAAATATCCCATATTTTGTGGAATTTTTTGACACAGCTACATGACAGGTAAGTTGCCTTGTACAGTGGTGGAGCCGCGTTCACTAACCTCTTCCAAAAATTTATTGAAGGTGCAGATGAGGCCTTCCATTGGAATACTACAGATTTACGGGCATAATAAAGCAATAGTCCTAGCAGGGTTCTGATTGCCCGACCTGGGGCCAGTGGTTCTACAAGTCCCAGCAGACAAACCTCAGTAAGATTGGTTTCAATCTGAGGACAACTCCAAAAAATATGAATGAAGTCCACTGAGTTGCATCTCCAGCAAGAGGCAGGGATAGATGGACAGATTTTGTGTAGGCGCACGGGCGTGTAATACACCTTATGTACTATTTTAAATTGTACTAATTTATCTCTAGCTGATAATAGCTGTGAAAGGGGACATTACCACATTTCCTCCCAATCTTCTGTGTCTAGTGTAAGGAAATCGACCACCCACTTTGCCTCAAGATTTTCTAGCCCCATGTGGACATTAGGGAGTAACGCTTTATATACGGTGGATAAGGGTTAAGTTGGATCTTCGTCCCTGAGCATAGTCTCCAGATTCGAGGTGTAAAAGGCCACTTGGGCATTTCAAACTGAGTCTTAAAGGCGTGCCCAAGCTGCAGGAATCTAAACAAGTGAGAGTTAGGTAAATTATATTGTTGTTTCAACCTGTCAAAAGTCTGTAGTCAGCCTTCAATACAGATCTGATTTACATATTTGATGCCCTTGCATGCCCATACACTAGGGTCGGGAATGGACCCGAATTCTGACAATTGCGGGTTAAACCAAGGAGGGCTATATGGGGAAATGTGTCCAGAAGGTATGGTGTGCATGGAATTTGCCACCGACCAAGCCCGTATGACTGCTTTCATTGCCGTTGTAAGAGGGGAGGGAGCTCTGGGACCCCAGTAAAGTATGTTCCCCAGCACCTCATAAGACCCCAGACATGCTGCTTCCAGGACCACTGCTGCGTTGGACTCATCTGAGACCAGCCAGTTGTGGGCATGTGATAACAGAGCTGCCACAAAATAGGAATGGAGGTCAGGGCAAGCCATACCTCCCCCTCCCCAAGGTCTCTGTAGCACTGTCAGTCTAAATCTCTGGTGACCGGTTCCCAAGAGAAAAGATAATAAAATGGTGTTTATCAGGCAAAATACTTTTTTTGGGATCCAGACAGGGGCATGTCTGAGAGCATAGAGAAAGGCAGGCAGAAGCTTCATCTTAAATAAGTTAATCCTCCCTATTAAAGAGAGGGGGATATGTGCCCATGTCTTCAGTCTTGTCCTCGTCATTTGTATCAGTGGTTCCAAGTTAAGGGTATAGTAGTCAGAGGTAGATGTGGAGATGTGAATACCTACAGTATCTCACTGTAACGAGCCCCTTGCTCGCTCGGTTCCACTCTCCCGACACTCCTCTGCAGCTATTGAATCAGATTGCAACGTCTGATGGTTCGGTCATCCAATGCTCCGGGATTAGAACTACAGCTCTGTGCCGTTCTAACCCAGTTGTGATAGCTCAGAACAAACACCAGGCAGGCTGTATGTAAGTTCAAACAGGAATCTCTCTTTATTGACAGGAATACAGTCTTATTTATACAATAAAAGAGGAGGTGCAGACCTCCTGCTCATATTACTCTAACAATACAGCTGTAACCTAATTAACCTAATTAACATGAGCTAATTAACTAATCCCTTTAGACAGCCTAGATGACTCAGACATGACCTTTAGGCCAGACTGGCCGTCTTGTAGTTCAGAAAGTCCAATCAACATTATCACAATCAACATAGACTCTTCTTCACACAATAGCAGAGTTAATTAACACAAACAACAATGGGGATCTAATGACTCTTAGATCCCATACTAGAGACTTATTTACAATACACATTTTAGCAGACAACAGACAGACAGGTGTTGGAATATACATCAGCATCTCCTAACAGTATCTGTCCCAGCATTATGAATCAGCCACTATTCCAATTTGGCAAATCCAGGGTCCCCAGAGTCTGTGTGTCCTGGGGGACCAGGACCCGAATCCACAGTAATACCACCTCAAGGGTCCCCAGGCATACAGCTCACAAAGAGCACCGTTCCCCCAAATGCAAGGGCCCATGATCGATCGCCAAGAGGCTAGCATACAGTCCCCTCCAAAAGTCTCTCTCCCGGCTAGGTCTGTCACACTCACAAAAGTGAGTACACCCCTCACATTCTTGTAAATATTTTATTCTATCTTTTCAGTGACAACACTGAAGAAATGACACTTTACCACAATATAAAGTAGTGAGTGTACAGCTTGTATAACAGTGTAAAGTTGCTTTCCCCCAAAAATAACTCAACACACAGCTATTACTGTCTAAACAGCTGGCAACAAAAGTGAGTACACACTTAAGTAAAAATGTCCAAATTGGGCCCAATTAGCCATTTTCCCTCCTTGGTGTTATGTGACTCATTAGTGTTACAAGGTCTCAGGTGTGAATGGGGATTCGGTGTGTTAAATTTGGTGTTATCGCTCTCACTCTCTCATACTGGTCATTGGAAGTTCAACATGGCAAAGAACTCTCTGAGGATCTGAAAAAAAGAATTGTTTCTCTACATAAAGATGGCCTAGGCTATAAGAAGATTGCCAATACCCTGAAACTGAGCTGCAGCACGGAGGCCAAGTCCATACAGTGGTTTAATAGCACAGGTTCCAATCAGAACAGGCCTCATGCACATGCTCAGCGTCATATCCAGAGGTTGTCTTTGGGCAATAGACATATGAGTGCAGCCAGTATTGCTCAACCCTATTGAGCATCCATGGGGCATCCTCAAATGGAAGGTGGAGGAGTAAAATATTTACAAATATGTGAGGGGTGTACTCATTTTTGTGAGATACTGTAGGTATTTAATTTTGTCTGTCCATAGTAAGGGAAGAATGGGAACTGCTACATCCTTTGTGGCTTTATCTATCGGTAAAATTTGGGAATTATCCCAGTTTACCTTGAGTCCTGAACAGCTAGTGAAATTGGAAAGAATGGTCAGCATCTCTCGAAGGGACTGGGGAGGGTCATTCAAGAAAAGAATAAGACCATCTGCGTATAAAGCAACTTTCTCATGTATGGATCCCACCTGTATGCCCCTAACCCCGTCCGCTTGTCTGAGGACCGAGGCAAGTGGTTCCATCACCAAGGCAAAGAGAGCTGGCGACAGTGGACAACCTTGCCTCGTACCTCTTCCAACAGAAAAGGGCGCTGACAGAGCACCATTAAGTTTTATCTGCGCTGTCGGGTCCTTATATAGAATATCAATCCACCTGCAGAATACTTCTCCAAAACCCATAACCTCTAGAAATTAAGACATAAAAGGCCATGCCACCGAATCAAACGCCTTTTCAATGTCTAGTGTAACCATTACCCTCATGGAAGACTCTGTGGGAGGTAGCTGAAGATGTGTAAACACTCTACATAAATTTATATCTGTTGATTTCCCTGGCATGAAACCAGTCTGGTCTATATTAATCAGGGATGAGAGAATTGTACGCAGCCTGGTCACTAATATTTTTGTCAAAATCTTGAGGTCATAGTCCAGCAAGAAGATTGGCCTATAGGAAGTACAGAGGGATGTGTCTTTGCCGGGCTTATGGATGAGGTCTATGTGTGTCTGATACATAGAAGGGGGCAAGGACGTCTGTTTTTTACTTTCAGAGAATACCTTTAACAGTTTTGGTGCAATTAATGAGGCATACATTCTGTACCATTCACCAGGTAGACCATCTGGTCCCAGTGTTTTGCCACTGGGGAATGAGCAAATTGCTTCCTTTATCTCCTCTGTGGTAAAATCTTTGTCTAAAAATTCAAGATCCTCCTACGAAAGAGTGGGTAGGTGGAGGGAATGCAAAAATTCCCTACACCGGTCTTCAGGCCAGCCAGGGACTGCCTTATATAAGTTTTCATAGAAGGAGCTGAATTCATTTAGAATTAGCTCAGGAGTAGAGATCACCCGACCATCCAAACCACAGACTTCTGACACCACTGTCTGCATTTTAGAGTCCACTAAATTGCTATTTTTGTCTCCGGACTCAAAGATTCTCTCTGCCAGAGAATTTAATTCCAAATGTGTGGCCGAGGCAAGATGTAGAGACAATGCTCTTCTTGCCTCAGCTAGTTGGCTGAAGTGATCCAAAGTCTGGGAGCCAGAAAAAGCTTCCGCTGCCTTAGCCTCTCCCTCCTCAAGTGCCTGGACCTGATAGGACATCTCAGAATGAACCGCTTTCATACCTGAAATGTATACTCCCAGGTGCTGGCCTTAAAGGCGTCCCAGACTACCTGCACTGAGGCTGAATCCTCATTGATCTCCCAGTATTGTTGTAATTTAGGAGAGACCTCCTCCACCCTCGAGTTTAGCACCCATTTGCGTGCTAAATTCCAACAGTCTTGTCTCCCAGTGTTCGACAACCCCAAAGTGACCTCTAAAGGTGCATGGTCAGAGAGGCCCCCAGGTAAGTACCAGACCCCCCTCACTGCTGCCAGGGCACAGGTGTTACAAAAAAGACCTGGTCGATGCTGGAGCCTGATTTGTGAGTGGTGGAGTGAAAGGGGTAAGCCCTAGTGGTTTGGTGCTTCCATCTCCAGATCTCAGTATAATTGAATGCTTGTGCCCATTGAAGTAGATCTGGTGAAAACACCCTATTTTGATTGGACGAGTCCAGGGATGGATCCAAAGTAGAAATAAAGTCTCCAGCTATGTATAGTCTGGAGAACTGTAATGTAGCTAAATGCTCATATAACTTATAGAGGACCCGTTGGTTAAAGGGAGGAGGAATAGATACATTTTATTATATTGTATAACTATATATGTAGTAGTTAGTAAGATTGAATAAAGACACCAGTCCATCGAGTTCAACCTGAGCGAGTGTGGGTGCGTGTCTACAATTATCCCTATTTTATTTTAAGGTACCCATATATATCGCATACTCACATCGGTCCCTACCCTCAAGGAGCCCACAATCCAAGGTCCCTAACATTCATATACTAGGGCCAATTTTGTACAGAAGCCAATTACCCTACCAGCATGTCTTTGGAGCCCACAATCCAAGGTCCCTAACATTCATATACTAGGGCCAATTTTGGACAGAAGCCAATTACTCTACCAGCATGTCTTTTTACTAAAGCATAGACCACCGCTCTATTCTCCAGTAAGAGGATTTAAAATTGGCCCTCCTGATCAGTTTGTAGATGTAGGACCTTATATGCAAGGGATCTGTTCAATAAGATGGCCACTCCCCTTGCATAACTGGAGTACGTCGCATGAAATGATTGCCGTACCCAGGGTCTGCGTAGCGACAGGATCTTATTCCCCAGAAGATGAGTCTTCTGCAGGAACAAGGGGTCTGTGACTATTCAGGTATTTGAACTTCAATGCCCTCTTTACCTTGTCATTGAGACCCCGTACATTTCATGATACCAGTTTTAACTCCATGAAGGCAATGACAGATTATGATACAGCATAATAATACCTACGTGAGGGGGTTTGGCCCCCTTGGGACTGAGGGAGAATGCTAAGAGGAAAACAGATTTTGCACTGGGTATGGTGAGCCTTGACAGAACACATGATATATAAACATCAGTCAGTGGATACAGAGCGTACAAAAAAGAGAAAAAAAAAATGGTAACCTGTAAACTCCCTACTGACCATGAAGTACCCCTAAAAGAAAAAAACAGAAAACAAGAACTATGGCCAGTTTAATAACCAAAACCTAAACTCAAACTCTTAGAGCTTCAGACTTCCTTGAAGAGTTCCAGAGTGCGGTGATGCAGTGCCACTGACGCCTCTTCAACTGGCGGAAAAACAAAAACTGGGGGTTAGAGACTTCGGTTAGTTATATCCAACAAGGTAGCTCCGGGGTAGAAGAATGTAGAAGAAATGCACGTCTAGACTAGACCTAGAAGGATCACTAGTGAGCAATGGCTCTAGCAAGAGAGAAACTGCAGGCAGGGGTAAGTTAAACACATCAGCTTCTGGGGGTAAAATGGTCTCCCCTCCAATAAACGGGTAAGTCCTGCGTGAGGGGCTCAGGGGTCAACTAGCAACAACGTTAGGTGATGACACACAAGGAGCTATACATCAGAAACTGATGACTGGATAAAAACAGGCCCTTTGAGGGGTTCCGGAAGGAAGATGGAGTCTTTATGGTAACTTTCAGGAAGTGACTTGTAGTGAGGGATAGCATCTTAAGCTTACCACAGGGTGTTCAGCCAGTCGTCTGCATCAGACGGAGAGTCGAAGAACCTGACTGAGCCATTGTGAGGGACCCAGAGATGGCTGGGATACAACATGCTGTAATTTAATGTCCTTGTCACGTAGGCGCTTACGGACGTCATTGAAGGACTTCCTCTTGTGCTGTAGGTCAGCCGAGAAATCCAGAAACAGTAGGACTGAAGAGTTGCCGTATGGAAGTGAGGGGTGTTTGTGAGCTGCGGAAAGGATCCTGTTACGGTCCCTGAAGTTGAGGCAGTGGACCAAGAAAGGCCGGGGATTTGCTCCAGGGATAATGCGTCTCGTGGGTACATGGTGGGAACGCTCAACGACATAGGTCGGGGAGATATTCGCGAGGCCAAGCAGCTTTTTGAAGAATTCTTCCACGAACTCTACCGGTCAGCCACCTTCCTCCTCCTCAGGGAGACCCAAGAGTCGGACATTGTTGCGTCTCGCCTTGTTTTCTGCGTCATCAGATTTAGCGACAAGCAGTTGTACCGTGCGTTGCAAGTCCGCT
Organism: Aquarana catesbeiana; assembly: GCF_042186555.1. Taxonomy (NCBI): domain Eukaryota; kingdom Metazoa; phylum Chordata; class Amphibia; order Anura; family Ranidae; genus Aquarana; species Aquarana catesbeiana. Next base: position 148,749,437 of record NC_133333.1, read on the forward strand.
ATGGTGTTGGTGTGGGTAGCTGTAAGATCTTCAGTGGTAGCAATTCTGGATTCTGATTCAATCAGCCTGCCCCTGATCTTATCCAGGTCATTTCTAATGAGATTACATTCCTTAGCAAGGCGGTCTATTCTCACCAGCATGGAGGTTTTGCTTTCTTCAATGGCGGCCAGGATCATTGCAGTGCTGTCCTGAGAGGGTGGGGCAGGAAGAGCTGCACTCAGTGAAGCCTCAGGTTCCATGGCTAACTCAGTCAGCAGGTCCTGCAGCCTCCCTATGAGAGAAGGATCAGGTTGTGCAGCCGGCGCAGGGGCCAGGCGGCTTGGCATGGATGAGTTTTGGGGCTGGTGCTTAGGGCCCATGAATCTGAGGGCAAAGGGTTGTTAGGATGGAGTAGATGAAAAGTCAGCCTGCAGCTTATAGGCCAATATAAGATAGGAAAGGGCCCCTCACAGCCACACAACAGCCAGACAGTCACAGTTATAGGGGTCACCACTGGGTTACTCACCATGGCAGCAGTGCAGCATATGCCCAGGCCTCTGGATCACAGATGTAGGCCGCTTGCTCCACCATCCCCCCAAGGCAGCCGAGTCCAGATATTAACCACTTCAATACCAGGCACTTAGACACCTTCCCGCCCAGGCCAATTTTCAGCTTTCAGCGCTGTCTCAATTTGAATGACAATTGCGCGGTCATGCTACACTGTACCCAAACAAATTTTTTATCATTTTGTTCCCACAAATAGAGCTTTCTTTTGGTGGTATTTGATCACCTCTGCAGTTTTTATTTTTTGCGCAACAAATAAAAAAAGACCGAAAATTAAAAAAAAAAAACAAGTTTTTCTTTGTTTCTGTTAAATTTTTTGTAAATAAGTACGTTTTCTCCTTCAATGATGGGCACTGATATGGCTGCACTGACGGGCACTGATACGGCAGCACTGATGGGCACCGATGAGGTGGCACCAATGAGGTGGCACTGATGAGGTGGCACTGATGGGCACTGATGATGGGCACTGATAGGCGGCACTGATGGGCACTGATAGGTGGCACTGATGGGCACTGATAGGTGGCACTGGTATGCGGCACTGATGGGCACTCATAGGTGGCACCGATAGGCACTCATAGGCGACACTGATGGGCACTCGTAGGTGGCATTGATTGGTACATATGGGTGGCACTGATGGGTACTTATGGGTGGCACTGATGTGTGGCACTGATGGGCACTGATAGGTGGGCACTAATGGACACTGATGGGCACTGATGGGCATAGATGGGCACTGACAGGTGGCACCGATGGGCAATGACAGGTGGCACCGATAAAATATATTGGGGGCATTGCTGAGCAGATCTGGAACATAATGGTGCCAATCAGTGCAGATTGGGCACATTGGGCACATGTGGATGGCCATGGGGTACATACCTGGCCATCCATATGTTGCCTGCTTCCCTGGTGGTCCTAGTGGCATCCCTGGTGGTCCAGTGTGGTGATCTGAGGGGGGCTGTGCTGATAAACAATCAGCGCAGACCCCCCCCGTCAGGAGAACCGCCGATCGGCTCTCCTCTACTCGCGTCTGTCAGACGCGAGTGAGGAAAAGCCGATCAATGGCTCTTCCCATTGGCAGCTTTATTAGCCGTGATTGGACACGGCTGATCACGTGGTAAAGAGCCTCCGCCGGAGGCTCTTTACCAAGATCGGTGTAGCGGTGTGTCAGGCTGACACACCACTCCACCGATCTCCGCGATGTGTGCCCCCGCGGGCGTGCGGCGGCATGTTATCCTGCTGGACGTCATATGACGTCCAGTCAAGATAATGGAACCACTTCCCGGACATCAATCTGCTATAGGGTGGGCGGGAAGTGGTTAAAGACAGTAGATGGGGACTGGAGAGGACAGCCTCTGGGACAAGATGTCGGCGGCCGTGAACTCCCGGGCAGCACGGCCCTCCTTCCAGCCGTTAAATCCTCAGACTGCCGCTATGGGTGACCGCGGAGGCAATATCACTCGATCGGCATATGAGGAAAGGATTCAGGGGTTGCCTGGCTCCAAGCGGCCGCCGCCCTTTGGGGATGATCCAGAGGCGGTAGGCAGTGGACTAGGCCACAGGCGGCGGGTCACGCTGGAGGTCCGGCTGGACCAAAAATGCTCCCCAGGATGGCTGTCCGGGATAGAGCCAAGGGCGGCTAGGTGTTGGGCTAGCTCACTAGGCTTGTGGGTAGTCAGATGGTGCAGGATTATAAAGGATTTTGCTCAGATGCTCCAGAGCTCTCCTCTGGCACATCTTACATTCGGTCACGCCCCCTTCGCAAAAGCCCCTTTTTAATTTTGAAAACTGCTGGCTATTTAATTTATCATTTAAAAAAAAGGAGAATAATTGTCTCCATATAATATTTAATTGTTTCAGCATTAATATCTTTGCTTTTATATCCTTCTTGCTTTATTGGAGCCTGTTGTACAAACTAATATCCCTAGTACAGTGCAAACCCCCACACTGTCAATTCCCTGTACTGCCACACTGTCTGTATATAAAGAAACATCTATATGAAATTAACTGCCATTGTTTGCATAACCTTTTACAAGGGAAGTAAGGTTCAGCCAGCGTGGTAGTTCATGATCTATAATGTTGATTACTCTAATACAGTCATCTCTTTTGTTTTCAATCCATTTTTCCATCCATTTACTAAATTACTCCTGCTCTAAAGAACACAGGGAAATGCAGGGAATCTATCAGCATTCTAGAAAAGCAAATGTAATTTTTGGTTTAAAAAAAACAATCGCACTGACAAATCCTACCGGAAATCAAATAAAAATGGAAATGAAAAAAAAGATAAATGCAATTCATTCATTGTTAGATAAAGTAAATATATTTGAAGAAATAAGAAATACTGTAAAATTATTGAAAATATAAGGGAAAAAACATTTCAATGGTAATATCATTTATAATGTAAATTGAGAACCAGCTTCAGTAAAATGAGTCCTCAGTAATTTTTGAGCAAATGAACAATGTTTCAAAAAGAATCATGATTGGTGGATAATTTCATAAATGAAGAATGGCTAACTGGAATGATCAAAGGTCAGACCAGCATTCTAAAGACAACAGAGATACAGCTATATTGCAGAAACAAAGGAGATTTGATTAAAACAAAAGAGAGTTGAGCAAGAATTGATAGATTTTGTTAAGTATTCGGTTTAGAAACCACGTGCAATAGTTTACCATAGATATTTTTATTAAATGTAAAATATATCACCTTGCTGTAAAATAAATTTTCAAGTTTTAGTGTTTAAAAAGGTTCTACTTATTCATTTTGCAAATAAATATGTTCAAAGCAGCATTGATATTTTTTCATTACATACTCAGGTTCTGCTTCTTGCTTTATAGTGCTTCATATTGTTTGTTCTTTCCTGTTTTGTCTAGGTAGAAGTCAAAGGGGTTGATTCAGTAAGGCCCCATTCATTTGTGTGTTCCAGCAACACATACAGTTTAACGCCTGGTAAAACAAGCATTTTGTATCTATAAGCAAAATCTTTTTAACTTTTTAGTTTTAATTATAGTGGTGTAGAGGCTGACCCTTTGCTGTCAGTGTACTCACTGAGGAGCTCACCCCTCTACTTGTACTGGTGTCCTCTGTCACAAAGAATTAGAGTAGAAATCCAAAATGTTAGAGTTGTTCTCAAAACTAGAGGTGAATCCTTCTAATAGGGGCACCTGTTCTGTTGTCTAATGCCCCATACACACGGTCGGATTTTCCGATGGAAAATGTCCGATCGGAGCGTGTTGTCGGAAATTCCAACCGTGTGTGGGCTCCATCAGACATTTTCCATCGAATTTTCCGACACACAAAGTTTGAGAGCAGGCTATAAAATTTTCCTACAAGAAAATCCAATCGCATCAATTCCGACCGTGTGTGGCCAGTTCCGACGCACAAAGTGCCACGCATGCTCAGAAGAAATTCCGAGACGGAACAGCTTGGTCTGGTAAAATTAGCGTTCACAATGGATACAACACTTTCGTCACGGTGTAATGTTAAAAATGGTTTAATAAAGCGCACTCTCTTCTTCTTTATAATGTGAGAAGAATGAAGTAGTTTTGCTGCTCATATTCACACAGACTTCTCACAAACTTCTTTCTTTATTATTTATCGGGATTCCCTCAATATATTTTGATTTGTCACATCTGACAAAATTATTTTTGTGTTGTTTTATTTATTTTTTTTAAGGCAGCATTTTTTTTTTTTTTTTTTTTTAGGTTTGTATTTTTTTCAAGGATGATATTTGTTTTATTTGATTTTTAGTTTTACTCCAGAATATTTTTGTGTGTGTTTTGTGTGTCAAGTTACCACAACACCATTGATATCTTGTATTATTTAATCTCAAGGAGATTGTTTGGTGTTGGTGTCCCTTGTTAATTTCACATTGTACTTTAAATGTACCTGCTTCCTCACAAACTGTCTTTTTTGATGGAAAAAACACATAGGAGAGTATAATTGAAACAAAAAATCCTTTATTAAGGGCTCAGAACCAAACAAAGAGGGAGGCAACGCTGGAGAAACAGCAGTAATTAGCGAAGCCTTGGACACCCAGGGCAGACATCAATTCTTTAACATCAAAATTGGTGGCCTGAGGAGTCCTTATCTAAGGGAGTGCAGTCTGGTCCAGAAGTCCCAGAGATCCGGAAAGCAGCAGATGACATCTGTGTCCCCAGGCTGTGGTACTACAAGAGGCTGCATCTTTTGCCAGACCAGACTGAACCCACGGTCATCACTCTCTGGTCTTCTTACCACGCTTCCTTCCTGGCTGTGGCTCTGCTGTTGGAGATGTGGCAGGAGGAGGAGTAGGACCTGGAGGAGGAGGAGGACTAGTAGGACCTGGAGGAGGAGGAGGAGGAGGAGTAGTAGGACCTGGAGGAGGAGGAGGACCATGTGTGAGGTCACAAATGTGGGTAGCAGATGTTATTTGGCCCCTCAACCCCTTATTGAGAGCTTCCAACATTAAGGACTCACACATGAGTTGTTGGCCCTCCTCCATCCACTGCATTTTGCAGGCAATTATGCCAGCAAAGTCCTCCTCCACAGTGTGGGGGGCTCTCAGGGCCTCTGTAGCCTTCCAAAAGAGGCCTATGGCAGCCTCCTCCAGGGTACTCCTCTTCCTGCCACTTTGTCTTTGAAGGTGGAGGGGAGGGACCTGCATATCAGGCAGCCTGCTCGGCCCGGCCACCTCCTGGCTGAGACTTCCCTGTGTATGAAAAAGGGACATGGTTTTAGTTTTTGCATCATCAATCACAATCATAAATGAGTACTCCAAACTAACATCTAGTTAACATCATTGATTGGACAAGCAGAAATATTTAGAGAAATGCTATACCTGGCTCAAGCTGGGCTCCTCCACATGTTGCTGCGTGGAAGTCCCAGGTTGGGCGTCAGAAGCCTCAGCTGGGGGGGAAGGAAGCGTGGAAGGAAGATTGGAGAGTGCTGGCCTGGGTTCAGTCTGACCTGCCAGAAAATGCAGCCTGTCATAGTACCACAGCCTAGGGACATAAATGTCATCTGCTGCTCCTGATCTCTGGGAATCCTGGACCTTCTTGTGCTCCCTTAGATAAGTGCTCCTCAGGCCACCAATTAGGATCTTCAAATAGGTCATGTCTGCCGTGGGGATCACCGTCTTCACAAATTCCAGCAAATGATCCAGCGCTGCCTTCCTCTTTGTTTAGTTCTTATAATGTGGGTGGTTTATCTCCAAAAGACAAGGCAGCTCCCTGAACATATCTATGAAGATTGCCATAAAGTCGGTATCTTTCAAGATATCCATTTTCACTGCAAGACACAACACAAGACAAACCCTAATGTCAGGCCAAACTCTCCTAATCTTGTTACAATATAGGCCTCAATCTAGAAGCAGTATAGGCCCAAGTTTGGCTCTTACCTTCGTTATCACGATCGGCGCCTCCGATACTCCTTCCTCCACTCACAGATCGTACATACTACACACGCGTGTTACGCTTTATACACACTGGGCTTGCGTGTAACTCCGCCCGCCCCTGACGTTCTTTCTAGTCTATTCCCCGCCCCTTTTCGTTCGGCACAGTGGGGGAAGAGCACATGGCAGAGACACAGAGGTGTGTGCTAATTATAGCAACAAGGAGGAGGAGGAGGAAAGCCCGGATCCGGAAACGTCCCGATCCAGAAGGAGACAATTTAAGGCCTCAAATATGTCCTTTGGGGAGATGTTGGAGATGGTCAACATCCTGAAGAAAGCCGACTATGATGGAAAGTATGGACCTTACCCCAACCCCAATGTCCAAAAGGCCAAGATCATGGCGAAAGTGGTCAAAAGTCTGCACCGGAATTTCAGGATACGACGATCGAAAGATCAGCTCAGGAAGCGGTGGTTGGACCTGAAATTATGAGAACATGAGCAGTACAGAAAGATCCGGAGAGTGCTGCAAAAAAGTAAGTAGTTGTGCTGTGTTCCTATTCTTTTTGTTTTTATTACGTCCGTGCTGCTCCATGTGCTTTTCTTAAGTGTTGTACAGTTTAAAACGGCAACTTTCATGTTCATGGGCACATTATTCGTTCATATCAAACATTTTTCTTTCGGCCTATAAAACACCATTGTTTTGGCCATATGCATTTGCCCACATTTTTTAGGGCCTACTTGTATGAAAATAATTTGGTTGTGTAGATGGGTTTGTTACTAGAATGAAATGCAAACTAGATTCTGTGTAAGGAGAGGACACTCAGCAGCAGTTTTCACATCTGGATGCTGGAGCACTAGTGTGGGACACAAGAACACCATTTTTATTAGGAGACCCCACACAGGTGCTCCAGTGTATACTATAGGGGTGTCTCCATCTGTGAAGCTTGTATAAAACAGGTAAACTATTGAATCTTGACAAACGACACTGAAAATGCTACATCTTGGAACTCTACCAAAACAGACAATTGTACCCCACTTCCAAGCAATGTTTCATATTTATAGTTCTGCCATCAAATATCTGTGTGCTAAGTATAGTTTTTTTTTTCCCATAGGGGAGAAAAGACTCGGAGGATACCCCTCATCCGAGGAGACCAGAGACCCCCCACCTCTGGAAGAAATGGAAATACCCCAAAGACAAGCAGAGCAGGAGGAGGAGGAAGGAGACGTGGTGGAACTAGTCACCACAACAGGTGAGTGTCTGCGACCACAGGCTCAGGTAAGAGATGGATGGCGGCATATTTATAATACATGTTTTTTTTTTGTTTCTCTCTTTTTAGGTGATCGTGATGTTGTGGATCCAGATCCTTTCACCTCGGAAAGTGCCCAGATCCTGATCGAGGGGATCATGGGGTGTAATTTAGCATTGGAAAACCTCAAGAAAAACATCAATGATGTTATTCAAAAAAATAAAAACATCATTGATGTTTTGGGGAGAGTTTAAAACCCCTCCAAATCCCTTAGTTTTTTTGTGTGCTACAATGTTAAAAATGTTTTAGCAATTTTTAGAAAAGCCAAATTTTGAAGATGCACACAGTGTGTCAATATGGGCTATCTGCCATCACGGGAGATCAATGGACGCGTTTTGGGGGTTCAACCCCTTCCTCAATAATAAAGTAGCTGAGAGGAAGGGGTTGCTCCCCCAAAACACGTCCCTTGATCCCCCATGATGGCAGCTAGCGCATGTTGACATTCGTAAATTGGTGTGCATCTTCAAAATTTGGCTTTTCATGGAGTGACTGCACCCCATCTGAACACAATATCAAACACAGTTTATAAATACTCATGTCTGATATTGCCTTCAAGTTCCAACAAATGTGAACTTTGTAAGTTCAAGATTTGTGTCTTTCTTGTTGGTTTGAAACATGCCTGTTTTATCTTAAATGGACATTTGTACTTTTTATAATGCCACCCCAAAAATTGTTATACAACAAACATGTTGGTTTGTTTTAAAAACCTTTTCTAAATGCACATGTGATTGTGCAGGTATTAAAAAGATTGTTAATCAAGAATGTGTGGATTAGTGTCTAAACGCTACAACACTTTTGTGGTGCTCTAATTGCTGCTTTCTGTGACAATGGTTGTTATTTCCTAAAAGGGCAAATCCACTTTGCTCTACAAGTGCAGTTTCAGTGCATTTTCAAGTGCACTTGTAGTGCAAAGTGTCTTTGCCTTTAGTAAATAACATCCAACAGTGCTTTGTAAGGTTACTCAATCACGCCATTTTCAGGACTCACCACATTTTGGTCAGGGTCAGCTAAAACAAACACAAGCAGTAAATGTCACCAAAGATTTGCTTAATTGTGTTTTTTTATTTGATCAAGGTTTCACAAATTGTCTGGCATATTGATGGCCCTCCTACCCGCAAAGAACTCAAGGTATCTTGACATCACGGGCACTCAGGGAGGGCAAGCCAGGACGACCACTTTCAAGCGCCGTCAGGGTTGGTTCATTTTGAATTCTGGCCTCAGGCCCAACTGAGCCAGCATAGTTGGCAGAATGTTACCGTAAAAAGTTATGTAGAACACAGCATGCCAGGATTATATGATTCAGTTTATACTCCACCATATGGATGGGTGTAAGAAATAGGCAGAACCAGTTGGCCATGATTCCAAATGTGTTCTCCACCACTCTTCTGGCTCTGGCCAGCCGGTAATTAAAAACCCTCTGGTCTGGGGTGAGGGTCCTCATCGGGAATGGCCGCATAAGGTGGTCCCCCAGCACAAAGGCTTCATCTGCAACGAAGAAGAATGGGAGTCCTTCCACATTGTCTTCTGGAGGTGGCAAGTCCAAGCTGCCATTCTGGAGACGCCTGTAAAACTCTGGGCGATGACTCCACCATTGGACATCCAGCCATTCTTCCCCACGTCCACATACGGGAACTCATAATTAGCCGACACCACCGCAAACATCACAATACTATTGAACCCTTTATAATTATAATAGTATGACCCCAAGTTGGGTGGTGGGACGATGTGGACATGTTTCCCATCAATTGCCCCTCCGCAGTTAGGAAAGTCCCACCGCTGGGCAAAATGGGAGGCCACAGTCTGCCATTCCTGTGGCGTGGAAGGAAACTGTGGAGGAAAAAAAAATAGTCTTTTTGCACATTAAAACATGGAAAGCAGATTAGACACAAACATTCTTGGCCAACATCAAGATAACATTTATTAAGGGGAATTTTACAACACCAAAGTATAAGGTATACCTATCATATCCCCCCTCCTCCCCCCTCTCCTGGGCCATTTCTAACATTATGGGGGGGGGGACTCTTGGACAGGTAACCCTCTCCACTACATTGAGAGATGAATGCCTTAATAATGGGTATTACTTTGAACAGCCCCTCCTTAGTTACACTATTGGCAGCCCACTGGACAGGTAAGAAGTGTCATAATACAAAGATATAAATACACATTGTACACATTTGAGCACATTTGGACATTCTGCTATTACCTATCAAGATAATAATAGAATACAAAAACCTTAAACAGTACCATTTGAAAGTATACAGGCAGGCCCTTGCACTACATGCTTTGGGGAATTCATCCATACATCTGACCACTAAAGAGATGGGTATAGTGTGTATGGGTTTGGCAAAGTCAGCAGATAGATTGAGGATAGATAAAGAATTGGTATCAGCTGACTTAGCAGTTGGGGGGAGGGAGGGTTAAAAATGATTTGGGGGCATCCCAAAAAAAAGCCTCTGTCACTCTGCCTGAATTTAAAGCACCAATCACGTTTTAAAACATTTTAGGGGGTGTTTGGGGTAAAGCACTACTATGGAGCTGATAAAATACATTGTTAAGTGACTACATGAGGTGAATATAGGGCCAGGAGACCATGCTGGGGAGCTAAGTGAAGGCAAATATGTATGAAGGAGCAAAATAATAATTACATAAAAATCCAGCATGAACGAGGACAAAGGGGACATTCACAGCATATTACAATCATGGTAATTAGGGAATGAGGAAAGAAATACAATATATTATCAAACATTATATACAATAAAATGTGATATTAAAGGATAAAAATCTTACCTTAATATACTCCTTCTGCAGGACCTGAATGATGGCAGAACAGGTCTCTGGGATAATGATTCCCAGAGCCTGGGGGGAGATGCCTGTCGAGAACTTCAAGTCCTGCAGGCTTCTCCCCGTCGCCAAGTACAGCAGGGTGGCGACGAACCTCTGCTCCGGAGTGATGGCTTGCCTCATGCAGGTATCCTGCCTGCTGATATAGGGGGTCAGCAAAGCCAACAAACGGTGAAATACGGGGTCCGTCATCCTGAGAAAGTTCCTGAAATCATCAGGATTATTCTCACGGATCTCACGGAGCAAAGGCATATGACAGAACTGGTCACGCTGAAGCAACCAATTTTTGGTCCATGAACTCCTCCCCACCCTGTTCATGGACTGGACTTGTGTCAAGGTCAGGACCCCAACACCAAGCCCCCGCACAGCATGAACTCTGCGAGGAGTACATATACCCAACATGGCTAGAAAACGGTCGGCTGCTCAGAACAAAGTAACAGAACGCACTGAAGAACAGCAAGGCCTGTGAAGAGCGACCTGAAAAACAGCAACGAACGAACAAGAACACAATGACTAATGAAAGTCATGCGTAGCTTGCTGCACGCACTGAAGAGCAGATACAAACCCACAAGCACAAACTGAACTGCAGAAAACGATCTGAAAACCACGAGTCTGAAAAAGCGCGAACCGTCTCTCACCAAACTTTTACTAACACGAGATTAGCAAAAGGAGCCCAAAGGGTGCTGCGCTTGGTTCTGAAATGGCCTTTTCTAGTCTCGTCATACGTGGTTGACGTCACCGCATTCTTGGCGATCGGAAAACAACTTTGTGCGACCGTGTGTATGCAAAACAAGTTTGAGCCAACATCCGTCAGAAAAAATCCTACCGCGTGTACGGGGCATAAGAAGCAAATTCTCCTCACTTTGGGAATTTTTTTTCTAACTTCCTGTTGTACCTCTAGGTTCTGGAACATGAAAGGAAAGGAGATTTTACAATGTTACACCTAAAGCAAAGAAATAAAAAAACGTTCTTTATATGAAACAAAAAAAACCCCTTTAGGCTATATGCGTTGTGTTGTGGTAGCATTCATTTGGATTGGCACCCTAATTACAGAAGGTTGCAATGCAGCCATTCTTTAGTGTACCACAACATACATGCCATGCATTCTGGTGTATAGCATTAAACATTTGTAAATGTTAGTAAATAAAAGGAAGCTGTGTTGCTCGATTCCCCCATCAACACAGACAGTGTTGATGTGGTAGTCGCTCATGACGGGCCATTGTTTTCTTCCAGGGGGGTGGGGAGTGCGATAATCATAAGTAAAACCCAGCATGCTGGTTGTACCCAAGTTAGTACAGTCAGCCTGCTCATACATGGTTCAAATCTCAGCTTGTTCAGGAGGATTTGAACCATGTATGGCCTGCCTTAGTAATGCTTTGGTAAACTAACCCTCCCTACTCACTCAACGTACATGTGCGCAACTATTATGTCCAAACAGCTTCGCTTTAGTGAATAATCTCTAGTGCTTTAGTAAAGCAACCCTCCTATCTCTAAAGTTGTGGGCAGAAAGTCAGGGTTCTGATATACTAAATGAATTGAGAATCTTCAATCAAAAAATGTATAAATACTCACTTTAACTATCCAATCAAAGCAAAGTGTGTAGAAGTGAAGTCAGTGTGGCTCAACCGAACCTGTACCCCTGCACCATCCATGATCCTTGGGTGCTGGAGCCCCCCTTCACTGGACCCCTGCAACATCCATCCATCCACGGCTTGGCTGCTATCTATGTGAGGACTAAGGGGGCACAGGCAGCAGTTACCAGACAAGAACAGCAGTGGTTAGATTTTACAGAATTACAGATGTTCACAATCTCTTGCTATATCTGTATATGTCCGCATCCTCTAACCATCTCCTGTACCATGTCTGTATCCTCTAACAATGTCCTGTACCATGTACACATCCTCTAACCATCTCCTTTACCATAAAACTGTGAGTGAACAAGAGAAAGGCCCCCAAATCTCGTCCTACTACCACTGCGCTCTGTATACTACAAATGTTCTAATGCTAGCTGCCACTTTAAAAATTTGACCTTAGAGATGACTCAGATTTTATCTCCTGTACCATATCTGCATCCTCTGACCATCTCTTGTACCATGTCTGCATCCTCTAACCATCTCCTGTACCATGTCCACATCCTCTAATCATCTCCTGTGCCATGTCTGCATCCTCCAACCATCTCCTGTACCATGTCCATAGCCTTTTACCATCTCTTGTACCATGTTCACAGCCTCCAACCATCTCCTGTACTATGTTAGCAGCCTCTAACCATCTACTATACCATGTTTGCAGCCTCTAATCATCTCCTGTTCCATGTCCGCAGTCTCTGACCACCTCTTGTACTATGTCTGAAGCCTCTAACCACCTCCTGTATCATGTTTGCAGCCTCTAACTTCCTGTGGAGAGGAGACTATAGGTTAAAACCAGAGCCGCCAAGCTGGAGCTGTCTAACTGAGCCCTGCATGGTGCACCTAAGAGGAGGTCAGTGACAGCACCACCAGGCCAGTCTGAGGGGGGGTCACTGATGTAAGGGGGAGTGAATACAATAATGTAAGAGGGCACTGATATAAAGGTTCCTCTTTATATCAGTAAACCCCCTTACCTTAGTGTATTCACTCTGCAGAAGGTGGTCTCTGCTCACTGGTCACTAGAGTCGCCCCCACATCAGAGTTCCCAGAATTCCTCTTACATCAGAGTCTGCAGGATTCCCCTCTTACAGTGAAAGGGGGAACTCTGTGGACCCTCATGTAAAGGGGAAATCTGATGTAAAGGGCAATGCTACAGACCCTGATGTAAAGGGGAATGCAGTGGACTCTGATCTGCAGCATTCCATGTTACGTAAGAGTTCCCTTGCACTGTAAGGGGAAATCCTGCACACTCTAATATATGGGGGAACTCTGTGCTGGCTGGGTTATATTAATCTGACCTTCATGTAAATGGAGAATTATGTTTTTTTACTTTTGTTTAACTGAAACACATTGCTAATAGCACTAGATACATGTTTATAGTTTACATATTAATATTTGCACTCTTTAGCACTGAAAACTGGCATTTTAAGTACTTTTTTGCAGTGTCAGTAAAAAATGTCAGTGAATTTCATGATTTTTACCAGTAAAAAATGGGTGCCGTTTGTAAATTTTGATGTCCTGTCTGTAAATTTCACTTTAGGGGGTTGGCAACACTGGCCCTCATAGTTCATTGACTCTTCCCACAGCTCTGAAACTGACAGTCAATACAAGAGCTGTAGGAAGCTATAGGAAGTTTCAGCAATGCTGTAAAGGCTCTTGTGAAAAAAATAATAAATGTACATTTTCTTCTTGCAAAAATATATTCATTTATTTGTTTTTTCAAAAAGGTGAACTTAGCCTTTAGGTTGTATTTCTCAGTTGAAAAAAAAAATGTATGCTTGTTATACTGTTTTAGGCACTATTATGTAAAGTAGGTATTATTAATAGAAAGGAAATGTTGGGCCTTGACATCAATCTTGAGCATTGCTACAGAAAGGTAAGTCTGATGCATGTAGATATTACTAGAGATGGATTTTGTGTTCTTTTACTTCTATTAACATCTATTTCCAGAAACAGACAATACTTGTCTGTTTGTGAATATGAAATGTACAGCTGACTGTCAGTAATTAAAATGTAACATTAAATAAAATACTTTTTACATTTCCATATAACCTGTGTCAGTTCTATTTTTGCCATGTTGGTGCCACATATTTGTTTTTATCTATTCCTGAAGTAACCCTAATTCCTCGTACATACGATCGTACTTTCCAGCAACAAAACCGTGGAATTTTGTCCGAAGGGCGTTGGCTCAAACTTGTCTTGCATACACACGGTCACACAAATGTTGGCCAACAATTGCTAACGTAGTGACATACTAGACGTACTACGTAGTTTTTCAGCTCTTTAGCGCCACCCTTTGGGCTCCTTCTGCTAATTTTGTGTTAGTAGAAATTTGGTGAGTGTTAATTTGCGCTTTTCTTTTTGCGTTTTTCATTTAGCGCTTTTCAGTTTGTGCTTTTCAGTTCATTTCTGAATGGCCGTTCGTCAACTAGGCATGTTGCAGAATCGGAGGAAATAACATGTTATTTATTATTGGCCTTGGAGTTATTGCTTTGACATTATTTTTTTGGTTAAATAATGATTTGATTTGTTATATTTTCTATATTTTTGGATGCATAGAATGCACTTTTTGGTTAAATTCTATTGGCAGATAGCATGTTTTAATGCACAATAAAAAAATTGTGGAGAATAATACTTGGCTATGTGTTTTATTTCAAATGACATTTTTGGATGTAAAATTGACAAGGGACACCAACATAGTTGTATCTTTGATCTCAAAAACTACGGGATAATGGTGTTGTGGTAACTTGCCCAAATAAAAAAAAAAAAAAAACATAATAATATTATTCTTGATATCACTAGAATAAAAAGCCATTTAAAAATGTGTTTGCAATAACTCCATCAGTATCACCAGCAAAGCAACTTCATTATTATCCCATTAAAGAAGAGAATGTGCACTGCATTTGGACATTTCATCATTTACCACGTCACAAATGTTAATTCTCCATTACAAATGCTAGTTTACAAGATCGACTGCTTCTGGCTTGTCCTTGCTTCCAAGCATGCGTGTTTGTACTTTGGACTTTTGTCCTATGGACTTGTGTACACACTATCGGAAAATCCGACAACACACATTTGTTGGTGGAAAATTTGGAGACATGCTAGCCAACATTTGTTGGCGGAAAGTCCGACAACGATTGTCCGATGGAGCATACACACGGTCGGATTTTCCGCCAACAGCCTGACATTGAACATTTCCCGTTGAAAAATCGTGTGTACGGGGCTTTAGGCTTCATGTACACATATCCTACTTTGACCGTGGGAAACAACAAAATGCAGCAAAATTGTGCCATGATTTTACAGCGATTTTGCTGCGTTTTGCAGCCAGCAGTCCAAACGTTCCTATCCTGAACACAATTCTTCCATTTAAGAAAGGAAGGATAAGGGAGGTTGAAGCTCCCCTAATCGCAGCAGCTCCTAAACTCTGGTAAAAGCCTATGCATACATTGACACATACTGTAGGCTTTTATTGCTTTTTTTTTTTTGAGTTGAGTTCAGGAGCTTTGGCAAAAAAATGCCAAAAGCTCCTAAACTCAAGTTTTAATAGCTGTAGTGTACATGATGCCTTATGCCGTGTACACATGGGCGGACTTTTCGGCATCAAAGGTCCGACGGTCTTTCCAACGGACTTTTGACGGACTTTTAACGGACTTTCGAACAAACGGACTTGCCTACACATGATCACACCAAAGTATCAACAGATTCGTACGTGATAACGTATGACCGGACTAAAATAAGGAAGTTGATAGCCAGTAGCCAATAGCTGCCCTAGTGTCAGTTTTCGTCCGTCAGACTAGCACACAGACGAGGGGATTTTTCGACCGGACTCAAGTCCGTCGGAAAGATTTGAAACATGTTTCAAATCTAAAGTCCGTCTGATTTTCGCCTGAAAAAGTCCGCTGCAGGTCCAATGAAGCCCACACATGGTCGTGTTGTCCGATGGATTTGTGCTGTCGGACCAGTCCGGTTGAGAAGTCTGCCCGTGTGTACACGGCATTAGAATTCCCTCTGACCCCACAAACAGCATGGCTCCTGCGACAGCCAAACAGCAGTGAATAGCGTTCGTCCACATTAAAACCTATTACATTAAAACCATTGCAACCTATTAAAACGTACAGGTGTAGGCTCCTTTATTTTGTATTGCGTGTAACGTGAGAAGAGTGAAAGAGGGCAGTGCTGGTCTTGTTACACAGGTTATTAGGTAGACACAATATAATTATATCCAGTGTAGAAGAATCTGCCTGCTGCTTCACTGTGTCAACTAAAAATTTTTGTAATTTTTTTTTAATCACAAGTTGAATTCTGCATTAGCATTTTCTAATTAGAATAAAAAAAAAAACAGATACTCTTGATATTTTGAAGCTGGTATAATACCCTTCTTTGTGCAGTATGTTTTGGCTATATTTTGTTACTTGGTTTTAAAGCTGACTCTATTTTGCATGTTTTCTCTGTGTCACTGTCTAAATTGGCCTCAGTCTACAATTAGTATGTGTGTGTGTGTGTGTGTGTGTGTGTGTGTGTGTGTGTGTGTGTATGTATGAATAGGGACCTTATATTGTATCTCCATGAGGGAAGCGACTGATGTGAATATACAGTGTGTAAAGCACTGCATACATTTTCAGTGCCAAATAAATGCTTGTAATACATAAATAATATTTTGAAATTTTATAATGAACAATGTTTAATTCTTCATTTCTTTTTAACAGACGTACCATCTTTATTCTGCCTATTTCGTTTGCTTGAAGCACTCAACACTTGAAAAAGAAAATTACAAATACAAATAATGTTGATATATAGCAATCTACTTTCTAGATTCTATCAAACACATGCATATACATAATATATCATTAAAAAGTTATATATACACAATCCGCCGAGTAACGGCCAGTATGTTCAGTCGACCACAGAAAGGGCCACATATACCCAGATTGTACTCAATAGTGCAACATCAATCTCATTCTCATGACCCCCTTCTTTACCATTGCTCTCTTCCAACAGAAGCCTCAAAACTAGCCTTTCCATGAGACTGTAACCTAGCAGAGTCTGGAAAGACATTACATAAACTGCAAAGAGAAAAAGGGGATCTCAAAACACCTCTCACCTGCGCACCCTGGAATTAAACAAAATAATACCCAGTGCAAATGTGAAAAATAAAGTGAAAAGTAATAAGTGATATATGATATATAGATCAATAATACATAAATAAATAAGGCAGCAGGTAGTAAGGCTTAAAGCCTCAAATATGTACAGGAAAACAACTATGATTTCATACCTCGCTAAAACGCTTCAATATATAATAATATATACCGATAAGGTGAGTATCGAGTGAAATAATAATATGAAAAGTCCAATAATCCACCACCGTATATATAACCCCACACTAAGTGACGATAAATTCTTCTAATTCATCAAACATGACGGTGAAAAAAAACATAAGGTGATAATATCTCCAATACAAGTGCATCTGCTTCCACCAACTCTAGGTAAGTATCCTACTCACCGGACGGAATTGACACCCATGACAGGTAGTCAAAACCAGCAGAGCAGACAGATTCCAGAAGCGGTAGCTCAGAGGTTAACACAGTCACCGAATGGATATGGTATATAAATCAAGAAAACAAGAACAGAAGCTCCTCATAGTGCAGTACCATTAAAAAATGATTTATTAAAACTTACAGGTTGCACTTACAAGCAGAAGATAAAATTGCATTCGTAAGAAATGGCAGGGACGCTGTCCGCATTAAACCCCTGTTCCAACGTGTGGTGGAAGTGACGTAGCACGTATCATGGGATCAGTTGCATTTCGTCAGCAGTGTCTGACATCATCAGGGGTCATGTGACAGAGCGCATCACCTCCTCCCATGTATACATTGCCACAAAAAGGATATCCATTCCTCTGCAATCCTCACAGCCGGCTCTCATTAAAGACTGGAAATCTATCAATAGCGGATATAAACTTCATAAAATAACAGATATATATATATGATATTTTAAATCAAACACATATAAATATAAATGTTATATAATACATAAATGGCAATTTGAATAGTCGTTGAAAAAAGGAGAGAGACAAACTCCCCTGGTGGAAGTTTAGTGAATTACCATAAATGTGGACTATCAGATTACATCTTGTGGACAAAGTATAAATTACATCAAATAAGAAAATATATGACCATAACTCAACTAAGCCAACAATAAAAAGGATAAAAGAGGATTGTAACACCATCACAATCTACAATGAATAATTTGCAATAAATCAATTGAGATCAATGTTGATACTCAAACCTAAAAGAGTGAGCGTATTTATTTTGTAAATCCATTGAGTTTCGTTCTTGGAGATGTTTTGTTTCATATTACCTCCCCTCCAATGAGGCTTGACCCTATTGATGCCACAAAAGGAAGCCAAGCTAGGATCCCTATTGTGGTACATCCTAAAATGGTTGGACAAACTGTGTCCATAATTTCCTCTTGGTATGCCCAACATATTGGAGCCCACATGGATAGGAGATAAGATTACAAATGTTATAGAGGTAGAATCACAGGAAATACATTTATCAGTTTTGTGGCAATGTATATATAGGAGGAGGTGACGGCCTCTGTCACATGACTCCTGATGATGTCAGATGCTGCTGACGAAACACGTTGGACCCCATGATACATGCTAAGTCACTTCTGCCACTCGTTGGAATGCATCCCTGCCATTTCTTATGAATGCAATTTTATCTTCTGCTTGTAAGTGGAACCTATAAGTTTTAAAAAATAGTTTTTTTAATGGTACTGCACTATGAGGAGCTTCTGTTCTTGTTTTCTTGATTTATATACCATATCCATTCAGTGATTGTGCCAACCTCTGAGCTACCGCTTCTGGAATATGTCTGCTCTGCTGGTTTTGACTACCTGTCATGGGTGTCAATTCCGTCCAGTGAGTAGGATATTTACCTAGAGTTGGTGGAAGGAGACGCACTTTATATTGGAGATATTATCACCTTATGTGTTTTTTCACCATCACATTTGATTAATTCGAAGAATTTATCAGCACTTTGTGTGGGATCATATGATCAGTGGTGGATTATTGGACTTTTATCATATTCATATTATTATTTCACTCGATATTCACCTTATCATTATATATTATTATATACTGAAGTGTTTAAACGTGGTATGAAATCATAGTTGTTTTCCTTTACATTACTTAAACTGCATTACGTAAACTCCTCTTTAAGGTGTCCTCAAGATATTTCATCCTCTGCTCCCTCTGTGAGGACGGGATGAGTTCCAAGGCTTTCCTCTTGTAACGGTGGTCAAGGAGGGTTGCCAGCCAATACTTCTCCTTCTCCTTGATGCCACAAATTCTCATGTCCTTTCACACGCTTTGAAGAATGAGGAAGCCCATGCACCGCAAGTTTGCGGAGGCATGAGTAGCAGAGTCCTCGGGGTAACTGAGGATTACAGTATCTGGAGCTGCCTCTTCCCAGCCACATACTACTCCCAGGTTTCTGGGGATGGAAAACCATCTTGCAAGTTTTGACATATGTCTTCCTCTGATTCAATGCTTACAAAATTGCCAGAATCCTCATCCTCTTTCTCTTGTGTGTTGTGTGGCGTTGCGAGAATGGTGTCTGTAAAGTGGGCCTTGAGAGGAAAGGAAGTCCTCCACTTCCTCTTGCTGCTCTGCTATGAGTGCCCTGTCCATAATGTCATGCAGAGTCTGCTCTAGCAGGAACACAGCAGCCACTGGCATGGGGAAACAATAGCAGAGCCGGCCTGAGCCTGTCGTTGTGTCATAGTCACACGGGTACTTGTTGACAGCCCTCTGCGGCAGGTGCAATCGCTGCAGCATTGCCATGTTGAGTTTTTTTATATATACAATGTCTCATTTCAACATTAGTCTAGGTGTTGGTGGTGGGTACCTAGTTCTTGTATTTTATATATTATTTACTGTGCAATAAAAAAAACCCCTAATAAGCAGCTTGGTCTGCCCATGATTCTCTTTTCAGGAGGTCCCCTTCCCCCAGTACTTCTATTTTTGCCAGAGCCTGAAGTCTCGGAGACCGCACCATACCCGGTGAGTCTGCAATTAAAGGGACACTGTACCTATTATGCACATTTACTTGATGGTGCAGCATTTACACAATAGTGAGTTGATGGTTTCCATTATTTGCACAAAGTTGAGTTCCACCTGGTAGGCATGTCACAAATCAGGCGGTTTACAGGCAGGTGGAATTCCCGTTGAATTTCAGTCAATCGAGTACTGGCTGTGTATGACCCCTTGAAATGGCTACAGACCTTTCTGGCCTGCTTTAGAAGATCTTCCAAACCTGGGTACCTGTTTAATAAATTGAGGACAAGCACCACCAAATTGAGGATATGTGCCAGTGAGCTTAGTGCCATTATTGCAAACTACCATTCCTGGCTCCAGCTAGCATAGCGTGAACCACCTCTGGGCCTGCCCCGGCAGAGCTGAAAGAATCTCTGCTCCTGTGTAGGTCCTGTCCCCTACAGAGGCCAGCTGAAGCACTGCATGGCATCTTTTAACCTGATTCATTGAATAGCCCCTTGAACGCTTAGGGGACAACTGGTGGTTCATAGGACAATTCAGCAGAGAAAGGCATGGAGAAAGAGGAGGAGGGGGTGGGGTTGACAAATCTCACATCATGACCACCAGCTGTATGGAGACATGGCAGAAAAACCAACTGCATCACTGAGCCCTCTGAGACTGCCCCTGTAGAGCTGAAAGAATCTCTGCTCCGGTGTTGCTCCTGTCCCCTAGACAGACCAGCTGAGGCACTGCATGGCATCTTTTAGCCTGACTTATTAAATAGCCCCCCTTAGGGAATACTGGTGGTTCATAGGACAATTCAGCAGAGGAAGGCATGGAGGAGGAGGGAGTGGAGTTGACAAATCTTGCATCATCACCACGAGCTGTATGGATACGTGGCGGAAAAACAAGCTGCAACACTGAGCCCTGTCCTGCATCCTTCCGAGTTGCAAGCAGAGTAACCCAGTGTGCTTTGAACAAAATATATCCTCCCTAACCATGCTTGCTGGACAGTACTAAAAGTATTACCAAAAAGACGGACTTTGAAGGCCAGGAAACAATGAAGGCGGAAACAATATAAACAACTAAATGTATTGAAAAATATATAAACTACAAACATTAACTTCAAAAAGAGTAAAAAATCGTAGCATATATGCATCTGTGTTTATGGTGCAGTGAGCCCTTGTGCGTCTATGCGTTTCGCAGTTAGGCTTCTTCAAGACACGGCCAAGGTTCAAAGACGAAACAGATAAGAGGACAGATTTCTCTATCTGAAATTAGATACAATGCCATTAAAATCACGACTATTACATAGATAAATTTGTTTAAAAAGACATGTGTTGAAAACTTGTGGAAAAAAAGGTCAAGGACGAACAACAGAAAGGTACCTTTATTTAGATTGTAATCTTATATATACCCACGATCTAGGTGAATGATGGATTTTGAAAATTTAAACTAAGAAGAAACAAATAAGGCCGATTATAATAATTGTACTGACAAATAAAAATATGGTACAGCAAAATTCTATAGGAACAACGGAACTTACTAAATTGCAAATATTTTTGCAACATCCTTAAGCAGGGGCAAGTAATTCCAAATATACATGAATCATTCTTGCCAAACAAATCTACTAACCTATGAGGAGGTGAGTTGCCATCTAGATAAAGGAAGGCCCGTAGACGTGGTGTATCTGGATTTTGCAAAAGCATTTGACACCCCATAAACATTTACTGTACAAATTAAGGTCCGTTGGCATGGACCATAGGGTGAGTACATGGATTGAAAACTGGCTACAAGGGCGAGTTCAGAGGGTGGTGATAAATGGGGAGTACTGAATGGTCAGGGGTGGGTAGTGGGGTTCCCCAGGGTTCTGTGCTGGGACCAATCCTATTTAATTTGTTCATAAACGACCTGGAGGATGGGATAAACAGTTCAATCTCTGTATTTGCAGACGATACTAAGCAAAGCAGGGCAATAACTTCTCAGCAGGATGTGGAAACCTTGCAAGAAGATCTGAACAAATTAATGGGGTGGGCAACTACATGGCAAATGAGGTTCAATGTAGAAAAATGTAAAATAATGCATTTGGGTGGCAAAAATATGAATGCAATCTATACACTGGGGGGAGAACTTCTGGGGGGAATCTAGGATGGAAAAGGACCTGGGGGTCCTAGTAGATGATAGGCTCAGCAATGGCATGCAATGCCAAGCTGCTGCTAACAAAGCAAACAGAATATTGGCATGCATTAAAAAGGGGATCAACTCCAGAGATAAAACGATAATTTTCCCACTCTACAAGACTCTGGTCCGGCCGCACCTAGAGTATGCTGTCCAGTTCTGGGCACCAGTCCTCAGGAAGGATGTACTGGAAATGGACCGAGTACAAAGAAGGGCAACAAAGCTAATAAAGGGTCTGGAGGATCTTAGTTATGAGGATAGGTTGCGAGCACTGAACTTATTCTCTCTGGAGAAGAGACGCTTGAGAGAGATATGATGTCAATATACAAATACCGTACTGGTGACCCTACAATAGAAATAAAACTTTTTCGCAGAAGAGAGTTTAACAAGACTCGTGGCCACTCATTAAAATTAGAAGAAAAGAGGTTTAACCTTAAACTACGTAGAGGGTTCTGTACTGTAAGAGCGGCAAGGATGTGGAATTCCCCTCCACAGGCGGTGGTCTCAGCGGGGAGCATCGATAGCTTCAAGAAACTATTAGATAAGCACCTGAATGACCGCAACATACAGGGATATACATGTATATATATATATGTAATACTGATACATAATCACACATAGGTTGGACTTGATGGACTTGTGTCTTTTTTCAACCTCACCTACTATGTAACTATGTAACATGGAGCCAGCGGAGCCGCAAAAACGTCCGATAATATATTGGGGAAACAGATCCTTAATAGGATCCAGCCATGCTAATGGCTACTGCAGCCAAAAATAGCCTGCTGAGTCTAGAAATATAGAATGTGAAAGTATATATTTAACAAATATGGTGACCAGTTACAACAAAATAGCAAGTCTAAATAGTAGATAGTACTTACATGGAAGACATTATATGAGAAGCGTGCCCCCGGGAGACAGCAAGTCCTAATACTATGCTCCCCTATGACTCTATTGTCAATACATCAACAATAGAAAATTGTGACAACTTAAAATCTCTAAGAGATAACTGCAAATTGGAAGTCATCAATCTATCATCTTATTCTCTGAGTGCCATAGAGCACAAGCTACTTCAAGCTGCTTCAGCTCAGCCTCAGTTTTTGTCCCAACTCACTGCCAAACAGATTTGAGATCATTAAGGATATCTACCTGTTTGCTAGGAAACTCACACTTAAATTTATGTATGATAATGACAGATGTGGCAAACAAGCTGAAATTTCTCACCAGGAAATTTGGAAAAACTTCGCGGTGGCTGAATTCAGAGCTTTAAAAAATCTAGTTCTGCTATTAGAAGAAAATGATCCCATTGAAACAACTCAGGTTGCTCCTGAATCCGAGGAGACCGCAGGCAGTTAAGAAAAATCCACCCAGTTTCCTTCTTTACACAAAAATTCTAACATATGGACCTTTCTGGTCCAGACTATCAAGGATATTGAATCTGCCTCGTTGGATAGATCACCCAACTCCAATCTATGTAAAACTATAATACATATGACTGTACCCTAACCTATATCATTTGCAATACCCACTGAATTTTTCTAAAAAATGGGCCCTTACAATGGGTTATCGGGATATTATATGATATATAATTACTTTGTTTTTTACATTTTGTGTCACTGACTTTTGATCTTTTGAAAACTATGGTAATTTTTTGTACAAATGTTCTAGACTTTTCAGTATCTAATATGCATCTCTGTTTTTGTTTTTAATTAGCTTGTGTTGTTCACTTGAGGTACTCAAAGACGATACATTTCGGTACCCGGCTATACTTTTTTGTCTTACTTATATTTCCAGTGTCCTTTTAAATTTTGTTTTTTTGTTTTTTATTTTTTCTAAATTGCCATTTTTCCTTCGTTTTCTAAGGCCGTTTATCTTATGCGAATTTAACATTATTATCTATTTAGTATCTGTCTACAAGTCCTATAATTTACTTGCTTGATCTGTAGCTCCATGACACATGTAAGAGTTGCGTGGTCCTGCCCACGTTGCTATGTAAACAGACCCCTATTTTCTTTCCATCACTAGTTTATGATTTACATATGCGTGCGGTATAACAAGGCTTTATCCTGCCCTCCTTTTTCCTACAATGCCCATAATTCACTGGTCCCGTTTCGAAGGTCAATGGCGCATGCACAAGGGGAATATGAGCCCGCTCGCTGCGCCTTAAGTATGTGTTGGCTTTTCCACTCTAGTGCTCGGTTTGTGTGGGCGCGCGCCGGGTGGGATCTCGCCGGGCCTTCTACTCCTACAATTCCCTGCTCTCCTGGCCAGCTGCTATGATTGCATCACACGACGCTTCCTTGGCAGCCAGCTGAGACTTCCTTGACCATATAAATAACCCCCATAGCATCGTAGGCTCCGTGTGCAGTGTTTTTGCTGTCTCCCAGGGGCACACTTCTTATATAATGTCTTCCGTGTAAGTACTATCTACTATTTAGACTTGCTATTTGGTTGTAACTGGTCACCATATTTGTTAAAAAAAAAACTTTCACATTCTATATTTCTAGACTCAGCGGGCTATTTTTGGCTGCAGTAGCCATTAGCATGGCTGGATCCTATTAAGGATCTGTTTCCCCAATATATTATTGGACGTTTTTGCGGCTCCACTGGCTCCATGTATATTTGGAATTACTTGCCCCTGCTTAAGGATGTTGCAAAAATATTTGAAAGTTAGTATGTTCCGTTGTTCCTATAGAATTTTGCTGTACCATATTTTTATTTGTCAGTACAATTATTATAATCGGCCTTATTTGTTTCTTTTTAGTTTAAATTTTCAAAATCCATCGTTCATCTAGATCGTGGGTATATATAAGATTACAATCCAAATAAAGGTACCTTTCTGTTGTTCATCCTTGACCTTTTTTTCTGCAAGTTTTTAACACATGTCTTTTTAAACAAATTTGTCTATGTAATAGTCGTGATTTTAATGGCATTGTATCTCATTTCAGATAGAGAAATCTGTTCTCTTATCTGTTTCATCTTTGAACCTTATCCGTGTCCTGAAGAAGCCTAACGGCGAAATGTGTAGACGCACAAGGGCTCACTGCACCATAAACACAGATGCATATATGCTACGATTTTTTACTCTTTTTGAAGTTAATGTTTGTAGTTTATATGTTTTTCAATAAATTTGATTGTTTATATTGTTTCCTCCTCCATTGTTTCCTGGCCTTCAAAGTCCGTCTTTTTGGTAATACTTTTACTAGTACCCCCTACTGCTCCCATAATATTCACGGATGTGTCACTGGCTTTGATTGACAGAACTGGGATCCAATGGTTCCTGGTGTTCCAGCAAAGGCAGTGAGACCCAGAAATGAGGGGAGAGAAGATCTGCAGACATGCATGGCGCGGGACTGAATGAGGGCTTAGGTAAGTAAAAGGGGGTGGGAAGGGGGATGCCAACACCTAAACATTTTTTTAACTTAATGCAAGAAATGCATTAAGGTAAAAAATGTATGCAAAAAATCTCCTGAAGAAGCGGTGAACATTCCCACGAAACATGTTGAGCATGCTAATGTACAGTTGGTATAGGGTGAACTGGTAATATCCTCCCTTTCAGTTACACCCTAGATGGTTTTTGAACATACAGAACTTATTTTTAAATATGTATATGTTTTAATACATGTTGTAAATTAAATAAAATTAAACTTTTTATATTTAATCTTGTATTCCAAGCGTTTATATGGTACCATTAAAGTCCATTATAGCCTCACTCAAATCTTCTTCCTTTATTTTATATACACATTAAGTATTTATTATGCATTTGAGGATTGCACTATTTATGATTTAAGGAAACACCAGCACTACCTTTATTGGGGTATATGTGGGAAAGATTACATTATGTGCTAGCAGCAACTGAACACTACACCATTTGTTACATTTGTTCATTTTAGTTTTGCATCCTTTTTGATAGTATGGTAGAGCACAGGTCATGCCTTAGGTACTTGGTGGAATAAACTCACCAAGATGCTCTAACCAAAATTTGTATGGACATTATCAGGGTAGGGAGGAGCTGACTTGCATCATTTACATAGTCCCTCCTTTGCTAGAGTTTATACACATTAACCCTTGTTTAATGCCGCAGGTGCTATTATCTCTGAAAAGTTCAACAGACTGTCGCCTGCAAGAAAAAAATATCCATCAAGAAGACCTAAGATTTCTATTTTTGACCCTCCTCGATGTCACAAAACTCATACCTCATCATTATCTCCATGGTCGTTGTAATAAGTCACCTCTAACCAACACTACAGGCAGCTACTGAAAGAGAACTGGATTGTTCATAACCAACAGCATCTCTATCACCACCTGTAGCTGCATTGTTACCTGTACACTACCATTATGTAATCCTGGCAAATTGTCCCTTTAGCAACCCCTCTAATATTTTCACCATTTTCATTCTCCTCATGTTTAGACAAATTTCCAAGTAGGGAAATTGGGCAACATATTGGATGAACTAAAGATGCCTCAGCTAGAATCCCCTTTAAATTTTTTTTTTTTTTTTTATAATAACAGTTCATTTTGCTGATACACCAGGTCCAATAGGTAGTAAAGTTTGGGCTAGAATAATTTTTTACTTTCTTACCTATCTCTACAACATTACAGATATTTTAAAGTTTTCTTTTTTATTTAGACCTCATTTACAAAATATTATTTTTTGTTACCTTAAAACTGCATTGCAGTTTTTACTGAACTAATGGTAAGTACTGACCCCCTTAACAATGCCTCATATAGCCTGTTTGACATCCAAAGCAAAGTGCTATTTTTCTTTAAATGTTGCCAAGCTGCCCTTTAATTAGATAAAACATGTATTTCTGTAATTTTATATAATGTATTGCTATCTGTGTTTGAAAACTGCATCTGGCATGAACTTTCCTTTTTATACCTCCATCATTTTCCTCCAGTAGTGTCCAGTCACTATGGAGACCAAGAAAAGCTTCAACAATGTGGTATATTTGATGTTTCCATGCTCCCTTAGGCTAAGTATTAACTCTGTAATCAATTTTCTATTCAATCCAAATAAATCAAGTATAAAGCAATACACCACAGTCTAATGTCAGAACTGAGATTCTTCAGCTCTGATATTCGAGCGTCAGTCTTTAATGACATACAGGCACAGTGGGTGATATATTCAATGGCTGTAGCAAGCAGCCTCCACCATAAGTGGAGTGTTTAGAAAATGGAAGTACAAATATTTCTTCTGACATGGAACAGGGTTTCTAAAGTGTACTAAAGACAAAGAAAATTTTGAATGGTAAAGGTTTTGTGAAAAAAACAGTGATATTTCCCAAATAGGTCACAGAGTTTGTGTAGGTGGACAATATAGACAGGGTCTTAGTTGTTGTGTGGGTGCAAATCGGCACTGTTACTCTTGCAGGGGGAAATTGGTAATCTATAGTAATCAATCATAATTACAACATATTCACTGAAAGATGAATTAAGATTAATTGAAAATGTTATTGTACTTTTCACTACATTGTTTTTAAGCTGCAACTATTACCCTTCTTCTAGAATCCTGGATATTTCCCTGACAGTGCATACCATATGCTAAAGTTTCTTTGGCCACCTGATTTCTGTGGCAAACATGAAATCCACTGCTAACATACAATTAAAAAGAGCTCACAACTGTCCCTGATTTTGAGGGACTATCCCTGATTTTGAACAAAGTCCCTCTGTCCCTCTTTCCTCCTCATTTGTCCCTCATTTTGGTCTGATCTACATAGTTGTATATAAATACACTTTTTATCCTTCAAAAAGTGTTTCCCAGTGCTAAACCTTTCATCCAATTTCTAAATTGCTGCATTTGTGAATTTCCAAAGCCAGTATAAAGTAATAGTAATGGTAAAAAAGGCACTTGTGGGTTAAACTTATCATTGTTTTGGCAAAGAGTTTCCATACTTTTATATAGTTTAAAAAAAAAAAGTGTGGAAAACTTTTTGAAGAACCCTTGTATAATTCTTCTTTAAGGGTGCGTGGCTTGGGGTGTGTCCTATGCCTATATACTTTTGCTAATAGGTGTCCCTCATTCCCATATCAAAAAGTTGGGAGGTAGTTGGGAGGTATGCATTTACACAAACTGTTCTATCTTACCTTTAGTAATAGGTCTTCCCTACACTTGTTTGTATTGCATTGCAAATGTCCCAGATTAGTGATTATTAGCTCACACATTCAATGAATCCTTCCTTCCTTCCTAATGACAGGTTCACCCTACATGAACACTTAGCTGAGTGTGTACTCCTGTGAATACATTGGAATGACAGTCCTTTAACTTTTCAAGCACTTCACCTGGATATAGAGATATCCAGAGTGGGTGGAGATCTTGGATCACCAGGGCTGGATTTCTCTATTTCCAAAATAGGCCACAGTCAAGGGCAGCAAAGCGATCACAAATTCTGTTGTCCACTGGCAGTAACACATTCATGCTTTTAGTAAAAAGTCCCAAACTACCACTTTGTGTTTTCTGCCTAACAGGGTCACCTAGCTGGGTCCCCAATGCTAATGTCATCGCATAGTTTGTACTTTTTTGTTGAATAGTGCAACATGTACTTACATTTAATCCAGTCTGGGTGTGTTCACTAAGAATTGAAAAGCTTGTAATATTGTGAGATAATTTGTCCTTTCTTAAAGTCGTTGTTTCTAAATATACTGACACAAAGAGAGGTACTGTTTCTCATAGCCTTGTCATTCTTACCCTAGATTTATCTTTATCTATGTGGTTATGATCTCTTTAACGTGTTAGTGCATTACAAAGGCTAAGCCAGGTGACTATATAACAAAATATTTACCATACAACTGCTGTAAGAAAAAGTGGCACAAGAAAATGGTCCTGGGGTGGCTGGAAGTATACATCTGGTTCTGATCCTTACCTGTGAAGGTTTACAGCATATTTTACTAACATTGGAGCACTATAGCTTGACAATATGCATGTACTAGAATTCATCAAGAGTGTTGTAGACATTCTTTAGAGTTCTGTTGCTCCTCCTCATCACAATAGTCAAGTCCTTGTAACTGATTTACAGTATCCCACAAAAGTGAGTACACCCCTCACATTTTTGTAAATATTTTATCATATTTTTTCATGTGACAACACTGAAGAAATTACACTTTGCTACAATGTAAAGTAGTGAGTGTACAGCTTGTATAACAGTGTAAATATGCTGTCCTCTCAGAATAACTCAACACACAGCCATTAATGTCTAAACTGCTGGCAACAAAAGTGAGTACACCCCTAAGTGAAAATATCCAAATTGGGTCCAAAGTGTCAATATTTTGTGTGACCACCATTATTTTCCAGCACTGCCTTAACCCTCTTGGGCATGGAGTTCACCAGAGCTTCACAGGTTAACACTGGAGGCCTCTTCTGCTTTTACATTATGACATCAGGGAGCTGGTGGATGTTAGCGACCTTGCGCTCCTCCACCTTCCGTTTGATAATGCCTCACAGATGCTCAATAGGGTTTAGGTCTGGAGACATGCTTGACCAGTCCATCACCTTTACCCTCAGCTTCTTTAGCAAGGCAGTGGTCATCTTGGAGGAGTGTTTGGGGTCGTTATCATGTTGGAATACTGCCCTGCAGCCCAGTCTCCAAAGGGAGAGGATCATGCTCTGCTTCAGTATGTCACAGTACATGTTGGCATTCATGGTTCCCTCAATGAACTGTAGCTCCCCAGTGCCGGCAGAACTCATGCAGCCCCAGACCATAACACTCCCACCACCATGCTTGAATGTAGGCACACTTGTCTTTGTACTCCTCACCTGGTTGCCGCCACACACGCTTGACACCATCTGAACCAAATAAGTTTATCTTGGTCTCATCAGACCACAGGACATGGATCTAGTAATCCATTTCCTTAGTCTGCTTGTCTTCAGCAAACTATTAGCGGGCTTTCTTGTGCATCATCTTTAGAAGAAACTTCCTTCTGGGAAGACAGCCATGCAGACCAATTTGATGCAGTGTGCAGTGTATGGTCTGAGCACTAACAGGCTGACCCCTTCAACCTTTGCAGCAATTCTGGCAGCACTCATATATCTATTTCCCAAAGACAACCTCTGGATATGACACTGAGCACGTGCACTCAACTTCTTTGGTTGACCATGGCGAGGCCTGTTCTGAGTGAAACCTGTCCTGTTAAACTGCTGTATGGTCTTGGCCACCATGCTGCAGCTCAGTTTCAGGGTCTTGACAATCTTCTTATAGCCTAGGCCATCTTTATGTAGAGCAACAATTCTTTTTTTCAGATCCTCAGAGAGTTCTTTGCCATGAGATTCCATGTTGAACTTCCAGTGACCAGTATGAGAGAGTGAGAGTGATAACACCAAATTTAACACACCTACTTCCCATTCACACCTTAAACCTTGTAACAATAATGAGTTACATGACACCAGGGAGGGAAAATGGCTGATTGGTCCCAATTTGGACATTTTCATTTAGGGGTGTACTCACTTTTGTTGCCAGCGCTTTAGACGTTAACAGCTGTGTGTTGAGTTATTTTGAGGGGAATGCAAATTTACACTGTTATACAAGCTGTACATTTTACATTGTAGCAAAGTGTCAATTCTTCAGTGTTGTCACATGAAAAGATATCAAATATTTACAAAAATGTGAGGGGTATACTCACTTTTGTGAGATACTGTATGTGCCTGTTGGCAACAGATAAAATAATTTCTCTCAGCCAGCACTGAGGATAAGCATTACTGAGCTTCCTGCTTGGCCAGTGCACCTGTCATACTCTGAGAGGACTTGTTCTCCATCAGGCCCACTTTCCTTTTGATCGAAAACAGATGGCAGTGGACAGATTCCTTAGCCATTAGACAGCCCAAGATTGGTTTGGAGTCCAGCTACTGCTGTTCCTTATCAATCACACAGGGAGGACATCCAGGCTAAAAGTTCAGCAATTAACAAGCATCAAAACACATGGAAAGATAACAGAATTTCTTTTTAGCTAGTAGACAGAAGGGTGCATCTCATTTGATGCTTGTAATGCCGTGTACACATGAGCGGACTTTTCCACTTGACTGGTCCGACGGACTGAATCCGGCGGACAATCTGACCATGTGTGGGCTTCATCGGACTTCCGACGGACCTTTTCGGTCGAAAATCCAACAGACTTTAGATTTGAAACCTGTTTCAAATCTTCCCGCCGGAACTCCGCCGGACCCAGTTCCTATCAGGAAGTCCGTTCATCTGTATGCTGGTCCGACAGACAAAATACAACGCAAGGGCAGACACAGCACCTGCCCGCGAGAATGTTTCCAGTGCGATCCTATCGCGCTGGTTCTCGCGCTCGCTGCAATTGGAAAAACACATTTTCCTATTGCAGTGAGCGTGAGGGGGAGGCGACAATGTCCCTTAGGTCTGGTATGGATTTTAAGGGGAACCCCCTACACCAAAAAAAATGGCGTGGGGGTCCCCCCAAAATCCATACCAGACCCTTATCTGAGCACGCAGCCCAGCCAGTCAGGAAAGGGGGTGGGGACAAGCGAGCGCCCCCCCGTCCTGCACCGTACCAGGCCGCATGCCCTCAACATGGGGGGTGGGTGCTTTGGGCGAGGGGGGCACCCTGTGGCCCCCCCCACCCCACAGCACCTTGTCCCCATGTTGATGAGGACAAGGGCCTCTTCCCAAGAACCCTGGCCATTGGTTTCAGGGTCTGCGGGCGGGGGGCTTATCCTGGCCCCCACCCTATGTGAATGAGTATAGGGTACATCAAAAGTGTCAATAAAAAAACACACTAGACAGGTTTTAAAAGTCATTTATTAGGCAGCTCCGGGGGTCTTCTTCCAACTTCGGGGGTCTCTTCCGACTTCTCCGCTCTCTTCTCCCAGTGTCCGGTTCTTCTCCCGCTATCCGGCCTCTTCTCCCGGTGTGTCCGTTTTTTCTACCGCTCTCCAGTTCTTCTGCCGGGCTCCTTCACTATCTTCTGCTCTTTTGCCGCTCTCTTGCTAGTGGTGGCCCGGTCTTCTCCATCATCTTGCTCCTTCTTCTCTTCTTCCGATGTTGAAACGACGCTCTCTCCCGCTGTAATGCTGTGTTCACTGTGCGCAATGACTTATATAGGCATGCTGGTGACCCTGCCCCATGCCTATATAAGTTATTGCGCACCGTGAACACAGCATTACAGCAGGAGAGAGCATTGTGTCAAGGAACAAGACGACGGAGAAAACCGGGCCACTGCTAGCAAGAAAGCGGCAAATGAGCAGAAGATAGTGGAGGAGCCCGGCAGAAGAACGGGAGAGCGGGAGAATAAACGGACACCGGGAGAAGAGGCCGGAGAGCGGGAGAAGAACCGGACACTGATAGAAGAGGCCGGAGAGAGAGCGGAGAAGTCGGAAGAGACCCCCAAAGTTGGAAGAAGACCCCCGGAGCTGCCTAATAATCTGGGGGCCCCCTTATTAAAGGGGATCCTGGATTCTGATAAGCCCCCCGCCCGCCGACCCCAACAACCAATGGCCAGGGTTGTCGGGAAGAGGCCCTTGTCCTCATCAACATGGGGACAAAGTGAGTTGATCCCCCAAAGCACCCACCCCCCATGTTAAGGGCATGAGGCCTGGTACGGGTCAGAAGGGGGAACGCTCCCTCATCCCCACCCCCTTTCCTGACCAGCCGGCTGCGTACTCGGATAAGGGTCTGGTATGGATTTTGGGTGGACCCCATGCCGTTTTTTCGCTATAGGAGGTTCCCCTTAAAATCCATACCAGACCTAAGGGCCTGGTATGCTCTGTGATGGGGCTCGCAAGGTGTCAATCTCGCCGATAAAAGCGGTGAGATTGACTTCCTATCTAGTTCCATCGTACCTCATCACGTTCAAAATGAATGAATTTTAGTCCGTGTGTGGGCAAGTCCATTCATTCGGAAGTCTGCCGTAACTCCATGGAAAGTCCATCGGGAAGACCGGCGGTCCTAGTCTGCCAGAAAGTCCAGTCGTATGTAGACAAGTCCATTCGTTCGGAAAGTCTGTTGTAAGTCTGCCGGAAGTCCGTCGGGAAGACCGTCAGACCTAGTCTGCCAGAAGGTCCGGTCGTGTGTACGGGGCATAATGCCCCATTACACACGGTCGGATTTTGCTATGGAAAATGTCCGATCGGAGCGTGTTGTCGGACATTCCGACTGTGTGTGGGCTCCATCGGACATTTTCCATCGGATTTTCCGACACACAAAGTTTGAGAGCAGGCTATAAAATTTTCCAACAACAAAATCCGATCGCGTCAATTCCGACTGTGTGTGGCCTGTTCCGACGCACAAAGTGCCACGCATGCTCAGAAGAAATTCCAAGACGGAACAGCTTGGTCTGGTAAACTTAGCGATCGCAATGGATACAACACTTTTGTCACGGTGCAATGTTAAAAATGGTTTAATACAGCACACTGTATTATAATGTGAGAAGAATTAAGTAGTTTTGCTGCTCATATTCAAACAGACTTCTCACAAACTTCTTTCTTTATTATTTATCAGGATTCCCTTAATATATTTTGATTTGTCACATCTGACAAAAATATATATATATTTTTTTTTTAAAGGCAGATTTTTTTTTTATTTTAGGTTTGTATTTTTTCCAAGGCTGATCTTTGTTTTATTTTATTTTTAGTTTTACTCCAGAATATTGTTGTGTGTGTTTTGTGTGTCAAGTTACCACAACACCATTATTATCTTGTATTATTTAATCTCAAGGAGATTGTTTGGTGTTGGTGTCCCTTGTTAATTTCACATTGTAGTTTTGAAATGTACCTGAATCCTCACCAACAAACTGTCCTTTTTGAAGGAAAACACACATAGGCAAGTATAATTGAAACCAAAAATCCTTTATTAAGGGCTCAGAACCAAACAAAGAGGGAGGCAACGCTGGATAAACAGCAGTAATTAGTGAAGCCTTGGACCCCCAGGGCAGACATCAATTCTTGAACATCAAAATTGGTGGCCTGAGGAGTCCATATGTAAGGGAGTGCAGTCTGGTCCAGAAGTCCCAGAGATTCGGAAAGCAGCAGATGACATCTGTGTCCCCAGGCTGTGGTACCACAAGAAGCTGCATCTTTTGCCAGACCAGACTGGATCCAGGGTCATCACTTTCTGGTCTTCCTTGCACACTTCCTTCCTGGCTGTGGCTCTGCTGTTGGAGATGTGGCAGGAGGAGAAGTAGGACCTGAAGGAGGAGGAGGACTAGTAGGACCTGGAGGAGGAGGAGAAGTAGAAGGACCTGGAGGAGGAGGAGGAGGACCATGTGTGAGGTCACAAATGTGGGTAGCAGATGTTATTTGGCCCCTCAACCCCTTATTGAGAGCTTCCAACATTAACCACTTGACGACCGCCTCACGCCGATGTACGTCGGCAAGGTGGCACGGACAGGCAAAATCACGTACATGTACATGATTTGCCTTCCGCGGGTGGGGGGTCCGATCGGACCCCCCCGGTGCCCGAGGCGGTCGTCTTTTGTCCCACAGCGATCGGAGGTGAGGGGGAGGCCATCCGTTCGTGGCCCCCCCCTCGCGATCGCCGCCGGCCAATCGAATCATTCCTTTGCTGCTGTATGCTAAACAGCAGCAAAGGAAATGATGTCATCTCTCCTCGGCTCGGTAATTTCCGTTCCGGCCCGAGGAGAGAAGACAGGTATGTGAGTGCACAACACTACACACACACAGTAGAACATGCCAGGCACACAAAACACCCCGATCCCCCCCCCGATCGCCCCCCGATCCCCCCCCAATCACCCCCCCTGTCACAAACTGACACCAGCAGTTTTTTTTTTTTCTGATTACTGCATTGGTGTCAGTTTGTGACAGTTACAGTGTTGGGACAGTTAGTATTAGCCCCCTGTAGGTCTAGGATACCCCCCTAACCCCCCCTAATAAAGTTTTAACCCCTTGATCACCCCCTGTCACCAGTGTCGCTAAGCGATCATTTTTCTGATCGCTGTATTAGTGTCGCTGGTGACGCTAGTTAGGGACGTAAATATTTAGGTTCGCCGTCAGCGTTTTATAGCGACAGGGACCCCCATATACTACCGAATAAATGTTTTAACCCCTTGATGGCCCCCTAGTTAACCCTTTCACCACTGATCACCATATAACTGTTACGGTTGACGCTGTTTAGTTTGTTTATTTTTTATAGTGTCAGGGCACCCGCCGTTTATTACTGAATAAAGGTTTAGCCCCCTGATCACCCGGCGGTGATATGCGTCGCCCCAAGCAGCGTCAGATTAGCGCCAGTACCGCTAACACCCACGCACGCAGCATACGCCTCCCTTAGTGGTATAGTATCTGATCGGATCAATATCTGATCCGATCAGATCTATACTAGCGTCCCCAGCAGTTTAGGGTTCCCAAAAACGCAGTGTTAGCGGGATCAGCCCAGATACCTGCTAGCACCTGCGTTTTGCCCCTCTGCCCAGCCCACCCAAGTGCAGTATCGATCGATCACTGTCACTTACAAAACACTAAACGCATAACTGCAGCGTTCGCAGAGTCAGGCCTGATCCCTGCGATCGCTAACAGTTTTTTTGGTAGCATTTTGGTGAACTGGCAAGCACCAGCCCCAGGCAGCGTCAGATTAGCGCCAGTAGCGCTAACACCCACGCACGCACCGTACAGCTCCCTTAGTGGTATAGTATCTGAACGGATCAATATCTGGTCCGATCAGATCTATACTAGCGTCCCCAGCAGTTTAGGGTTCCCAAAAACGCAGTGTTAGCGGGATCAGCCCAGATACCTGCTAGCACCTGCGTTTTGCCCCTCCGCCCGGCCCAGCCCAGCCCACCCAAGTGCAGTATCAATCGATCACTGACACTTACAAAACACTAAATGCATAACTGCAGCGTTCGCAGAGTCAGGCCTGATCCCTGCGATCGCTAACAGTTTTTTTGGTAGTATTTTGGTGAACTGGCAAGCACCAGCCCCAAGCAGCGTCAGATTAGCGCCAGTACCGCTAACACCCACGCACGCAGCATACGCCTCCCTTAGTGGTATAGTATCTGAACGGATCAATATCTGATCCGATCAGATCTATACTGGCGTCCCCAGCAGTTTAGGGTTCCCAAAAACGCAGTGTTAGCGGGATCAGCCCAGATACCTGCTAGCACCTGCGTTTTGCCCCTCCGCCCGGCCCAGCCCACCCAAGTGCAGTATCGATCGATCACTGTCACTTACAAAACACTTAACGCATAACTGCAGCGTTCGCAGAGTCAGGCCTGATCCCTGCGATCGCTAACAGTTTTTTTGGTAGCTTTTTATTGAACTGGCAAGCGCCAGCGGCCTAGTACACCCCGGTCGTAGTCAAACCAGCACTGCAGTAACACTTGGTGACGTGGCGAGTCCCATAAGTGCAGTTCAAGCTGGTGAGGTGGCAAGCACAAGTAGTGTCGTGCTGCCACCAAGAAGACAAACACAGGCCCGTCGTGCCCATAATGCCCTTCCTGCTGCATTCGCCAATCCTAATTGGGAACCCACCGCTTCTGCAGCGCCCGTACTTCCCCCATTCACATCCCCAACCAAATGCAGTCGGCTGCATGAGAGGCATTTTCTTTATGTCCTCCCGAGTACCCCTACCCAACGAACCCCCCCAAAAAAGATGTTGTGTCTGCAGCAAGCGCGGATATAGGCGTGACACCCGCTATTATTGTCCCTCCTGTCCTGACAATCCTGGTCTTTGCATTGGTGAATGTTTTGAACGCTACCATTCACTAGTTGAGTATTAGCGTAGGGTACAGCATTGCACAGACTAGGCACACTTTCAGAGGGTCTCCCAAGATGCCATCGCATTTTGAGAGACCCGAACCTGGAACCGGTTACCGTTATAAAAGTTAGTTACAAAAAAAGTGTAAAAAAAAAAAAATATATATAAAATAAAAAAAAATAGTTGTCGTTTCATTGTTCTCTCTCTCTCTTTTCTCTCTCTCTATTGTTCTGCTCTTTTTTACTGTATTCTATTCTGCAATGTTTTATTGTTATTATGTTTTATCATGTTTGCTTTTCAGGTATGCAATTTTTTATACTTTACCGTTTACTGTGCTTTATTGTTAACCATTTTTTTGTCTTCAGGTACGCCATTCACGACTTTGAATGGTTATACCAGAATGATGCCTGCAGGTTTAGGTATCATCTTGGTATCATTCCTTTCAGCCAGCGGTCGGCTTTCATGTAAAAGCAATCCTAGTGGCTAATTAGCCTCTAGACTGCTTTTACAAGCCGTGGGAGGGAATGCCCCCCACACCGTGTTCCGTGTTTTTCTCTGGCTCTCCTGTCTCAACAGGGAACCTGAGAATGCAGCCGGTGATTCAGCCAGCTGACCATAGAGCTGATCAGAGACCAGAGTGGCTCCAAACATCTCTATGGCCTAAGAAACCGGAAGCTACGAGCATTTTATGACTTAGATTTCGCCGGATGTAAATAGCGCCATTGGGAAATTGGGGAAGCATTTTATCACACCGATCTTGGTGTCGTCAGATGCTTTGAGGGCAGAGGAGAGATCTAGGGTCTAATAGACCCCAATTTTTTCAAAAAAGAGTACCTGTCACTACCTATTGCTATCATAGAGGATATTTACATTCCCCGAGATAACAATAAAAATGATTAAAAAAAAAAAAAATGAAAGGAACAGTTTAAAAATAAGATAAAAAAGCAAAAAAATAATAAAGAAAAAAAAAAAAAAAAAAAGCACCCCTGTCGGGCTATCAGGCGAACGCAAGCGGTGGTCTGTCGTCAAACGTAAACAGCAATTGCACCATGCATGTGAGGTATCGCCGCGAAGGTCAGATCGAGGGCAGTAATTTTTTCAGTAGACCTCCTCTGTAAATCTAAAGTGGTAACCTGTAAAGGCTTTTAAAGGCTTTTAAAATGTATTTATTTTGTTACCACTGCACGTTTGTGCGCAATTTTAAAGCATGTCATGTTTGGTATCCATGTACTCGGCCAAAGATCATCTTTTTTATTTCATCAAACATTTGGGCAATATAGTGTGTTTTAGTGCATTAAAATTTAAAAAAGTGTGTTTTTTCCCCAAAAAATGCGTTTGAAAAATCGCTGCGCAAATACTGTGTGAAAAAAAAAAAAATGAAACACCCACCATTTTAATCTGTAGGGCATTTGCTTTAAAAAAATATATAATGTTTGGGGGTTCAAAGTAATTTTTTTGCAAAAAAAAAATAACTTTTTCATGTAAACAATGAGTGTCAGAAAGGGCTTTGTCTTCAAGTGGTTAGAAGAGTGAGTGATGTGTGACATAAGCTTATAAATGTTGTGCATAAAATGCCAGGACAGTTCAAACCCCCCAAATGACCCCATTTTGGAAAGTAGACACCCCAAGCTATTTGCTGAGAGGCATGTCGAGTCCATGGAATATTTTATATTGCGACACAAGTTGCGGGAAAGAGACACATTTTTTTTTTTTTTTTTTGCACAAAGTTGTCACTAAATGATATATTGCTCAAACATGCCATGGGGATATGTGAAATTACACCCCAAAATACATTCTGCTGCTTCTCCTGAGTACGGGGATACCACATGTGTGAGACTTTTTGGGAGCTTAGCCGCGTACGGGACCCCAAAAACCAAGCACCGCCTTCAGGCTTTCTAAGGGCGTGAATTTTTGATTTCACTCTTCACTGCCTATCACAGTTTCGGAGGCCATGGAAAGCCCAGGTGGCACAAAACCCCCCCAAATGACCCCATTTTGGAAAGTAGACACCCAAAGCTATTTGCTGAGAGGTATAGTGAGTATTTTGCAGACCTCACTTTTTGTCACAAAGTTTTGAA
The DNA here is from genome assembly GCF_042186555.1 of Aquarana catesbeiana. Lineage (NCBI taxonomy): Eukaryota > Metazoa > Chordata > Amphibia > Anura > Ranidae > Aquarana > Aquarana catesbeiana. The sequence goes on from NC_133333.1 coordinate 148,788,067, forward strand.
AATTGAAAAAAGAAAAAAAAAATTTTTTTTCTTGTCTTTCTTCATTTTCAAAAACAAATGAGAGCTGCAAAATACTCACCATGCCTCTCAGCAAATAGCTTAGGGTGTCTACTTTCCAAAATGGGGTCATTTGGGGGGGTTTTGTGCCACCTGGGCATTCCATGACCTCCGAAACTGTGATAGGCAGTGAAGAGTGAAATCAAAAATTTTCACCCTTAGAAATCCTGAAGGCGGTGATTGGATTTCGGGGCCCCGTACGCGGCTAGGCTCCCAAAAAGTCCCACACATGTGGTATCCCCATACTCAGGAGAAGCAGCTAAATGTATTTTGGGGTGCAATTCCACATATGCCCATGGTCTGTGTGAGCAATATATCATTTAGTGACAACTTTGTGCAAAAAAAAAAAGTGTCACTTTCCCGCAACTTGTGTCAAAATATAAAATATTCCATGGACTCAATATGCCTCTCAGCAAATAGCTTGGGGTGTCTACTTTCCAAAATGGGGTCATTTGGGGGGGTTTTGTGCCACCTGGGCATTCCATGGCCTCCGAAACTGTGATAGGCAGTGAAGAGTGAAATCAAAAATTGACACCCTTAGAAATCCTGAAGGCAGTGCTTGGTTTTCGGGGCCCCGTACGCGGCTAGGCTCCCAAAAAGTCCCACACATGTGGTATCCCCATACTCAGGAGAAGCAGCTGAATGTATTTTGGGGTGCAATTCCACATAGGCCCATGGCCTGTGTGAGCAATATATCATTTAGTGACAACTTTTTGTAAATATTTGTTTTTTTTTTTTTGTCATTATTCAATCACTTGGGACAAAAAAAAATAAATATTCAATGGGTTCAACATACCTCTCAGCAATTTCCTTGGGGTGTCTACTTTCCAAAATGGGGTCATTTGATGGGGTTTTGTACTGCCCTGCCATTTAGCACCTCAAGAAATGACATAGGCAGTCATAAACTAAAAGCTGTGTAAATTACAGAAAATGTACCCTAGTTTATAGACGCTATAACTTTTGCGCAAACCAAAAAATATACGCTTATTGACATTTTTTTTACCAAAGACATGTGGCCGAATACATTTTGGCCTAAATGTATGACTAAAATTTAGTTTATTGGATTTTTTTTATAACAAAAAGTAGAAAATATCATTTTTTTTCAACATTTTCGTTTTTTTTCCGTTTATAGCACAAAAAATAAAAACTGCAGAGGTGATCAAATACCATCAAAAGAAAGCTCTATTTGTGGGAAGAAAAGGACGCAAATTTCGTTTGGGTACAGCATTGCATGACCGCGCAATTAGCAGTTAAAGCAACGCAGTGCCAAATTGGAAAAAGACCTCTGGTCCTTAGGCAGCATAATGGTCCGGGGCTCAAGTGGTTAAGGACTCACACATGAGTTGTTGGCCCTCCTCCATCCCTGCATTTTACACGCAATTATGCCAGCAAAGTCCTCCTCCACAGTGTGTGGTGCTCCCAGGGCCACTGTAGCCTTCCAAAAGAGGCCTATGGCAGCCTCCTCTAGGGTACTCCTCTTCCTGCCACTTTCTCTTTGCAGGTGTAGGGGAGGGACCTGCATATCAGGCAGCCTGCTCAGCCCGGCCACCTCCTGGCTGAGACTTCCCTGTGTATGAAAAAGGGACATGGTTTAATGTTTTGCATCATCAATCACAATACTAATTTTTTTTTTTAAATTATTACTCCAAACTAACATCTAGTTAACATCATTGATTGGACAAGCAGAAATATTTAGAAGAATGCTATACCTGGCTCAAGCTGGGCTCCTCCACATGTTGCTACCTTGAAGGCTCAGGTTGAGCGTCAGAAGCCTCAGCTGGGGGGGGAAGGAAGCATGGAAGGAAGACTGGAGAGTGATGACCTGGGTTCAGTCTGGCCTGCCAGAAAATGCAGCCTGTCATAGTACCACAGCCTGGGGACATAGATGTCATCTGCTGCTCCGGATCTCTGCGAATCCTGGACTTTTTTGCGCTCCCTTACATATGTTCTCCTCAGGCCACCAATTAGGATCTTCAAATAGGTGATGTCTGCCGTGGGGATCACCTGCTTCACAATTTCAAGCAATTGATCCAGCCCTGCCTTCCTCTTTGTTTGGTTCTTATAATGTGGGTGGTTGATCTCCCACAGACAAGGCAGCTCCCTGAACATGTCAATGAAGATTGCCATAAAGTCGGTATCGTTCAAGATATCCATTTTCACTGCAAGACACAACACAAGACAAACCCTAATGTCAGGCAAAACTCTCCTAATCTAGTTGCAATATAGGCCTCAATCTAGAAGCAGTATAGGCCCAAGTTTGGCTCTTACCTTCGTTATCACGATCAGCGCCTCCGATACTCCTTCCTCCGCTCACAGATCGTACGTACTACGCATGCGTGTTACGCTTTATACACACTGCACATGCGTGTAACTCCACCCGCAGTGGGTGAAGAGCACATGGCGGAGTCAGAGCAGGTGCGTGCTAATTATAGCAATGAGGAGGAGGTGGAGGAAAGCCCGGATCCGGAAACGTCCCGATCCAGAAGGAGACGATTTAAGGCCTCAAATATGTCCTTTGGGGAGATGTTGGAGATGGTCGACATCCTGAAGAAGGCCGACTATGCTGGAAAGTATGGACCTTACCCCAACCCCAATATCAGAAAGGCCAAGATCATGGTGAAAGTGGTCAAAGGTCTGCACCGGAATTTCGGGGTATGACGATCGAAAGATCAGCTCAGGAAGTGGTGGTCAGACCTGAAATTAAGAGAGCCCGAGCAGTATAGAAAGATCCGGAGAGTGCTGCAAAAAAGTAAGTAGTTGTGCTGTGTTCCTATTCTTTTTGTCTTTATTACATTCGTGCTGCTCCATGTGCTTTTCTTAAGTGTTGTACAGTTTAAAATGGCAACTTTCATGTTCATGGGCCCATTATTCGTTCGTATCAAACATTTTTCTTTTGGCCTATAAAACACAATTGTTTAGGCCATTTGCATTTGCCAACATTTTTTAGGGCCTACTTGTATGAAAAATATTTGGTTGTGTAGATGGGTTTGTGACTAGAATGAAATGCAAACTAGATTCTGTGTAAGGAGAGGACACTCAGCAGCTGTTTTCACATCTGGACGCTGGAGCACTAGTGTGGGACACCAGAACACCCTTTTTATTAGGGGGCCCACACAGGTGCTCCAGTGTATACTATAGGGGGGTCTCCATCTGTGAAGCTTGTACAAGACAGGTAAAGTCTTGAAGCTTGACAACGGACAATAAAAATGCTACATCTTGGAACTCTGCCAAAATAGACAATTGTACCACACTTCCAAGCAATGTTTCATCTTTATATTTCGGCCATCAAATATCTGTGTGGTAATTATACTATTTTTGTTTTACATAGGGGAGAAAAGACTCGGAGGACACCCCTCATCCGCGGAGACCACAGACCCCCCACCTCGGGAAGAAGGGGAAATACCCCCAACCCAAGCAGAGCAGGAGGAGAAAGAAGACGTGGTGGAAATTGGCACCACAACAGGTAAGAGATGGATGCCGGCATATTTATAATACCTGTTTTTTTGTGGTTTTCTCTCTTTTTAGGTGATCGTGATGTTTTGGACCCAGGGCATTTCACCTCTAAAAGTGCACAGATCCTGATTGGGGAGATCATGGGGTGTAATTTAGCTTTGGAAAACATCAAGAAAAACATCAATGATGTTATTAAAAAAAATAATAACATCATTGATGTTTTGGGGAGAGTTTAAAACCCCTACAAATCACTTCGTTTTTTTGTGTGCTACAATGTTAAAAATGTTTTAGCGATTTTTAGAAAAGCCAAATTTTGAGGATGCACACAGTGTGCCAACATGTGCTATCTGCCATCACGGGAGATCAATGGACGTGTTTTGGGGGTGCAACCCCTTCCTCAATAATAAAGTAGCTGAGAGGAAGGGGTTGCTCCCGCAAAACACGTCCCTTGATCCCCCATGATGGCAGCTAGCACATGTTGACATTCGTAAATTGGTGTGCATCTTCAAAATTTGGCTTTTCCTGGGGTGACTTCACCCCATCTGAACGCAATATCAAACACGGTTCCTAAATACTCATGTCTGATATTGCCTTCAAGTTTTACCATATGTGAACTTTGTAAGTTCAAGATTTGTGTCTTACTTGTTGGTTTTACACATGCCTGTTTTATCTTAAATGGACATTTCTATTTTTGATAATGCCACCCCAAAAAATGTTATACAACAAACATGTTGGTTTGTTTTAAAAACCTTTTCTAAATGCACATGTGATTGTGCAGGTATTAAAAAGATTGTTAATCAAGAATGTGTGGATTATTGTCTCAACGCTAGAACACTTTTGTGGTGATGTAATTGCTGCTTTCTGTGAAAATGGGGATTATTTCCTAAGGGCAAATCCTCTTTGCACTACAAGTGCAGTTTCAGTGCAGTTTCAAGTGCACTTGTAGTGCAAAGTGTCTACGCCTTTAGTAAATAACACCCAACAGTGCTTTGTATAAGGTTACACAATCACGCCATTTTCAGGACTCCCCACATTGCTGTCAGGGTCAGCTAAAACAAACACAAGCAGTAAATGTCACCAAATATTTGCTTTTTTTTGGATTTTATTTGATAAAGGCTTCACAAATTGTCTGGCATATTGATGGACCCCTACTTGCAAGGAACTCAAGGTATCTTAACCGGACATCACGGGCACTCAGGGAGGGCAAGCCAGGACGGCCACTTTCAAGCGCCGTCAGGGTTGTTTCATTTATCATTCCAGTCTCAGGCCCAACTGAGCCAGCATAGTTGGCAGAATGTTGGCGTAAAAAGTTATGTAGAACACAGCACGCCAGGATTATATGATTAAGTTTATACTCTGCCATATGGATGGGTGTCAGAAATAGGCGGAACCGGCTGGCCATGATTCCAAATGTGTTCTCCACCACTCTTCTGGCTCTGGCCAGCCGGTAATTAAAAACCCTCTGTTCCGGGGTGAGGGTCCTCATCGGGAATGGCCGCATAAGATGGTCCCCCAGCGCAAATGCTTCATCCACAACGAAGACGAATGGGAGTCCTTCCACATTGTCTTCTGGAGGTGGCAAGTCCAAGCTGCCATTCTGGAGATGCCTGTAAAACTCCATCTGGGCAATGACTCCACCATCGGACATCCGGCCATTCTTCCCCACGTCCACATACAGGAAGTCGTAATTAGCCAACACCACCGCAAACATCACAATACTATTGAACCCCTTGTAATTATAATAGTACAACCCCGAGTTGGGTGGTGGGACGATGTGGACGTGTTTCCCATCAATTGCCCCTCCTCAGTTAGGAAAGTCCCACCGCTGGGCAAAGTGGGAGGCCACAGTCTGCCATTCCTATGGCGTGGAAGGAAACTGTTGAGGAAAACAAAAAAAATTTGTATTTTTGCACATAAACATGGAAAGCAGATTAGACACAAACATTCTTGGCCAACATCCAGATAACATTTATTAAGGGGAATTTTACAACACCAAAGTATAAGGTATACCTTTCTAACATTATAGTGGGGGGAATCTTGGACAGGTAACCCTCTTCACTTCATTGAGAGATGAATGCCTAAATACAGGGTATTACTTGGAACAGCCCCTCCTTAGTTACACTATTGGCAGCCCACTGGACAGGTAAGAAGTGTCAGAATACAAAGATATAAATACACACTGAACACATTTGAGCACATTTGGACATTCTGCTATTACCTATCAAGATAATAATAGGATACAAAAACTTTAAACAGTACCATTTGAAAGTATACAGGCAGGCCCTTGCACTACATGCTTTGGGGAATTCATCCATATATCTGAGCACAAAAGAGATGGGTATAGTTTGTATGGGTTTGGCTAAGTCAGTAGATAGATAATTGAGGATAGATAGAGAATTGGTATCAGCTGACTTAGCAGTTGGGGGGAGGGAGGGTTAATAAAAATGATTTGGGGACACTACAAAAAAAGCCTCTGGCACTCTGCCTGAATTTAAAGCACAAATCACATTTATAAACATTTTAGGGGGTGTTTGGGGTAAAGCACTACTATGGAGCTGATAAAATACATTGTTAAGTGACTACATGATGTGACTATAGGGCAGGAGAGCATGCTGGGGAGGTAAGTGAAGGCAAATATGTATGAAGGACAAAAAACCCCCCATAAAATTCAAGCATGCATGAGGACAAATGGGACATTCACAGCATATTACAATCATGGTAATTAGGGAATGAGTAAAGAAATACAATATATTAGCAAACATTCAATACAATAAAATGTGATATTAAAGGATAAAAATCGTACCTTCATATACTCCTTCTGCAGGACCTGGATGATGGCAGAACAGGTCTCTGGGATAATGATACCCAGAGCCTGGGGGGAGATGCCTGTGGAGAACTTGAGGTCCTGCAGGCTTCTCCCTGTCGCCAAGTACTGCAGGGTAGCGACGAGCCTCTGCTCTGGAGTGATGGCTTGCCTCATGCAGGTATCCTGCCTGCTGATATAGGGGGTCAGCGAAGCCAACAAACGGTGAAATACGGGGTCCGTCATCCTGAGAAAGTTCCTGAAATCATCAGGATTATTCTCACGGATCTCACGGAGCAAAGGCATATGACAGAACTGGTCACGCTGAAGCAACCAATTCTTGGTCCATGAACTCCTCCCCACCCTGTTCATGGACTGGACTTTTGTCAAGGTCAGGACCCCAACACCAAGCCCCCGCACAGCAAGAACTCTACGAGGAGTACGTATACGCAACATGGCTAGAAAACGGTCGGCTGCTCAGAACAAAGTAACAGAACGCACTGAAGAACAGCAAGGCCTGTGAAGAGCGACCTGAAAAACAGTAACGAACGAACAAGAACACAATGACAAGTCAATGGTACTCGCTGCACACACTGAAGAGCAGATACGAACCCACAAGCACAAACTGAACCGCAGAAAACGATCTGAAAGCCATGAGTCTGAAAAAGCGCGAATCGTCTCTCACCAAACTTTTACTAACACGAGATTAGCAAAAGGAGCCCAAAGGGTGCCGCGCTTGGTTCTGAACTGGCCTTTTCTAGTCTCGTCGTACGTGGTTGACGTCACTGCATTTTTGGCGATCGTAAATTCCGACAACTCTGTGCGACCGTGTGTACGCAAAACAAGTTTGAGCCAACATCCGTCTGAAAAAATCCTAGGATTTTGTTGTCGGAATGTCCGATCAATGTCCGACCGTGTGTACGAGGCTTAAAAGTCTGTCTCAATAGAGGAACAGTGGGGAGAACTTTATGCACTTGGTCACAGTGATCACATGGTACTGGCAACGGGCCAGTACAGTACACTGATCAGTCATCGGCTGTGTCCGGTGGACACAGCTGGTGATAGATTGCACCCACAGCACAGTCGCACGGCTGTGCATGAGGCTTGTTCTGGGAGGACATCATATGACGCCCACACAGAATAATGAAAGTCCAGCTTGGCCGTCACATTGCTATAGGTCGGGTGTGAACTGATTAATCATCTATGTGGATGGAAATGATCTAGGGAGGGTTCACACAGTTGAGCTTCTCAATTAAATAAAAAAGTTTTTGTTTGTTTTTCTTATTTAACTTTCTCCTTCCTCATACCACTATAATTTTCACTGAAATAATTCAGAGGCTGTTATCGGTTCCCTGAGGTCTATTTTTGTATCTTGATAAAATTAGGAAGAGGATTAATTATTATTTATTATATATTTATTATTATTATTATTATTATTATTATATATTATTTATCTATATAACTTTATGAACTGATGTTGTGATTTGAGTGTGCATCGTCCTTTTTCTTGTTTTATTAACTGTGTTCCTTATTAATTCACTCAGACTTGTCTCCATTGACTAAGTACTGATTCAACTCTGTTTTATCCAGCTCATTGGCAAATATTGGCTTAAGTAGTTTTACCTCTCAATCCTTTCACATAGGGGCTGCCCCTGAATGAGGTTTTTCACCTGAACGAATGAAACAACATCCATCCTAACTTTACTACTTACTAGTTTTATCTATTGCAGGTCCATCTCAATTATTCATAGTTTGGATCATGGGACTTTGATTCCGTCCTTTGGGCTAGGCTTAGAGCTTCTTGAAGGGTTCATTCAGACAACCTTTCTTCAGACCATAAGTTATGTAAAGTTTTTTTTGTAAAGAGATTTGTAGGCATTCCTGAAGAAGAGTTAAGAATAATACAATGTATTTGTCTACTATCTGACCATCATCGCGTGTTTTAACCACTTCAATACCGGGCACTTTTACCCCCTTCCTGCCCAGCCCAATTTCAATTTGCACGGCTATGCAACACTGTACCCAAACTAAATTGTTTTCATTTTGTTCACACAAAAATAACTTTTTTTTGGTGGTATTTAATCATATTTGGGTTTTTATTTTATTTTTTAAAAACAAGTCTTTCTTTGTTTCTGTTATATAATTTTGCAAATAAATAATTGTTCTTCAAAAATGTAGGCCAAAATGTATTCTGCTACATTGCTTTGGTGAAAATCACCCAGATCAGTGTTTATTATTTAGTCTACTATGGTATATACTGTATATGAAAATCGATCAATCTTGATATACTGACAGCCCATCTCATTTCTTGAGGCCCAAAAATGTCAGGACAGTACAGATATCCCCCAAATGACCCCTTTTTGGAAAGTAGACAGTACAAGGTATTTAGTAAGAGTCATGCTGAGTTTTATGATGTTGTAATTAATTCCCTAATTGTTTGGAAAATTAAGAAATTAAAAAAAATCATACTTTTATTTTTTTTACATAAATACATAAAACTAGTATATATTTTTTTTAACCACTTGCTTACTGGGCATTACCCCCTTCTTGCCCAGGCCTGCTTTCAGCGCTGTCACATTTTGAATGACAATTGCACGGTCATGGAACACTACCCATATGCCATTTTTATCATTTTTTTTTACACAAGTAGAGCTTTCTTTTGGGGGTATTTAATCACAACTGGGTTTTTTACTTTTTGCTAAACAAACAAAAAAAGACCGAACATTTAAAAAAAAAATGTTTTTCATATTTTGTTATAAAATTTGGCAAGCAGATCATTTTTCTCCTTCACTGATGTGCGCTGATGAGGCGGCACTGATAGGCTGCACTGATAGGTGGCAATGATGAGGCGGCACTGGTGGGCACTGATCAGGAGGCACTAATGAGGCTTCACTGATGGGTGGCCTGGATGGGCACTGATAGGTGGCACTGATAAGTGACACTGATGGGTGGCACTGATGGGCACTGATAGATGACACTGATGGGCACTGGTAGGCAGCACTGATAGCTGACACTGATGATTAGGCACTGATGGGCACTGATTGGCAGCACTGATGGGCACTGATTAGCAGTACTGATGGATACTGATAAATGGCACTGGTAGGCACTGATTAGCAGCACTGCAGGGGACTGGTTAGTGACACTGATGTGCACTGTGTGGAGCTGATGTCCCTCTAACAGAAGCCAGTTAGCGGCTTTCCTCTTTTCTTCATGCTGACAGCATGAGGAAAAGAAAAGCCGATAACTGGCTTCTTTTTACTTCTATGGTCAGCTGTCATTGGCTGACAGTTGATCACATGGTAAAGGGCCCGCTGTGATTGGCCCTTTACCCGATCTCTGATCAGCTGAGTCCCAAGGACACATGGTGCCCAGAGCAATATAACGTTACCAAAGTAACATTGTACTACTCTGAGGAAGTTATCAGGATTTTTTTTAAACATTATGATTGATTATAGCCATTAATTTCATTGCTATAAGCAAGCATTTTACTGAATGAAATCATTCAGTTTGCTTAGTTGTGATTAGCTGTGATTGGCCCTGTCTGTATCATGTGATCACTGTGACCAATCACAGCTAACAGCACAATTGTGACAATGAATGGCATGAAAGGAAGCCATTCATTGTTTACAACTGTCATGTGATCTGCTGTGATTGGTCCACTGATCAGTCATCGGCTGTGTCCAGTGACATATCGCGCCCACAGTGCGGTCGCACACCCATAACTGGGACTTGTTTTGGAAAGATGTCATATGATGCCCACTCAGAACGACAAAAAATAAAGAACAGTTTTTGATGTTTTTTCTTTTTTTTAACTTTCTCCTTCCTTATGCCACTCTAATTTTCCCTGAAATAATTCAGAGTCAGTTATGGTTTCCTGGAGGTCAATTTTGGTATCTTGATAAAATTAGGAAGAGGATTAATAGAGTCTTAGTTATCTATATGAATTTGTTACATGTTTTTTCTCATCATCAAGTAGACCCGGAGGGTATTTTTTTACAGGTCTTTATATAGATGATCTGGTTCATCTTTCTTACATTGGATCAGACATTCTAAATTTAGATTTTATCAATATGATTTAAAAAGACATGGTTTTGGGGGGAACCCTTTAGCCACTATCTGTCTAAAGTGCCATTTGGGGATATTTATTTAACTTAGAGCTGAACAGATTTGATTTATGATGTATGGTGGTTTAGTTAGGCATAAGCTGCTAAGTCTAGGCCTATTATGATTGGAAATAATTTCTCTACAGTTTTAATAATGTTTATTATTAAATAATATGAATTTTATATTTATAAAATAATAAAAATAGGGTGAAGCTTGGCCGCTCTTGAGAATGGCCGCCTGAAATCCCCCCCCTTGTCACCACATAGAGGGACCACAGCTCCTTGCAGCGACATCGGCCACAAAAAAAAACACCTCCGCTGGAGCTCTAGCACCCCAGGACTCACTCGGTCATGTCCCGTAAGAAGAACAAGCCTGCTCACAGAGTTCTTCAGCTCTATGCAGTCCTAGAGCTTCCAAGATGGCACCAGCTCCTCACACAGAGCGGTGCCTGCTTCTCCTCAGACTTGTGCTGGTGATGCTTGACAGGACAGCGTGGATTGCTCTGCATCCCACAATGATAGGAAAAGACTGGTTACCTCCTCTCCCTTACAGCTCCAGTGAGGAAGAAATCCCTCACCTTTTAGGCTGTGGATGATGATGACGGAAGCCCACACACTCCACTGGCTGAACTCCCTACCTCTGACAATGCAGTGTCAGAGCACACACTGAAACAAATGCTGCTCTCTCTGCAAAAGGTCTGCAGAAAGATATTTACAACTCTGTCTCCCAGCTCTAAACCCAAACTGATGATCTGGGAGACTGCACGGACAGGGTGGAGCGTCAACTCACTGACTTTACAGATGCTTACAATGAGCTAGTGGATGCTCATAAGGATCATTCTGAGGACTTGCAGTGCAATAAAGATAAACTCGCAGACCTCGAGGACCGGTTTCACTGGAACAATCCTAAAATTAGAAGAATACCAGAATCGGTGTGACCTCATGACCTGATTCAGAATCTACATCAATTTTTCCAGGTATTGATTCTGTCGCTGACCCTGCTTGATCTCACCATAGATCGCGCACACAGAATCTTTAAGCCACCGCATATCCCCGCAGAGAAGCTGTGTGATGTACTAGCACGCCCGCACTTCTATCAAGCTAAAGACCACATCCTGCTAGCCGCAGGAACATGCCATTCTTTCCGGAACCATACTCATTCTTGGGGATTTATGCAGATATCTCAGCCACTACAGTACAGAAGAGAAAGGAATTTGGGCCTGTCACAAAAATCTTACAAAAGAAGAAAATTACATACAAATGGGGGTTCCCTACAAAGCTTCTTGTGACCTTACAAAGGTAAAACTACAACTTTTCTTGAAACAAGGACTGAGCAGCTACACAACTGGGGACTTGCTCCAGACACCGGATCTCTGCATAGAGCACCTCCAGGCCAATGGCGCCAATGACTGGCATGTAGAGAATAACACTTGATAACTTATTTTGGCCTCCTGCTGTTATGTTTGTCCATTTTCCAGTTTAAAGCCTCTTTTATGTCCATAACCCACTGTTCACAGGGTCCCTCTATGCTTGGCTGAATGTTACCTCTGGTTAATTTTATACACTAGTTTTTTGTTCTCTCCTCCCTCAAGAGAAAGTGTGTGATGCACACAGATGTGTTTGTTCCCTTTCTTGCCTCACTTCTACTTTTCCCCCTGGCTATATCCTACTATCTACCTACTAGCCAGTGCAGTACTTGTTGTATTTCCTATGTCCATAGTAGTGTGATGAGCTTCGATAAAATTACAAAGTGGCTTTTTTCTACAGAGGGTTTAGTCTCTTTCACAGTTCATGTCATACAAGCATACATCCAAGCATTGATACCCCCACCCCATGTCTATTAAAATCCTATCTCTAAATACTAAAGGGCTCAATAGTCCTCATAAATGATATCTCCTCTGGAAAAAGGCTCTAGCCTCTAAATGCAACATTATATGCATACAGGAAACCCATTTTGCGACTTCTAAACCACCCACCTGCATCCACCCAAAATTCCCCCACCTTTATTTTGCTAATGCAGATACTAAGTGCAAAGGGGTCATGATAGCTAGCTTAGAAGTGGACCCCAAAGGTCGATTTCTAATCCTCTCTGCATCCTTTCACAATCAAGTTATTACACTGGTCAACATCTATGCCCCAAACACTCACCAGAAAACTTTTTTCAAATCTCTGACACACAAACGACAACCCTACAGAGCCACATCTATCATTATCTTTGGAGACTATAATGACATTATAGATCTTTCCATTGACTCTACTAGTACTGCCTGTAAATCATCCTCCTCTCTATCCACTTTACTAACAAATGAAGAATTATTTGATGCATGGCACTGTTCCTTGTCGATAAATTCACTTTACAGCGCATTATTTCTGCCCAAATAGATTTGATCACCTGGTCAGATCACGCCCCCATTTCTATCAATCTGCTCCTTAACAACACCTTGGGCTCACCTTCTCTTTGGCGACTTAACTGATTGCTGACCAGCCGCCGCAGTTTTACTGCGGCAAAATGGCACGGCTGGGTGAAAACGACGTTATGTTAAGTTGCTTTACCTTTTGGCCACTAGGGGCACGCGCGCAGCGTGTGCCTGACCACGATGCGATTGCCTGGCAGGCGCGATGACCGCTGGGCTCCCACGATTGCTCGTGACAGAAAACACACAGATCCTGGTTCTTTCAAGGGAGAGGAGACAGATAGTGTGTTCATGCTATGTATGAACACCGATCTCTCTCTCCTCCTAAACAGTCCCCACCACCTACAGTTAGAACACACAGTCAGGGAACACAGTTAACCCCTTCCATGGCAGTGACATTTACACAGAAATCAGTGCATTTTTATAGCACTGATCGTTGTATAATTGTCAATGGTTTCAAAAATGTGTCAAAAGTGTCCGATGTGTCCGCCATAATGTTGCAGTCCCAATAAAAATCGCAGATCGGCACCATTACTAGTAAAAAAATAATAATAATAAAAATGCCATAAATCTATCCCTTATTTTGTAGACGCTATAACTTTTGCACAAACCACTCAATATACGCTTATTGCAATTTTTTTACCAAAAATATGTAGAAGAATACATATCAGCCTAAACTGAGGAAAAAATTTGTTTTTTTTTATAAAACATGTGGGATATTTATTATAGCAAAAAGTAAAAGATAGTGTTTTTTTCAAAATTGTTGCTCTTCTTTTGTTTATAGCGCAAAAAATAAAAACCGCAGAGGCGATCAAATACCACCAAAAGAAAGCTCTATTTGTGGGGAAAAAGGACATCAGTTTTGTTAGGGTACAGCATTGCATGACTGCGCAATTGTCAGTTAAAGCGACACAGTGCTGAATCGCAAAAAATGGCCTGGTCATTGAGCAGCCAAATCTTCCCATTGTTAGGAAGCAGATTGACTCAGACATTGATTCATTTTTTCAAATCAACACAGGATCAGTATCTATCCTGACTACCCTCTGGCGATCTGCCACCTCTAGTATTGCGTTCTTACTAGACCAAACTGGACACAAAGTCCATAACCCCACCGATATTGCAGAACAATTCTGCCAATATTATTCAGGCCTATATAAGACTCAGACAACTCCCCTTCTCCTTCCCCTGAGGCCATTCAAGAATTCTTGGACTCCATCCATCTCCCCACCCTATCTTCTAAGCAACTGTCCTCCATTTCTTCTCCTTTCTCTGAAGTAGAAGTAGCTAAGGTAATTAAATCCCTGCCCCTACATAAGTCCCCAGGCCCATACAGCTTCTCAAATGGTTACTATAAAATGTACACAACCAAATTGACACCTCTTCTTACCACCTCTTTTTTTTTGATTTAAGATTTTTTTATTATATTTTAAGAAAGAAAATGGGTACAGAACATCGCCAATTGGGCATACCCTGGCGCTATTATGCAAAAGTAAACAAACAGCAAAAAACTGATAAGAGATTGCTTATGAGTAGCTGCTAACCAGGTAGATCAAGATTGAAAGTTTAGCCTTAGATTTAACCTTAGATAAACATGTGTACAACAAGAACAGAGACAGGTATATCTTAACAATGTATCAAACCATTGGCCTAGTAAGGAGGGGAACTCCTAAGGGCAATAATGGTGTTGGGATAAACATAAAGGAACTGCATTGATTACCGTATCGAGGTTTTGTAAGATTGTGTGATGGGAGAGGTGCCAGATGCGGGAGTCACAAGAGGAAATGTTAATAATTGAAGGAAAAGTTAACAATTGCTAGGACAGTGGTGAACTTCTTGGGTCAGAGATCCAGGGTTTCCAGGTATTAGTGAATTTATTGACGCACAAGTTGGCTTTTGCAAAGGAAAACTCCATCTGAAAGTGCAGGTTGAGTATTTGAATGGTATCTTTTAGTAAGGGAGGATCTGTTGCTTTCCATTTTTTCGCGATCGTTAGTCTCGCTGCTATTAGAATATGTGTGATCAGCGTTTGTAAATGTTTCGGCCATTCGGGAATTGAAAGTCCCAGGAGCAGGTCCAGTGGAGACATAGATGGGGATGAGCCACACAGAGATCCAATCAGTTTCTGTATTTTCCCCCAGAAATTTTTGATAAGGTGACACTCCCACCATATGTGTGTGAGAGATCCGGTTTTATCACAGCCTCTCCAGCATTTGGGCGAGGTATTCGGATATATCCTCGCTAGCCTTTCTGGGGTAAAGTACCATTTATGAAAAAGCTTCTGTAATGATTCCCAGTGAGTAATACAGTGAGATAGGCGTAGAGGGAGTGTGAGGGCTTTTTGCCATTGTAGAGCTGAGGTTGAGTGATCCGACAAAGATGACCAGTACTGTATGGAGGAAGATAGCAGGTCGGGAACTGGCTTGGTGAGAAGTTTATATATTAGAGAGATTCCTTTGGTCTTGGATGTCTCCAAATTGTAGAACTTGACCAGGGGGAGCAAGGCACAGTCCGAGGGTGACCAGCACAGCCTTGATAGGCTGGATCTGATCCTTAAGTATAGAAAGAATGTGTGTTTGGATAATCCAAACTGCTGTGATAGATGTTCAAAGGTGTGTAAACCTGACGGCGAGAAAAGCATATCGAAGCTGGTGATTCCGGCTTTTGTCCACTCCGAAAGGGGTAAGTCTGGGGAGATAAGGTGTAGTGCCTCAATGGGTAGTGTTGATAAGGTGGCTATTGAGATCCCTTTATTGAGTTGTAATAGTGCGGACCAGACTCTCATAGAGGACGTGATGGTATCTAGTGGGTATCGCTTGGGATGAAAGTTAAGCCATAATGCGGCAAGAAAGATTTTAGTGTCTATAGGCAGTATGGTGGCTTCAATTTGTTTCCAGTTTGTTTGGTGTTTATCTGACCACCAAGATTTTAGTTGTTCTAAAATAGTTGCTCGGTGATATGCTTGAATGTCTGGTGCACCCAATCCTCCCTGTTGGACTGGGGTTACAAGAATAGCTTTTTTCACTCTGGGACGCTTTCGTTGCCAAATGAAGCTATTAATGATCCCTTGGAGTTTCTTGATCTGGTTTTGTGCTATAGGTAGGGGTATTGTACGAAAAAAATATAAAACATGGGGAAGTAAATACATTTTTACTTGGGCTACCCTGCCTGCCCAGGAGGCTGAAACCTTACTTAGTTCATTTACTAGCCGTGTAAGCTTGCCCACGAGGTCTTCTAGGTTGGTTCTCAATATTAATCGGCTGGGGAATGTTAAATGGATTCCCAAATATGGGAGAAAAGAGTTGGGGGCCCAAGCAAATGGTGTGGAAGAGTTAATGGATTTTACAGTCTGAGGATCCAGGCCAAGGTTAAGCATAAGGGATTTACTATGATTCAGCTTATACATAGATACGGTACTAAAAAGTTCAAGGGCTCTTTGGACTGCAGGGAGGGACACCAGGGGATTGGTTAGGGCTATAATCACGTCGTCTGCGTATAGGCCAATTTTATGGTCAACTTCTCCAATTTTTATCCCTGAGATCGATGGTTCAGCTCTAATAAGTTGTGCTAGGGGTTCCATTATCATGGCAAATATTAGAGGGGACAACGGGCACCCCTGTCTGGTGCCATTTGTGATGTGGAAGGGGTTGGAAATGACACCCGAAGTCCAGATGGGTGCAGATGGATGGGTGTATAAACCTAATATGGCAGTAAGAAAGGTGCCCGACAGTCCAAACTTACGGAGTACTGCCTCCATGTATGGCCAATAAACCCTATCGAACACCTTCTCTGCATCCAAGGATAGGAAGAGAGAAGGCGTTCGGGTATGCTCCGTCCATTGGATGAGGTCGATAAAACGTCTTGTTCCATCTGAGGCCTGTCTGCCGGGCACAAATCCCACTTGGTCAGGGTGAATAATCTGGGGGATGATGGTGGAGAGGCGTTGTGCAAGGAGTTTGGCATAGAGCTTAGTATCTGTGTTGAGGAGTGATATTGGGCGATAGTTAGCAGGGTTGTCTGGGGTCTTTCCCGGTTTGGGAATGGTAACTACTAAGGCATCAAGGGATTCCCTAGGGATCGAACCTGTGGTAGCAAATTGATTGTACATATTACATAGATGGGGGACTAAGAGTTGGGTAAAGCGTTTATAGTACTCATTGGGTAGTCCGTCAGGTCCTGGTGCTTTATGTAGTGGTAAGTTTTTTATTAATTTTTGTAATTCGTTCTGTGAAAAGGGAGGTGCTAAAAGGTCAAGTTGTTCTGAAGAAATAGATGGGAGGGAAATGGAGGATAGGAATTTTGTTATGTCCTCTTGGGAGGGAGCAGATTGGGGGTCTACTTCCGTGAGATTGTAGAGTTTCTTGTAGAAATTGCCAAATTCATTGGCAATATCTAATGGGTTATTCAGGCGTTGCCCTTTAGAGCCAGTGAGAGAGGCTATTCTCTGTTTAGAGATTTGTTTTTTAAATTGCTTGGCCATAAATTTCCCCGGTTTATTGGCTGATGAGTAGGTGTATAGTCGTAATCGTTTTATGTAATAGTCAAAATTACATAATAATTTTGACTGAGCTGTAATCTTAGATTTTTAAGTTCTATGGAGATATTACTAGAGGGGGATCTTTTGTTCGTAAGTTCAAGGGATCGGATATGTTTTAGGAGGGACTCAGTGGTATGGGAATGTTGCTTTTTCGCTTGGGCCCCGAGTTTTATGAAAAGACCTCTTAGGCCTTAGCCTTGTGGGCATTCCAAAGAATAGCGTGATCTGTTACCGAGTTTACATTTTGTTTAAAGTAATTGTCAATCTCTGACTGCACCTGAGACTCAAAAGTGGGGTTGTTAAGGAGGGAGGTATTTAGTCTCCAAACCGTATGTCTGGTGATTTGTGAAGGGGATGCTAGCTTTATTGTGATTGGCGCGTGGTCAGACCACGATATGGTTCCTATATGGGAAGCGGTGATAGACTGTAATAGATGCTTATCCGTTATAAACATGTCAATTCGAGAATAAGATTGATGTGGTGGGGAGAAGTAGGTGTAGTCTCTCTCCATATCGTGCATGCACCTCCAGGAGTCGTATAAGTCCTCTTGTTTAAGAATATTAGATATTGCTGAGGGCCTAGAACGTGAAGGATTGGATGTGTCCAGTGAAGGTTCAAGTACTTCATTAAAATCTCCACAAATAATTAAGGGTGAAGATCTGAATGGAGTCAGTTTGGCAAAGAGGTTGGAATAAAATTTTTTTTGGCCTGTGCTGGGGGCATAAATGTTGACTAAAGTGAGAGGGCGATTGTCAAATGAGGCTGATAGGATTAAAAATCTGCCGTCGTCATCACTTTCACAGTGGTGTAATTTGAAATCTATTGCTGCGTTGATGGCAATCATCACTTCTCTCTTTTTTTTCGAAGCGTTCGCAAAGAAGCGATGTGGGTATTTTTTGTGGCTGCATTGGGGTTGTTTGAGTTTGGAGAAATGTGTTTCTTGGACACAGATTACATCTGCATGCTGATATAATGCTTCTTTCCATAGAAGGTTGCGTTTAAATGGCGAATTTAGACCTTTCACGTTGAGGGAGGTGATTGAGAGTGACATGGTTGCAGAGCAGTTATGAGGACCTGGACAGAGGGAGAGACACTTCACCTACCGCTGATAGTTGTGAATTACACAAAGAAACGAATCAATGCTGTAAGTGCTATAGGCAAATAAACAAAGGATTAATCAGCTACTAAAATACAAGTATAAGCAGTATATAATCCTGAGAAAGAGAGAAAAAAAAAAAAAAAAAACAATTGTTGAGTAATCTGTAATGTGATCAAACTTCAAATAAACCGTGTGCTTAGCACAACTTTAAACCTGAGGGATGGTGGGAGATAAAAAAGGGTGTTTCGCCCAGGCTGGAGATAAAGAAAGGCTGGGGACCAGGGCATAACCTTAGGTCATATTTTGTTAGGCGTTTTGGCTGCGGTGCTCTTAGGATCCGGTGGCTTGTTTATAGAGGCAGCTTGTTCCCTGTCTCTCGGAGCAATGGGGAGGAAACCCCAGTTGGTAAGTTTCTTGTAGCCCTCTTTCGGGGTGAGAATAGGGATGGTCTTTTGCTGGTGAGTAACCAGGAGTTTTTGTTGGAAAGCCCCATCTATACACTATTTTTTTTTGCTGCAGAATAGATGTAACAGGGGCAAAAGCTCTGCGCATTTCCATAGTGGCAGGGGACAGATCTGTGAATAGCTTGACGTTAGTGTAAGGAGCCGGTAGGGGTTTCGAGGATCTGGCAGCGGAGAGGATTTGTTCCTTAACATGGAAGAAATGTATGCGCGCCAAGACATCCCTAGGGATGTCGTCTGAGAGGTGTGGCGGCTTAGCTATTCTGTGGGCCCGGTCAATTAAAGTGTCGCCGGCGTTGAGATTTGGGAGATAAGTTGTTGCAAGTACGGTGTTATTTCATTTGGTTTGACCGATTCTGGGATGCCTCTGAATTTGATATTATTTCGTCTTGAGCGGTCTTCTAAATCCGCTAATTTCAATTTAATGTGGTGGATTTCTTCCGTGTGGTGCTCATGTGCATCTAGTAATTCGTTGTGCGCTTTAGAATAATCTTGCAGATTTTCTTCCAGAACATCTGTACGCTCTTCTATGCAGTCTATCCTGTCATGCATTTGGGACATTGATAATTGGAGCTCCCTATGTAAATCTTGCTGCAGAGTAAGAAGCATAGATTTCAATGTTGCTTCAGAAACTGTGCTATCTGTGGCAGGGATAGCAGCTAGGGAGCATTTTGTGATCCCTGCGGCCCTGCAACAATCTGGGACCATAGCTGCTTTTTAGCATGTGGCTCCTTGTTTGGGGAGTGTGCAGGGGAGGTAGCCAGCCTCTTACCTCTGTCCTGGTGCAGTCCTCCCAGGGGCTCCTCTGGAGGAGGGTGGGTGTCCATACCTTCTTTTGTGGCTGTGGCTGGGTCTCCCTGGCGGTGCATCTCTGCGGATGTAGCAGTCAGGCGAGCAGGGCCGTTATGGACGCTGTTATTAGTACTGGCATCGGCGCCATCTTGGATTCCATGCATAGCGGCGGCCGCCGGATAGTAATCTGTCAGGCGGCGGGGATTCGGCGGCTTGTAACGCCGCTGCGACATGCCCTGAGTTGTCTCCGGTCCTCTCACGCTCCGATGGAGTGAGCTGTGAGGAGGAAAGTAGCTGCGGGTTGCCGTTCTCCAGGCCGTGGAACGGAGCTCGGAACTCAGGCAGCCATCCTGGTCCGCAGCAGGCCACGCCCCCCTTACCACCTCTTTTAATAATATTGTAGCCAGCAATTCTTGCCCCTGAGAGTTTTTAGAATCTATTATTGTCACCATCCGTAAACCAGGTAAACCTACCGACAAACCTGTCAAATTTCATCCCATCTTTCTGTTAAATACAGTCACAAAATTTTACGCCAAGCTTTTAGCCAATCACCTTGCTCTTATTACCCCAATGTTGATCCACCCAGACCAGATGGGATTTGTTTCAGGGTGCCAAACCTCTGACAGCACCAGATACTTTATTGATTTGATTCAATGGGCAGAACATCACTACCTTTCCTTCTCATTGATAACCCTTGATGCAGAAAAAGCATTTGATAGGATCCACTGGCTCTATATGAAAGATGTGCTATTGAAATTTGGATTCTCAGTGTGGATTCTCTCTGCCATTCAAACTCTTTATACTAACCCTAGTGCCCGAGTTTGGACCTCAGGGTTTGTCTCCTCCCCCTTTCGCATTACCAATGGCACCCATCAGGGCTGTCCCCTGTCCAATTATTTTTTCACCGATTATGGAACCCCTTGCAGAGCATATACACTCTCACCCTTGATTTCCAGCATTACAGTAGGATCAACCCAACATAAAATAGGCATTTATGCCAATGATGTCCTCTTATCACTAACCAACCAAGTCCAATCTCTTCCTAATTAATGTAATCTATTAGAACATTTCAGCACAATCTCTTTATACAAACGTAATCATTCTAAATCTC
Organism: Aquarana catesbeiana; assembly: GCF_042186555.1. Taxonomy (NCBI): domain Eukaryota; kingdom Metazoa; phylum Chordata; class Amphibia; order Anura; family Ranidae; genus Aquarana; species Aquarana catesbeiana. The sequence goes on from NC_133333.1 coordinate 148,808,894, forward strand.
ATATGCTCCCCATTGGTTTAAATGCTTCCCTTAAAAACCAAGTCTCCTACGTTACTTTCTCATGGGCTCTCTTTGCATCTATTTAATATCTAGGTGTACAGCTAACCTCTCCCAGCTCTAGGATCCTACTTCTCAACCACTCAACACTTATCACGAAGCTCACCCAAACCTGTGCAAAACTTTGTACCAAAACTACTTCCTGGGCAGGAAGAATCTCGGGGCGTGGCCTGGACGTGGCTGAAGATGGCTGCTTAGATCTCATACTCCGCTACTCCTCGGTCATCTTTTAAGCAAAGAAGGAGAAAAACCGGCATCACCATGGGCAAAACTGACAGGGATTCGTCATCCTCCCGGTCCCGATCGCCCCGGGATCAAGATACGCAGCTCTCAGGCAATATTCCTGAGATATTCAGATCTCAAGCACGAGAGCCGGCGCCGCCATCACAGGCCTCCAGACAGGTAAGCTGCAGCCCCACAAGGCGACCGGGAACACGCACCAGAGACTCACAATCCCCAGCCGCAAGCAGCCTCAGCCTAGAAGACCTCAGATCAGTAGCAGCAGACATTAAGAACACTCTGTCTGCAGCTGTATCAGAACTCAGACTAGACATGCAAGCGGTGGCAGGTTGCTTAGAAGAAGTAGAAGACATTACTGACTGCCATGAGTCTGCCATTACTGCCACACAACGCTCCCTGAGTACACATACCACACAGCTACAGGACCTACAGAGACACGTCGAAGATTTGGATAACAGGGGTCGCCGTCATAACATTAGAATCAGAGGACTCCCGGAATTAATCGAACCAGATCACCTTCTTCAAGCAGTGACAAATGTCTTCAATGACCTCCTGGGACGCCCACCTGAAACACCCGTGGATATGGAGCGCCTACACCGCGCACTTCGTCCCAGGGGCAGAGACACAGACCCCCCCAAGAGATGTCATAGGCTGTCTCACAAACTTGGCTAAAAGAAGAAATCATGAGACAAGCTAGACTCAGGAATCACATTTTATTCCGAGGCACAGAAATAAAACTGTACCATGACTTGTCTAAAATTACCCTGAACAAACGCAGAGCTTTACGCCCGATACTAGACGCCCTGAGGGATAGGAATATCCCATATAGGTGGAAATTCCCTTTTGCCTGCAAGCTGGCTCTGGAGGAAGGACCTCTCTCCTAAGAAACCCAGAAGATGCATTTCTATTCTGCGAGACTCTGGGCATTCCACCAATCTCGATCCCGGACTGGCATAGAAAACCGCGAATCGCCACCCCACAACAGGAGGAACCGATGGAGGTCCACCATCGGGAAAACCCGTCTACGACCAGAAGACGCCGAATTTCTACACGTGTCTTGCCTCCACCAGCCAACCGCCGCTCCCCAAGAGAAGGCAGTGTCCCAGCTTCACCAGCTCACAGAAAGGCAAGAAAGGATTAAACATGCCACGCTGATCTACTGTTCTCTTCCTTACCCCTAAGAGCGGTATATGGACGTAATATACCCGAATGAACTCTCAGAGGGATAAGTCTACCTATATTTTAGGCTGAACCAGTGTCAAACTGACTCATGTTGTCTTAGACACGACCTGGAAGAAAGTTTTGTGACTTCCGTTATGAAGGTACGTTCGAACACCATTGCACATGGATACGAGCATATACTTTACTTGAGAATATGGGACCCCACATAGACATTCTGCCCACAATCATATAGGCAGATCCCATATCCCCTCTCTGCAAGTGTCATGACTCTTTATAAGACAACCGCCAAAAAGGAGCAGATACTCTAAACGCACTCCGACATACTCAAACAGGGCCACTAGAGGCGAAAACAAATTACTCACCATAGGTCGGAGATGAACAAACCATTTCAGGCAACAGTATTACATTAACCTCTCAGAGACAGTGTATTGAGACATACGCCTGTAACTAGATATGCTGTAGATACATCCTGTCCTCTTGCCAGCTTTCAAACCTATTGCTCCCCCCCCCCTATGTATGGAGATACATATCCCAGAGTTTCTTCCACACCTCTAAAGTATGTTTCAACATGATACCTCCAAAGTTCATCTTATAGGGGGACAGGATGTATCTCCAATCTTTTCTTTTCTCTTACTCAAAAAGCAATGTTTTATGCTTAAACATAAGTTGATTATTATCATAAGTATATGTAACCGGTTCAAACCGCAAAAGCGGTTATCTATAATACTTTAAATGTTGCTGACTGTTAAAATGTTTAGTTAAATGTTTAGTTCAATGATTTAAAAGTTGACCCTACACCAACACACCCCCACTAGGGGCATGCACTACAACATAAAAAAAAAAAAAAAAAGCGAACGGCCCTACCGCCAAATGTATACACGGAAGTGCAAAAACGCAGTCATTGGTTAGCTTCCCAGGTTCTGTCATTAAAGATGGAATTCCAAACACACCATTTATGCGTGCGATGGTCTTCAATTGGAGCAATAATCCTTCCTCCGTCATGGGAATCTTCCAACGAAGTTCAAACACACTAGCTCCACAAAGGGGAAACAATATGAAAGGTAAAAGGCATTGCGCTCTGACAGACAAGCCCGATCACCCTGTATATACATGCCTTCAATATATATATAGATATGTTTATGTAGATTCTGTTTATTATCGTGTTTACCTTACCATATTACATGACAAATATCCTATCCCCCCTATCAAATTTTACGACAAAACCCCCGATCCTCATGTGATTCTTCACAAGGTCCATATATCTCTAATTGGCACCTATACATATTAAGAAATCATATCCTCCTGGTTGACAATAAAAGGGATAGGATATACCTGTCATATTGAGGTTTCCCTGTACCAAGTTGTTGAATGATAACTGAGACTGAATTATAGTTTTCTGTCTGTTACACACGTGTTCATAAATTCAACTAATCTACGCACTTTTCTAGACTCATTAATAGGAATAAGGGACTTCTAGACACAAACTCGTGTAAATCCCCCTGTATTACTCCTTCCTAATAGTACAACCCATAGGCGCCTATATCCTACCTAGGTCTTACATAAAGCCGATTACTTTAGTAAAAACTAACAAAGCCACTGGCACAAAAAAAGATACCCAAAATATACTCAACCAACTCATTCTGAGACAGATTCGGCAACTAAACACCCCTGTAAGTGACATCTTTATACCACTAATAACTCTCCTACCCATATCCTATCTAGCATGATGACCGTACGAGTAGTCACGAGGTTAAGTACTCATACCTATCGTATATTTGATACAACTATCCTCACCAGTCCTACCATACCCTGCAACAGCACAGCTACATGACCTGTGCTGACCTTTTCCGACACAATACTACCTAAATAAGGCAGGTTAGCGGGCCTATCCCTGCCGTCGGAACAACCTACATCTATACGTACATACGTATCTTCCTCTCAGCAGAACTCTCTGCATCCCCCTGATCTACCCCATACCCCCCTCCCCCCTCCCCGCTTCACTACTTCCAATCTCTTTGTCAGTCAGAAGAGACAAATCATACACCACCTATAACACGCAAACAGTGACACACAATGAACATAACAATGCCCATAACGAACCAACCGCTCACGAAAAATAAACTCAAGATAGTCTCCCTAAATGCGAAAGGGCTTAATGTTCCCGAGAAAAGAGCACAACTCCTACTATATATGAAAAAAATTAAAGCTGATATAGTCCTACTCCAGGAAACGCACTTCTGAACTGACCAAATACCTAAGCTTTTAAACAGAAATTTTCTGAACACCTTCCACGCTACCAATCCGTCAGCTAAAACGAAAGGAGTATCAAACCTAGTATCCAAACATATACCTTTAGTAGTGACGGACTCACAAATAGATGGTTCCGCCGATATGTATTTATCAAAGGCACAATATGGAACAGGCCTATTACGATAGCCAACATATACAGTCCTAACTCGGGTCAAGTGAGCTTTTTTCGTGAGATAGCTCTAACCCTAGCCCCCTTCCAGTCAGGCATCCTCTTACTCAGAGGAGATTTTAACGTCGCTCTTAACCCGCTCGAAGACTCGGGCACCGGACAGCCAACATAGGGGAATAAGTCGTTTGGCAGCCAGTAGTATGTAAGAAAGAAGCCGGTTAGCTCTTTTGGTTAAGCCAGGGAAAGGAAGGCCCAACAAATAGTGTAATGGGTCTAATGGGAGAGATTTATCCAACACTTTCTGTATCAGGAGCCCCACCTCACCCCAGAAAGGTTGTATCCTTGAACACTGCCAAAATATATGGAATAAGGAACCCGTGTCAATCCCACAACGCCAACAGCGCGGCGAGACTGTGGGGTCGTATTTATGAATAACATCAGGGGTTCTATACCAAAACATAAGAATTTTCATAGAAGTCTCCCGTTGGGTCACACACTTAGAGGACTTGGAGACAGAAGACCAAATCTTGTCCCATAACTGAATTGAAATAGCTCTGCCTAACAAATGGGACCACTTTCCCATATAATGATGCATGGTCTCAGTCAGAGGTGTCGACTCATGAAGGATACGATGGATGGAAGATATTAAGTGTAGCTGGTGGGGCCCTTGAGCGCATATGTATTCGAAATTAGTTGGACTTTCGAGGGATAATGATGAAGATTTAGAGTGGAAAAGTGTCTGACCTGCAGGTAGAAGTAAAAAAGTTGGTGAGGGATATTGAATTTCTCACGTAAGGTGTCAAAGGGATGTAACTTTCGCGTAACCGGGTTTACTAAATTTCGAAGTTGAAAAAGGGAGGCGTTAAGCCATGGGAAGATCCTGCTCAAGGAAAAACTGTCTGGTATGAGTGGATTAAACAGTACATTGATGAGCGGGGAGCAGGGTGAGGTGAGTTGGTATTTTTTAAGACATTTACGCCAAATAGTTATAGTAAAATTCATTGGGCCAGTGCACTGGTGTCTAAAAGTGGGATCTATAGAAAAGGCATCCTCCCAAACCAAGGTACATGGGTGAACCGGGTATATCACACCCTTCTCAATAGCGGACCATTGATTTGGAGCAAACAGGGAGGACCAGGAAATAATAGGCCTTAAATGTGAGGCATAATAATATTTGAAAATGTCCGGTGCACCCATTCCACCCCTGGACCTCGGAGCAAACACCACTGAACAGGCTATACGGTGGGCCCTATCGCCCCATATGAACTTTAGAAAATTACGTTGTCTTACGTTGTACATAAGTGTCTTTAATTGGGATAAGGGTAAAGCAATTGGTAACGTTTCAAAACAGTATAACAGTCTAGGTAAAATAGACATTTTTAAAACGTTTATCCTGCCCATTAAGGATAACGGATACTTAGTCCAAGACCTCAAGGATTTATTAATTTCCAAAACTAAGGGAGGAAAGTTAGCAGAGTATAGAGAAGAGTAGGATGGGGTGAGAAGAATACCTAAATATTTGAGGGAGGTTTTACACCATTTATAGGGATAGGACTCTTTGAGTTGTGATAATATGGGTAATGGGATATGTATGGGCAGAGCTTCAGTTTTAGACGTGTTAACCTTATAGCCCGAAATGGCCCCAAAGGAAGACAACAATTTGTGTAGAAAGGGGAGAGAGATCATTGGATTAGTGATCGTGAGCAAGATGTCATCCGCAAAGAGTGATAGTTTATATTCCCCTTGTCGCATTACCACCCCCCGAATATCTGGATGGGTGCGGATGGTCTCGGCCAGGGGTTCCAGGCAGAGAATAAAAAGCAATGGCGACAAAGGACAGCCCTGCCGAGTACCATTAGTCATGGGGAATCTTGGTGACAAGAAGGATGACATCTGTACTTGAGCTGTGATTGTTGAATATATAGCCTTCAAAGCCTTCAGATAAGGACCCCTAAAGCCATACATCTCTAAAACATTGAACATATAGGGCCAGCTTAACCTATCAAAGGCCTTTTGTGCATCTAAACTCAAGATCAACGCCTGTCTAGAGGTTCTATCTAAAAGATCTATCAGGTTTATTGTACGACGGGTGTTGTCCCCCGCGTGTCTACCAGGCACAAAACCTACTTGGTCCCTATGAATCAATTTGGGGATAATCCTAGATAACCTGGATGCAAGAATTTTTGTAAAAATCTTATAATCTGAATTTAGAAGAGCTATCGGCCTATAATTATCTGGGGTAGAGGGATCCTTACCCGGCTTCGGAATGACAGAGATAAATGAATGAGAGAATTGTGAGATAGGAGATATACCTTTAAGCAGGGATTCATAGAGGGTTAGCATATGTGGAGATAGAATATCAAAAAAAGATTTGTAATAAAAATAGGGTAAACCATCAGGGCCGGGCGATTTGTGTAATGGGAGTTTCTTAACTATGGACAAAAGTTCTTCAGTCGTTATATCTATATTCAAACTGTCCAAGTCTTCAGAAGTCAGCTTCGGGAGTTTTATATTAGAAAAAAATGTTTTAAATTTTTCCTGAGCAAAGTTAAAACCATGCTCAGGAGTGAGGCAATTATATAATTTATGGTAAAATTTGCCGAAGGCGCTAGACATTCCATGGGGACAGTAAACTCTAGACCCATCTGTCTGCTGAAGGAAATCAGGGAATGAGTTGAAAGGACGTGGACGGAGTTTATTAACTAGCATTCTATGCGGTTTGTTTGAATACTCGTAAAACTTCTGTTTTGTCCATAGCAAAGATCTGACTGCCCTGCCCAGATGAAGTGATTTGATTTGCTCCCTAAGAGAGGTTACCCTTCGTAGTTTTGAAACTGTAGGGCCTCTCAACAATTTCCGCTCCGCAGCAACCAAAGCAGAGGTAAGAGATTGTAAAAGACTATTTCTATCTTTCTTTATCCTGGAGCTTTCGGCTATGCAGGTGCCGCGAAAGACAGTTTTATGTGCTTCCCAAAGTGTGGAGAAATCTGAGACTGATCCTATGTTATGTTGAAAATATTCTTCTAAATTTTTTGCCAGTATATTACGTGAGACCTCAGATTGTAGTAGATGGTCGTTTAGGCGCCAATGACATGACTTAGGGTAGGCCTGGGAAAGCACAAGATGTAACATAATGGGAGCATGGTCCGACCATGTAATAGGTGATATATCAACCTCAGCCACATAAGATATGAGTGGGGCCGATATAAAGAAGTGGTCAAGACGTGAGTACATTTTGTGGGCCGAGGAATAGAAGGTGAACTGTTTAGAGGAGGGATGTCTGATCCTCCATGAGTCGAATAACCTATGAGATCTTATACATTTGCGAAAAGAGTTAGCTTGGGATGAGATCTTTTTAGAAGGCATGGTATTAAAAAGGGTTTGTCTGTCTCTATTGGGGGACATAACCAGATTGAAATCCCCTCCTATAATCATGAAAGGTTGCGATGGATAGTGAGGAGAATCAAACAATGTGTTAAGGAATTCAATCTGGCCTGTATTAGGAGCATAAACATTAATGAGAGAAAACGATGTAGTCACATAATCACAATCCAGAATGAGATATCTACCGAGAGGGTCAGCATAAGATCTTTTTACCTTAATAGGACATGACTTCCTAATCAAAATCGCCACTCCCGCCTTGCCCGAGTGATCCGAGGCAAGGAAGGAAGTGGGGAAATACCTTGAGGCAAATTTGAGCGTACCAGTAGACTTAAAATGGGTCTCTTGAACCATCACCACATCTGCGTCAGAGGCCCTGAAATCCTTCAGGGCCATCCAGCGCTTACGGACGGAACCCAGACCTTTGACATTATACGACATAATTTTCAAGGCCATATGTATAGACCCAATAGATTCGCTTTTGTAAGGTTACAGACACTAAGGGATAAAGAAACATACCCACATATCAGCAGACATAACCTATAATAAAACTGCATTTGGTTAGAAAGGTAGGAATAAAACATTTGTATCCTTAGCACCAGAGTGATATCCTTGAACATAGAAAAAAAAAGAAAAAAAACAAGAACCAACTGGAAAAACAATAAAAACAAAAACAAAAATTCTCTAAGGCCTGAGAGGCAATTGCGTCTCAGGAGGCCTTGAACAAATGTCAAGGCCAGGTAGGGGCGTATACGGACTTCCATCAGGAGACTCTAGGTAGAGAACTGGGAAGTACCCGCCGCTCACCTTATGAGCTCGTTATCATAAAAGTAGATTCTGCCATTACAAAAGTGATTAGCAAATCAGCGAGGTGTATTGAACGGTCTGTCAACTGAATCTCTCATGACCGGGGAAGAAGAATGGGCATTAGCTATAAGACTACGCAGATTAAGAAAATCCAAAACCAAAAGGAGCAGGGTGGGTGTCCAAAAAAAAAAGTTATAATAGATCAGAGTATTAACTTCTACCACTCTAAAAACATGTAAAATGTTCCGAGTAGTACAATGTGTATGGATCCATGGAAAAAGGTGTTGAGCTTTCAAGGAGGTTGCTTGGAGTTACGAAGACGCTGAGGTGTGGAGAAGCGTTTCCTGGATCTGTCTCTCACCAGGGTCCAGATGCGGCTAGGTGTATTGGGAGGGGGACGAGCCTGATTATTTGGAGGGATTAAATCCTCTTCCGGGAGTGGCGGTAGGCCAAGACTTTTCAAAAATGCCTCACCTTCCAATAACTCACGTAGAGTATGCTGTACACCATCTTTAGATACGGTGAGGCGAAATGGAAAGCCCCAGTAATATGGGATCTTGTGATGTTGTAGGTGGAGTGTGATTGGGCGTAGGCTCCTACGTTTGGCAAGGGTAATGGGAGACAGGTCGCTGAAAATTTGACGTTTTGCCCCCTTGTATGTAAGTTGGGATTTGTTGCGGGTGGCAATAATGAGCGCTTCCTTGCTTTCGAAATAATGAAATTTCACTATGACATCTCTGGGTCTGGCTCCTACCGGAGGCCTGGGGGCCAGAGACCGATGTGCCCTATCAAGGCGCCAATCAATATCCACCACCGTAGGGGCCAGAGTATTAAAGAGACCCAGAAGATAGGTACGTAGATCTGAGTCTCCCACCGTTTCCGGGATACCTCGAAAGCGTAAGTTTTGTCTCCTTTCTCTATTTTCCAAATCCTCCTGCTGTAACTACAATTGAGAGACTGATAGACGCAAGTTGTGGTTTTCCTCTTCAATTGCTTGCACATAATTTATCATCTCATCAAATTTATTTTCGAGGGTATTAGTACGTTCACCGATTTGATCGATCTCTCCTCTTAGTTCCGTAGCTAACTTATTTACCTCTAACGAGACATTATTTGTAATTTGTTGTAACAAGAGCTGTAACTTGGCATCAAGCTTGGCGTCTAGTATGTCTGGGGTAAGAATCTCACATGGGGTGGAAGAGTCGAGATTTGGACCTTGAGCAATAGTAGATAAGTTTACAGTGTTTTCTGCTCCCATGGATGTGTCCATCACCACAAAGGGGTCTGTGGGGGTGTTTGAGGTCATAAGTTGTGGTCTGGTGACATAGCGTTCCATATTTGAACCTTCACGTGGCCCAAATAGGGGTTTATAGGTTCGCTGTTGTTGGCCAACTTTGCCCATGTAATAAACAGGAATTGTGGCAGGGAATCTGGCTTACCTCTGAATCTATAGGTGCTTAATATGGCGTAGCAGAGGTCTCGGTGAGCAAACGGGCCTCCAAGCTCACTTAGTGCACATAGTTCTTTCGCAGTGGAACGGCCACCATTCATTCGTTAATTACATCTGCTTGAGTCACTGTAGGGTTGGGTGCTTGAGGCACTGTGGTGTAAGATGAGCTCAGATCACCGTTCAAATAGTGCAGGGGTGTATTGCGGGCAGAGCAAGAGGGGTGAGGTGTGTATAGAATCCCGCCCCCACACGGGCCTCTTAAGATATTGTAAATATCCAAATTTAAATTAACAACAGAAGGTATATAGCCCAGCTGTATGTATGGAGGATCTTGCTGAAGGATGAGTGCAGTGGGAGAGTTTTAATGAGTCAATGGAGCAGAGAGGCTGGAGGAGTACCTGGAGTACCAAGATGGCCGCCACCCTCCAGAAGTAGGCCGAAGCCGGGGACTTTCCTAACGGCTGTAACCGGCCGGGTGAGCGCCGTTGCTATTAAAGGATGCGGAGTGAGTGAGGGGGGGAACTGCTACTCACTGCGGCCCAATGAGGGACAGATCCATTGTATGCCGGCTCCCGGAACGTAGATAGTGCAGATCGGAGGCTTCTGGAGGCTTCTGGTAAGCAGCAGGCCGCGGGATGGAACTAGGCCTCCGTGGAGCTGGACAGAGGGACCGGGATCACTGGCGCTTTCTCCCCCAATTATCCTGGAGGGCGGAGGGCTGCTCGACCGGGATGATCGTCCATACAGTGCCCGGTTCACAGGGAAGGATTGCCAGAGGTAGCTGTAGGCCCGGGATATAGAGGTCAGACAATCTGAGAAATAATTCTCCAGTTATGTAGCAGAGTGGCCTAGGATGTTGTTTTGGTGTGAGATTAGGCTCTCAGGAAAGGATTGGAGCCTGGATGGTGGTAGATTATCCAAGCCTTGGAGGAGCTCAGCTGAGACACGTCCTCTCCTGTGTACGTCCAGACACGCCCCCAGAGACTTTACTTTTTACTCCAGACCACATGACCGACACTCCAGAATAGATTATCTGTTTATCACACAAAAAGATCTGCCACTCTTGTCTGAAGCAACCATCGAACCTACGTTTTTATCTGATCATAACCCCATCACAGCAACATTTCCGGAACAAACACAATGCACCAATATCTGGAGATTAGACGCATCACTACTCACAAACCCTTTACATATGGCCGACATTGCGACATACATCAAGGATTTCTTTGTAATGAACGACACTCCCGATACGTCACACATGACCCAATGGGAAGCCCACAAATGCGTGGTCAGGGGAGCACTAATCAAACTTGCAGTCATGCGTAAATGTTCCCAACAGGAAACAACTAATGCCTTACTAAACAAAATACAGAAACTGGAACAGACACACAAACTGACTAAGGCCGTTCCACCCTACAGGAACTGGAACAAACACGTAACCTCCTCAAAGAAGAACTAGGGAAAAAGACCAGGAAAAACCTTATCCTGTCCCAAAAACTCTTTTATGAGCAAAGTAATAAAAATGGTAAACTTCTAGCCAGAGCCTTGCAAGCCAAAAAAGCAAACATCACGATACATAAAATCAGATCGTCCCCTACCACAACACTATCCAAAAGTGACGACATCGCAAACCACTTTGCCCAGTACTATTCAGATTTATACAACCTTCCCCCTGAAAAAAAAACACACTCGGACAATAGAGCACGTGAAGATATCATCACAGAATTCCTCACACAGAACAGTCCTAGTCCTATTTCCTCGGAACAAGCAAAATTAATAGACGGCCCCATAACAGGAGAAGAATTTCTCTCAGCTATAAAACAAATGAAAGCAGGTAGAAGTCCTGGCCCAGATGGGTTTTGCATGACATATTATAAAACTTTTTCAAATTTATTAATGGCCCCCTTTTTAAGAGCCTTTAATCTGCTATCCCAACCCAATACAACATCCAACACCTTGTTCGAAGCACATATATGTGTAATTCCCAAACCTGGCAAAGACAGCGAGTTAGCCTCGAACTACCGACCCATCTCCCTATTGAACTCCGACCTAAAAATTTTTGCAAAAATAATAGCCAATCGCATACTTCCTCTAATACCAAATCTTATATCGATAGATCAGGTGGGGTTTGTTCCAGGAAGGGAGGCTAGGGACAACACCCTCAAAGCCATAAATATCCACCAGTGGCTCTCCACCACTAAAGCTCCTGGCTTTTTCCTATCATTAGACGCTGAAAAGGCCTTTGACAGGCTAGCCTGGGATTATCTCATAGCGGTAATACGGAAGCTCGGCTTTGGTGATCGCTTGGTAAACTTTATATCATCCCTATACTTGAATCCAAG